>NC_041386.1:399670882-399713914 GCF_002162155.2 Triticum dicoccoides
CACGAAGCCAGAAAGCAAGAAATCACCATGAGCCAAGAAAAACTCCCGTCGTTTTATCTTTGGACAAATGCAAGAAACTCCAGATCTAATTCCAAAAGACGGCAAGTTGGTTTACAGAAAAAGCGCGAAATCAAATGGACGCTTCCGGCACCTAGCTAGTCTTGTTGTCTTCTCACCAGCGTAGAACTAAGTGCTTCCATTGGGCATGGGCATAGTCATTGGGGGACTGTATCGACGGCCAGTGCAAAGCATGGTGCTTCCACCTGGACGTGGGTGGGATCCCCCCGTGAGGCCCGAGGGCGGTGTTCAGGAGACTCTGGGCGTGTACAGCCCCAACAAATTATTATGTGAGAGTGTCACGAGCGGAGATCTTCATGAGTGAACATGGCGCCTAACGAGGGCCCCTCCCCGCGCCTCCCTCGACCACCGTTGGGGCATCCGGAAACCAGGATGAGACCAAGGGGCAAGGGGGACGCTGGCGGTGCCCCCGCGACCGCAGGTCCTCTGTCGGGGGGAAGGGCTCGCTGATGCCTTCCCCGGCAGGGGATCTACCCCCGTTCAGCGTGGAGGAGGCCCCGACACCGGGCTCCCCCCACGCAGCACCCATTGCGCCTCATTCGCCTATAGCGGGGCCATCATCTTGAGATCCACGGTTGCCATAGTAGCTTGGTTCACCTGGGGTCCATGGTTAGTGAAATCATGCTCCTCAGACATCGGCTATACCCAATGGCTATTGTTGTTGAAGGTGTTGGTGAAGCTCCGGGGCGGCTCATGAAGAGCCCCGGGCCTTGATGCCCAGGCCGGTGTAGGGAACGGGCAGGGGTTGCTTCTTGGTGCGTATCGACAATCTGTCAAGGGAGGTGTAGGGGTGCCCCAAGCCGCCACGCCAGAGTCATTGCCTGGCCGTCCTACGTCTTTGGTCGCCAGGCCCGGTGCCAAGTCACGATGGTCGTAGGGTGGCATCTCGGCATGGCCCTAGGAGGGACCGTTTGTGCTCTCCACGCCCGGAGGTAGTGTACCCTGAGCAGGATGAGCGGCGTCGTGGGCCAGGCTAGTGCTGTTAAGTCCTGTGAGGAGGGGCGCACGGGCGTAGCGGGCGCCGGCACACGCCCCCGGCACCGCATGCAAAGTGGGCAAGGTGCAAAAAGGTGCCACGCCCCGACAAGCGGCGTCGAGCAGCTCGACGACCCGCTCCAGTAGGGCATCGTGGCCACCTTCCGCCAGCCTGCATCAAAGCATCTCTCATGCCATGATGAGCGCGGCTCGTGAGTTCGCCTGCTCTTGGCGGGTGTGCAGCGCTGTCGCCGTGGCGTGGCTCGAAGACCGCATGGTTGCGTGGTTGCAGTGCAGCGCGAGAGCGGATGGAGGTGGTCCACACCGTCCGCGGCCGGCGACGCTGGTTGGCGTGTAGGCTGCAAGGATCGCGGAGTGGAGGTCTTGGGAGGAAGGCGCTGCCTGGCCAGACCGGGTAGCCCAATGCTCGACACGAGCTCGTGGAGCGTCAACAATGAGAACAGCGAAGCAGTGGTCGACAGGAGGAACAAAAGCTCCGACACACCCCTACCTGGTGCGCCAAATTTCAGATTCTGGGCTCCGCAGACTATGGACAGATTCAAACTCTAGGGTGCGTGCGAAGAACTCAACTCCTCAGCCTGCCTACTCGTCGCTGTCACGGCCTAGCTCGATGAACTGGAAAGAAGTGGGACAAGGAAGTTTACCCAGGTTGGGGCCACCTTGCGGTGTAAAACCCTACTCCTGCTTTGTGGTCGATTAGCCTTGAGGTGGGCTGAGGATGAACTAGTACAATGGAAGAACAACCTCAGGAGGTGTGTTCTTGAGCTGGTGAGGGAGAGGATGATCTGAATGAACTGTCCCCTTGTATGGTGGTGGCTAGGCTATATTTATAGTGGCCTTGGTCCTCTTCCCCCAAAATGTAGGCGGGAAGGGATCCCGCAACGACCAAATGCAAATGGGGACAACTAGTACATCTTGTCATGATTAAAGGTGGTCTTTGCCTGCAAAGCTTCTGGTCGTGATGCCGTGATGGGATCGGTGATGACCTCCGTCCTGCCGTCCTGGCGGTCTTGGTCTTGTTGCATGAGAATGGAAACCTTTGGCTGATTCCTCGGGACTCTGGGCCCGCGTTTGCCTCCTTACCACCAAAGAGGAAACTGCTGTACTGCACCCACTGGCGCTAGCTTGGCCTTGGTCGTCATGGCTTGCATCGTCCGAACCTCATGAGCTGGAGGCTTGCATAGAGATCTCTGCTCCTTAGGAGCCAGCCTGAGGAGGCCGCTCCTTCTGGAGGTCTTGGTGTCGTCCTCCTCGCGAGGCTTGGCGCCTCGCGAGGGTCTTCAGTTGTTGATGTTGAAGGTGGGACGTACCGGGCTGTTGATGGAGACATGCCGTGGGCCCTAGGCTTGCAAGTCTGGGTACCCCTGTTTCCAGGACGCCGACAACACCATCATCACCAACTCCAAACCTCTTTGATTCACAGGATTTTGAAAACGCATGAATAGGACACTGCAATATTACAAGTTTCAAACTGATATTACAAATGTTAGGAGTAATGCTGCACCTATGAAGAGGGGATTATTATGAAGTTTATGTAAGAACTTTCTTTACTTTAGGTGGATGCAGCATTATCGTACAAACTAAAATCCACCGCCCTGACAAGTCACTAATGGGCAAATAAATTTTCGAGTCTCTTGCGACTTGATGTTTCAAAAACAAATTCAGCTTCTGCAGGGACTTTGTCATTTAGGCTTAGACGCTTGCGGTGATAAGCACACCATTCATTGTTGCGCCAGAGAACGCCAAACCTCATTACCTTGAGCACACTTGCCTCCAAAACAAAGAAACTTTCCAATTTAATCTCAGATGTGTTGCCTCGGTAGTCGATCAAATCAATTTCTGTAAGATGGAGATCAAGGCATTCGATGAGATTGTTATAGTGCAACACATTTTTCACTTTCGGGTCTTTTTTATCTGCAAAAGAAGAGAACATATTAGAGCAGCTGGCTATATAAGATTGTTGTGTCATCAAGAGGTACCAATATCATTCGCTCATACGATAGGGTTGGCCGTCTAGTGATATTTTTTCACTCTCTTTCTCTTTCTATTTCCTCTCATTTACTTAGCAGCATGTGAAGAGCTTGGGCATTTGTTGCCTTTCACTATGTGGCTGATGCCATATCTCTCAAAAGTATGCCACATAATACGCATCAATGTCAAATAAAAAGATTTTGGCACCGCTCTAGCGATGTGAGAGAGTTGGCACCGCTGTGCATACAAACCCACATGTATAAAAAAATCAATCAAACCAACTACACCAGCCTCTCACTCTCCCAAACAAGTGTTTTTTATTGCCTCGGTCCTCTCCCTCTCCCACGCAAGTGTTTTTTCATTGCGTGACTTCATTCACCGGAGCAAAGTAGGTGATCCAGATTGGGGCACCAGGTGAGCAATGGAGGGGCATCGATGCCAAATGCATAACAAGTGAATTTGGCATGTGTTTTGGCCTACATAGTGGAGGGCTGTTATAGCCCACTTTTGTACTACCTTGTATTTAGTGTAAAATTTTGACCATAGATTTACCTAAGAAAATGTCAATGCATGTCAACAAAAATTATACCATTTGAAATTATGTTGAAATACGAATCCAACAATATGAGTTTAGTGACATGCATTAACAGTCTGTTAGTTAAATCTATGGTCAAATTTTGATACTACAAAATAGGAAGAGTAAACCAGGACGGAGGTAGTACTTGCTCTTAGGGTAACCATAGAGTTACTAGTCTATGTTACTTGCCACTATGACTAGCATAGGCTACTAGTAGTACATAAAAAAACGATACAGATGATCACGTGAGAAAAAAATACTAAAAACATTTCTTTCGGTGCAGTGCGTACATGCAGTTTTGAACACTACACTTGTCATTGTAATTTGGGAAAATTATGAAAAATTGAGCTATGTTGTGATTACCGTTTAATAATAGGAAATAAGTTTCACCCCAATGAGTAGCTTCTCTGTGCGCGGAAAGCATGTAAGGAATCCAACAACTTGATCCAGATTGGGGCCGATAGATTTTATTGCCAAGACCTTCACTATGCGCACAAACTGGGTCAAGCTTGTGGGAATCATTTTCTGGATGACAGTCGTAAATACATCAAGAAGAAATTTAAAAATTTGAATTTCAAGAAGACGAATAAGAAGATGAGTGTTGTACCTGAACAATTACAGATCCAATAAAGAGTTTGGAGAATTTGGCAGACGAGTACACCAACCCTATCAATTTCGGCGTGTCAATGACCCTGATTTTTGTTGGACCTTCTAGATCAGATACAAGCCATCTTTGAAGGAAAGGCGCATTCTCAAATTGATGTCTTGTTGTGGGGGGGGGGGGCAACAATTCACATAAATCCATCGGAGATTCGTCGAGGCGATGTGGAGGCTAATGAACGTGTGGATCCGCCGAAGACTTAGGTACTCGAGCGTAGTATTAATCTGTAGAAAATAGAAGGAGCTGAAGCTGGCGTGGTGCAACATTGGTGCGAGGCAGAGCGTGGATGGCGTCAGATAGAGACATCTTCCAGCTTCAAACCTGAGCTCCTCGAGCTAATCTAGTGTCACACCCTAGCTAGTTCATGCATTAGAGTGTTGCATCATGTTTAATTTCCCAGAAAACTGAAATGGAGATGACAGAATCCCCAGCACCCCCCTGGAACAACTAGGGTTTACTAAAAAAAATTCAATGAACCTGAAATGCCGTTCTAAAAAGTCCACCCTTTTTTTTTGGGTTAAAACCTTTGACAAAAATGGTGCACACTTTTCTAGGACATTTTAAGGTCATTGGATTAATTCATATAGTATTTGCATTTGGGCATTTAAATGCTATAAAATATTTTAAATGCTCAAATAATCCTAAACTAAAATGTTTACTGTTGGATATATTCTAAGCAGTAGCCATGATTAGTTTTATGATTTTTGGAAATACCCTATCATTTTTAATAAAGCCCTGAAGTTATAGAAATAATAGAAAAACAGAAAAAAGAGAGAGAGAAAGGATCCAGCCACTTACCTGGCGCAGCCCACCTGGCAGCCCACTGGCCGGCCCAGCACTGTGCTGGCCCGTGCCAGTCATCGCCTACCTCTGCCAGTAGGCAGAGGAGGGACATGGCGCACGCGCCCGAGCTCGCCACACCACCTCCCTGCTCGTCTGCATCGCCTGGTCACCGCCTCGACCCCACGAACACCTCCTCGGTGTCGCCCCGGTCTACCCGACACCTCAGACTCCCCCCTGCTCTCTCCCTCGCTCCCTCGACGCCATGGCCGACGCAGCCGCGCCCGCGCCGTCATGAAGCCCGCAGCCACCGCCGTCCACTCGTCGCCTCACCGTGCCAACAAGCTTCGCCGTCGTCCACTGCTTCGCCTCGACCGATCCCCGAGCGCTCGCTCGCCCCGGAGACGCTGCACCGAGCCCGTCCCGATCCGCCATCGCTGGAGATCCCCCTCGCTACCTCGACCGCTCTAGCCCCTCCCCGAGCTCGCCATTCGCTCCCCTGCACTCGCAGTGAGCCACCGACCCTTCTCCCCCTCTCCGTTCTAGCTCTTGTGCACCATACGCGCCGCCTCGAGTTCGCCCGCACACACCGCCGCCTGTGCTCGCCGACGTGTCTCCGGCCATCTAATGGTCCGGTCGTCGTGCCCAGCTTCCTCCCCGCGCCGCGTAGAGCACGTACGTGCCCTGCATGAGCCACCACAACCGTCACAACGATGACCCTGAGCTCACCCGAGCTCGGGCGACCGCCAAGGTCGACGCCGGAGACGACTCCGGCCACCCCAGGCCCATCCACCTACACCACTCGACGCGGACAAGTGCCTGCGTCACGTAGATGCCCTCCGCCGGCCATTTGGTCACCGGAGGAGGAAACCCGCACCCCTCCGCTGTCCCTGGCCTTGCCAGCGACGAGCCATTAACCTGGTCCGGCGGGTTTGACCCCGCTTGATCGGGGTTTGACTTCCCCCCTGACTCACTGACGTGTGGGCCCCAGGCCACTAACTAAACTAGGTTAGTATTAGTTTAACGCTAACTAAACTTAGTTTAGTTGACACTGACAGACAGGACCCACAGGTCAGGGTTGACCTGGACCGTCTCAGTTGACCGCTGACGTCACACTGACGCCAGGCTAACGCAGTAAATCCTTTTCTGGATTTATTCTTATATAGGAAATTCCATAAAATAACCACAATTTCAAAAATTCATAACTTTTAATCTGTAACTCGAAATGCAAAGATTTATATATGAAATTTGATCAGAAAAATTCAATCTTTCCATCTGTAGTGGTTTCATGCATGACAAAACACTTTAACATTGCTGATTAGGTGAAACAAGCTAATACACTTATAATGCTTAAGAACATAAGCTTCCATTTGAATCTTTGATAGAAATAGACCCAAACCAACTTGTTTCACATTGCATTAGGCAGGACACCTCATATTACCATGTCATAGCATGCATCATATTGTTGCATATTGCCATGTGATGATTGTATTCTGTGAAGTCTTTCATGGTAGGTTCTGCCTCTGAGGATATTTTCGAGTATCCAGCTGAAGGGCGGTACCCTACTACTACTCCATCAGGCAAGCAGCCCCATTGATCATATCGATACAATCCCATGTTCTTGCTTCTGCTCTCATTTACTGCATTAAGACAACAACGTTTCAAACTGCTGTGTGCTGCGGTAGTTGAACCATTATCCTCTGCATGACCTGTCATTGCCACAGTAACTAGATGATACCCACTAGCATGTGTAGGAGTTGATTGAGCCATGTATGTGTTTCCTACCTTGCTATGCCTGCTATGCTTAGAGTTGTGTCAGGTCTAGTTCATCTGGGTGATGGGCCAGAGTGAAATGATTACGTTGGTAATGTGAGGGATGTGTTGAACATGTTTTGGTAAAGTTATCGATGAGAGGCCATGTAGGGGTACATGGTGGGTTGTTTCATTGAGGCCGTCCATAAGATCTGAGATCTGTATGCGTGATTTAAGATTCAGCTACTACCACACATTGGGCCTTGAAATATGACCCCGCTCGGCTTACTGACCCCTCTCGTCCTCTGTCCAGGAGTTGCAACTAGTTTCTGGTGTTTGTAGGTTATGTGTTGGCGGGCGTGCGTAGTGCTGACCCTAGGGGTGGGCTATGATGTGGTAGATACACCGTGGCCGGGTATGTCGGGCACCCGTTTGGCATCTGGGGACCCTGTACACATCGTTTGGGGCCGTTGAGGACACCCCGACCGGATTTCCTTGCGTACGGAACCCGAATAGGCGATAAAACTGGACTAGAGAGTTGTGTGGTTAGTCAGGTCGTGGTCTACACCCACGTCGGCTTTCGCTTGAAGTCTGCCAAGCACATGTCGTGTGCAGACGCTAAGTGGTGGAAACATGTGTGACGGAGTACACCCTTGCAGGGTATAAAACTATTCGAATAGCCGCGTCCGCGGTAAAGGACTACTTGGTTGCATATACAGTTCATAGACAAGTTAATGGTTACTACTAAAAGACTCAAGATAAGTGTGAGTACCGAGGATGGCCCTCTCATAGGATGACGAGGGAGGATCACCGGTGGAGTATTGTGTTGGTGATTAGTGGACTCGTGTGCAGAAACTATTTTACAGTGGTGTCTCGTAGGATAGCTTAGCGAAGAGTCAAAGCTAGCTTGCTGCAATAACTCCACCACCTTCTTGAGAATAAGCATGTATAGTAGGATCTGTTGTAAGACTTGTTGAGTACCTTTGTACTCATCTTGCTTTAATTACTGTTTTCAGACGATAACACCGCCCCCTCCGATGGGTTTTACGTAGACCTCGGCGTCGATGAGTAACTTGCCACCCAGGTGGTGATTCTGGCCATGGAGGGGCCTATGTAGATAGACAGGCTTTGACAAGCCTTCTTTCCTTCTAGTGTGTGTACTCAGACTTATTTGCTTCCGCATGTGCTTGTATGCTTGTATGACTTGAGTGTCGGGTCTTGTGACCCCTACCTGTATGAACATGTTATGTATGGCTCTCCGGAGCCTTTAAATAGAGTACTTGAGTTGTAGAGTTTTGTTGTGATGCCATGTTGTATTTGCACATATCGAGCATATTGTGTGTATGATTGAAATGCTTGGTATGTGTGGGATCCAACATTCTAGTTGATTATCCTTGACAGCCTCTCTTATGGGGAAATGTAGTCTAGTGCTCCTTGAGCCATAGTAGTCCGCTACAGCCCGGTTCACCGGAGTCCTGCTAGCCCAGCACTACTGCTCAGGACACTTGACTGGCCGGCATGTGTTTCACTTCATTCATATGTCTGTCCCTTTGGGGAAATGTCACGCGGTGACATCCGGAGTCCTGCCTAGCCTACTACAGCCCGGGTTCCCCGGAGTCCTGTTAGCCCAGTGCTACAACCCGGATTCACACGCAGATGACCGACATGCTCGATGTGATTCATGTATGCATGTCCCCATAGGTCTGCACCGCTTTGGGTTCACGACTAGCCATGTCGGCCCGGGTTCTCTATCATATGGATGCTAGCGACACTATCATATACGTGAGCCAAAAGGCGCAAACGGTCCTTGGCCTTGGTAAGGCGACACCCGTGGGGGTACCGTGCGTGAGGCTTCAAAGTGACATGAGGTGTTACCGGCTAGATCGATGTGACTTGGAATTGGGGTCCTGACAGCGTTGGCATCAGAGCCGGACTACCTGTAGGTTCGTTGAGCCAAACTGGTCGATGTTGAGTCTAGAAATGCTTTAGTTATATGTAGGGGAATTGATTGTGGGAGGGAACGTAAGGCTCTTTTACTCCTTTACCTTACGCGCTCTGATCCAAGTCATTCTCTTCTTATTCTACGTGGGTTAAGGACTAGGCTCTCTTCTCTCTATCAGGTTCACATGTTACTAATCCGTAGTAGCTTATAGGATTGTTGTTACGAGCCTCAGTACAGTTTCTACTACTTTTAGTATGTTGTCAGTTGAACCAGAACCTTGATATGATGTTGTTGAGTTGTTTTGCAAACTATTGTGGATGTCTCAAATCTTTTTCTGAGCATTTACAGCCGTTATGCTGTCCAATTTCTCCTAGGAAATTCTAATGCCTTTGCATTATTCTGTGCTTTCAGATGGCCACCCGTTCCCAGAACTAAGTGGTTCGTCTGACCCGGTGCCTCGATGTACCCGGTCACACAACCATGTTGGTTAGAGTGGTGGTCGAGATAGGCTATCGATGGTATCCAGAATATACCGTCAAGGAGCAGTTCCAGGACTTCAACCAGAGCCAATACCTTTTTACCGTCAGGATATATCCCTCTTATCCTGGAGCCACTGAACCCCTTCACTGCTCTTATGGACTTGGGGTCACTATTGAGATGTCTGTGCAGGATGCAGCATACTCAATGATGACTATCATTTGAGCCAGGACTGCTTTGCTTCAGAACACTGATTTCCGCTACATGCCAGCCTCACTCCCTGGAGCACAGGGGTACTATCAGGCTTTGTACTATGACTCTACACATGAGGAGTCACTACTCCGCACCACTGCCGAGATGCTAGAGGATAAGGACCGCGAAAATCGGGCCTTGCATATGGAGCTTTTCAACTCTCGTGCTGATCACTGGGCCACTTTGACTCGGTTTGCACCTGCCGTACAGGCATGATACATGGAACTGAGGGACATGTACCCTGTATGGTCTGGATTGCCAGATTGTATGGAGTGGCGTGATATAGTAGGCATCACCCCTCCTCGTGGTCCCCGTCTGCCACCGTCTGTGGGACCAAGTCCACATCCGAGTCCCTATGGTCCATAGGCTCCGCAGGACCGTCTGTTCCCAGATGATCAAGTTCCACTACCAGGCTTTGGTGGTGACTTTTACGAGGATTACTACGGAGCCGTCTGAGCTAGTAGTAGTTCCACTAGTACTGTAATAGTTGTATTCTCCACAGTCCTGCGTGACCGTGGGATACGACTTGGTGTGTATCACGCTCCCGAGGTGTAGAACAATAATGTATAGGAGCTTCGAATGCCTCCGATGAGATGTAATGTCTTTCACCGTAGTTGTACTCTAGCATGGGCTTGTACTAAACTATGTACGGTGTGTATGACCAATGGTATATATGTGGTAGTTTCTATATTACCATGTCGTGCAATGAACATCTCAACATTCCATGTTATCCATTACATTCTGCATTTCCTTGCCAAGATTGTGCCATCCTTGTCTAAACCATTGTCTTGTTTTTCCTAGGATGGTGAACACCCGCAGCAACCCTGCTACCCCGGAGCAGGGGGAAGCCAGTGCATCTAGGGGTGAAAATCTGCCTCGCCCGCCTTCTCTGGCCGAAGTTATGCTGGAGGCAGAAAGAAACAAGCGTGAGACTAACCGCTTGCTAGAGCGGATTGAGCAGAACACTGCACGTCAACAGCGAAACGACTTGGTGTCAATCAATGACATTATCAAGTTGTACCCACCAAAGTTTAATCATTCCATCAAGCCGCTCTACGCAGATGACTGGCTTCGCAGCATCACCCACAAGCTACGTTCTGCCAACATAGCCGAAGATGATAAGGTTACCTATGCTGCCTATCACCTCGAAGGCCCTGCTAGCCTTTGGTGGGAAAACTTTGAGGCTATGCGCCCGGTCGGCCAAATCACTACTTGGGATGAATTCAGTGAGGCTTTCCGTGAGCATCACATCCCGGAAGGTCTCATGGATCGTAAGAGGGAAGTGTTTTGCAATTTTACCCAAGGCAGACTGACTATGGATGCTTATAGTCGTGAGTTTGGAAATCTGGCACGTTATGCTCCTGAAGAGGTATCCACCGATGCTAAGAAGCAGGCAAGGTTCCGCAAGGGACTTAGCCCCGAGCTTCGCCGCGATCTTCGTCTGCATGAGTGCACCTCCTTCCAGAAGTTGGTCAATAAAGCCATCAGTGCCGAGATAGGCCAGTCTGACTATGATGCTTCACGCAAGCACTCTCGTGATTTTGGTTCCTCATCCGGCTCTAGATCTCAGACGCGCTGGGTGTGGATTCCAAGCATAGCGCTGCCACCTAGGTTCATTCCGAGGCCATCCTTTGAGGCGCCTCGCCCCAACCAGTAGTTTGCACCGCCTAAACCCTATGGTGGCCTCGCTGCTAGTGCTGCTCCACGCCCCAATGTTGTGACATGTTTCAAGTGTGGAGAGCCGGATCACTACAGTCGAGAGTGTCCCCAGAGCAACAACCCCAACCAGTCTGGAAAGTCCGTTGGCCGCGGTAAGCCAGCTGGAAAGACCTTCTACACTAAGCTAGCCACCACTGCACGTGGCCATGTCAACTATGTCTCAGCTGAGGAGGCTCATGATGATCCTAACGTCGTCCTTGGTATGCTCCTTGTTAATTGCCATCGGGCATATGTTCTTTTCGATACTGGAGCATCTCATTCATTCATATCTGAAAGCTATGCTCGATTGCATAACACGACATTCTGTGACATGCCCACTACCATGGAAATTCAAACCCCTGGCTCTAGATGGAAAACTTCTAGAGTAAGCCATGGGAATGAAATTCTTGTCGATAGACTTGTCTTCCTTGCATCCTTAATAGCTCTCAAGTCCTCGGACATAAACATCATCTTGGGTATGGACTGGATGTCAGCCCATTATGCTAAGATTGATTGTTCTACTAGAACTGTTCAACTTACTCACCCGTCGGGCAAGACAGTCAATGTCTTAACTCGGATGGCCAAGTGCCAGCTTTACTCCCTAAATGCCAACCCCCTTCCAGACCTCAAAGATATTCCGGTAGTCCGAGACTTCCCGGATGTCTTTCCAGAAGAACTGCCAGGTGTTCCACCTGACAGGGATGTCGAGTTCGTGATAGACCTTGTTCCAGGAACCGTTCCAATTTCTAGGAGACCCTATAAGATGGCACCCTTAGAACTAGCCGAGCTTAAGAACCAACTCGATGAGTCCTTGAAAAATGGTTTCATCCGTCCTAGTTCCTCTCCTTGGGCTTGCCCCGTCCTCTTCGTTAAGAAGAAGGATGGAACGGATCGGATGGTTGTAGATTACCGACCTGTCAACTTGGTCACTATCAAGAACAAGTATCCGCTACCCAGGATCAATGATCTGTATGATCAACTCGCTGGATCCTCAGCCTTTTCCAAGATGGATTTGATGTTGGGCTACCATCAAATCAAAATAAAAAACAGGGACATTCCCAAAACAGCCTTTGTTACTTGCTATGGCCAATATGAGTACACCGTTATGTCCTTCGGTTTAACCAATGCCTCAGCCACCTTCTCTCGGTTAATGAACTCGGTCTTCATGGAGTATTTGGATAAATTCGTCGTGGTATACCTCGATGATATACTCATCTACTCCAAGAGCGAGGAAGAACATGCCGAACATCTAAGGCTGGTATTGACGAAACTTCAAGAGCATCGCCTTTATGCCAAATTCTCCAAGTGTGAATTTTGGTTGCCAGAAGTGACCTATCTAGGCCATGTAATCTATGGTTAGGGTATTGCTGTCAATCCCAAGCGAGTTCAAGCTATCCTTGATTGGACTCCACCTGAAACGGTCAAGCAAGTTCGGAGCTTCCTTAGCTTAGCGAGCTATTGTCGCCGCTTCATCAAGAATTTCTCCAAGGTTGCTAAACCTCTAACAGATCTCCTCAAGAAAGATAAAAAGTTCAAGTGGACCCCACAGTGTGAGTTCAACTTTTAGGAACTGAGAAGACGCCTGACATCCGCTCCCGTACTGGTACCACCAGATTTCTCCAAGGACTTTATTATCTATTGCGATGCCTCGCGACAAGGACTAGGTTGCATACTCATGGAAGATCGTCAGGTAATTGCCTATGCTTCACGGCAACTACACCCCCATGAGGAAAACTATCCTACACATGATCTAGAGCTTGCAGCTGTAGTCCATGCACTTAAAATATGGCGACATTACCTTCTCGGTAATGGTTGCGAAATCTTCACTGATCACCAAAGTCTGAAATATATCTTCATCCAACCGGATTTGAATCTCGGCCAAAGACGTTTGGTCGAGTTCATCTTGGATTATGACTTAGGAATAACTTACACCCCGGGCAAAGCCAATGTCATGGCTGATGCGCTAAGTCGTAAATCTTATTGTAACAACCTGATGTTACAACAAAGTCAACCACTTCTCCATGAGGAATTTCATAAGCTTAACCTTCACATTGTTCTTCGAGGATTCCTATCCACCCTGGTGGCGAAGCCTAACCTTACGGATCAAATAATAGCTGCCCAGAAGCATGATAAGGGCATATCCCGGATTAAGGAAAATATCGCTAGCGGAGTTGCTAAATGTTTTTCCATGGATGAGCGAGGTGTTGTCTTCTTCGAGAACCGCTTGGTAGTTCCCAAGAAACAACATCTACATTAGTTGATTCTTATGGAAGCTCATGAATCCCCTCTCACCATTCATCCCGGTAGTACTAAAATGTATGAAGACCTATGCTAGAGGTTTTGGTGGACTAGGATGAAGAGAGAAATTGCTCAATACATTGCTAGTTGTGACGTTTGTCGTCGTGTTAAAGCAGAGCATCAACGGCCTGCTGGCACCCTTCAACCTTTGGCTATTCCTGAGTGGAAATTGGATAAAGTCAGTATGGATTTCATTACTGGGTTTCCTAGGACCAAGAGAGGGAATAATGCCATCTTCGTCGTGATCGATCGTCTTTCCAAGGTGGCCACTTTCTACCTGTTCGTGAGAGTATCACCGCTAGCCAGCTAGTTGACCTATACATCTCCCGAATAGTGTCTCTTCATGGTGTCCCATTGGAAATTAACTCAGGCCGTGGGAGTCTCTTCACCTCTCGATTTTGGCAAAGTTTCCAAAATGCTATGGGAACTCGTCTCTCTTTTAGCACCGCCTTCCACCCCCAATCAAGTGGTCAGGTAGAGCGAGTAAATCAAATTCTGGAGGATATGCTCCGAGCTTCTGTCATCTCGTTCGGAATGGATTGGGATAAATGCCTTCCATTAGCGGAGTTCGCGTATAACAATAGTTATCAAGCTATCTTGGGCAAAGCTCCTTTCGAAGTCCTCTATGGACAAAAATGCCGAACGCCTCTTAATTGGTTAGAAACCGGGGAAAGACAACTCTTTGGCCCGGATATGATTCAGGAAGCAAAAGAGCAGGTTCACATTATTCGTGAGAAATTGAAAACAGCCCAATCTCGTCAGAAGAGCCAATATGACCGTAAACATAAGCTCATGACTTATGAAGTCGGCGAGAAGGCTTACCTCCGGGTTACTCCATTAAAGGGAACCCATCGCTTCGGTATCAAAGGCAAATTGGCTCCTCATTACATTGGACCCTTTCGCATTCTTGCCAAACGAGGAGAAGTTGCCTACCAATTGGAACTACCTCCGCATCTTTCCAGAGTTCACGATGTCTTCCACGTTTCACAACTCAGGCGTTGCTTCGCGGATCCTATCCGTGGAGTGGACCATGAAATGCTTGATCTACAAGATAATCTCTCTCGGGAATATCCTGTTCGTATCCTTGATCAAGCCAAGCGTACCACTCGACGCCATAACATCAAGTTTCTTAAGGTTCAATGGTCACACCACACCGAAAAGGAAGCCACTTGGGAAAGGGAGGATCATCTTCAACTCGAGTACCCCACCTTCTTTCCAACGGATCCTAAATCTCGAGATGAGATTCTTTTGAGTGGGGGTGACTTGTCACACCCTAGCTAGTTCATGCATTAGAGTGTTGCATCATGTTTAATTTCCCAGAAAACTGAAATGGGGATGACAGAACCCCCAGCACCCCCCTGGAAACAACTAGGGTTTACTAAAAACTTTTACAATGAACCTGAAATGCCCTTCTAAAAAGTCCACCCTTTTTGTTTTGGGTTAAAACCTTTGACAAAAATGGTGCACACTTTTCTAGGACATCTTAAGGTCATTGGATTAATTCATATAGTATTTGCATTTGGGCATTTAAATGCTATAAAATATTTTAAATGCTCAAATAGTCATAAACTAAAATGTTTACTATTGGATATATTCTAAGCAGTAGCCATGATTAGTTTTATGATTTTTGGAAATGCCCTGGCATTTTTAATAAAGCCCTGAAGTTACAGAAATAATAGAAAAACAGAAAAAAGAGAGAGAGAAAGGATCCAGCCACTTACCTGGCGCAGCCCACCTGGCAGCCCACTGGCCGGCCCAGCACTGTGCTGGCCCGTGCCAGTCATCGCCTACCTCTGCCAGTAGGCAAAGGAGGGACACGGCGCACGCGCCCGAGCTCGCCACGCCACCTCCCTGCTCGTTTGCATCGCCTGGTCACCGCCTCGACGTCGCGAACGCCTCCTCGGTGTCGCCCCGGTCTACCTGACACCTCACACTCCCCCCTGCTCTCTCCCTCGCTCCCTCGACGCCATGGCTGACGCAGCCGCGCCCGGGCCCTCGTGAAGCCCGCTGCCACCGCCGTCCACTCGTCGCCTCGCCGTGCCAACAAGCTTCGCCATTGTCCAGTGCTTCGCCTCGACCGATCCCTGAGCACTCGCTCGCCCCGGAGACGCTGCACCGAGCCCGTCCCGATCCTCCATCGCTGGAGATCCCCCTCACTACCTCGACCGCTCCAGCCCCTCCCCGAGCTCGCCGTTCACTCCCCTGCACTCGCAGTGAGCCACTGACCCTTCTCCCCCTCTCCGTTCTAACTCTCGTGCACCATACGCGCCGCCTCGAGTTTGCCCGCACGCACTGCCGCCTGTGCTCGCCGCCGACGAGTCCCCGGCCATCTAATGGTCTGGCCGTCCTGCCCAGCTTCCTCCCCGCGCCGCGTAGAGAACGTACGCCCCACATGAGCCACCACGACTGTCAGAATGACGACCCGGGGCTCACCCGAGCTCCGGCGACCGCCAAGGTCGACGCCGGCGACGACTCCGGCCACCCCAGGCCCAACCACCTACACCACTCAACGCGGACGAGTGCCCGCGTCATGTAGATGCACTCCGCCAGCCATTTGGTCACCGGAGGAGGAAACCCGCACCCCTCCGCTATACCTGGCCTTGCCGGCGATGAGCCGTTGACCTGGTTCGGCGGGTTTGACCCCGCTTGATTGGGGTTTGACTTCCCCCCTGACTCACTGACGAGTGGGCCCCAGGCCACTAACTAAACTAGGTTAGTATTAGTTTAAAGCTAACTAAACTTAGTTAGTTTAGTTGACACTGACAGACGGGACCCACAGGTCAGGGTTGACCTGGATTGTCTCAGTTGACCGCTGACGTCACACTGATGCCAGGCTGACGCAGTAAATCCTTTTATGGATTTATTCTTATATAGGGAATTCCAGAAAATAACCAAAACTTAAAAAATTCATAACTTTTAATCTGTAACTCCAAATGCAAAGATTTATATATTAAATTTGATCAGAAAAATTCAATCTTTCCATATGTAGTGGTTTCATGCATGACAAAACAATTTAACATTGTTGTTTAGGTGAAACAAGCTAATACACTTATAATGCTTAAGAACATAAGCTTCCATTTGAATCTTTGATTCAAATGGACCCAAACCAACTTGTTTCACATTGCATTAGGCAGGACACCTCATATTGCCAGGTCATAGCATGCATCATATTGTTGCATATTGCCATGTGATGATTGTATTCTGTGGAGTCTTTCATGGTAGGTTCTGCCTCTGAGGATATTTTCGAGTATCCAGCTGAAGGGCAGTACCCTACTACTACTCCATCAGGCAAGCAGCCCCATTGATCATATCGATACAATCCCATGTTCTCGCTTCTGCTCTCATTTACTGCATTAAGACAACAACGTTTCAAACTGCTGTGTGCTGCGGTAGTTGAACCATTATCCTCTGCATGACCTGTCATTGCCACAGTAACTAGATGAAACCCACTAGCATGTGTAGGAGTTGATTGAGCCATGTATGTGTTTCCTACCTTGCTATGCCTGCTATGCTTAGAGTTGTGTCAGGTCTGGTTCATCTGGGTGATGGGCTAGAGTGAAATGATTACGTCGGTAATGTGAGGGATGTGTTGAACATGTTTTGCTAAAGGTATCGATGAGAGGCCATGTAGGAGTACATGTTGGGTTTTTTCATTGAGGCCGTCCATAAGAATTGAGATTTGTATGCGTGATTTAAGATTCAGCTACTACCACACATTGGGCCCTAAAATATGACCCCGCTCGACTTACTGACCCATTTCGTCCTTTGTCCAGGAGTTGCAACTAGTTTCTGGTGTTTGTAGGTTATGTGTTGGCGGCCGTGCATAGCGCTGACCCTAGGGGTGGGCTATGATGCGGTAGATACACCGTGGCCGGGTATGCCAGGCGCCCGTTTGGTGTCTCGGGACCCTGTACACATTGTTTGGGGCCGTTGAGGACATATCGGCCGGATTTCCTTGCGGATGGAACCCGAATAGGTGATAAACTTGGACTAGAGACTTGTGTGGTTAGTCAGGTCGTGGTCTACACCCACGTCAGCTTTCGCTTGAAGTCTGCCGAGCACATGTCGTGTGCAGACGCTAAGTGGTGGAAACATGTGTGACGGAGTACACCCCTGCAGGGTATAAAACTATTAGAATAGCCGCGTCTGCGGTAAAGGACTACTTGGTTGCATATACAGTTCGTAGACTAGTTAATGGTTACTACTAAAAGACTCAAGATAAGTGTGAGTACCGAGGATGGCCCTCTCGTAGGATGACGAGGGAGGATCACTGGTGGAGTATTGTGTTGGTGATTAGTGGACTCGTGTGCGGAATCTATTTTACAGTGGTGTCTCGTAGGATAGCTTAGCCAAGAGTCAAAGCTGGCTTGCTGCAATAACTCCACCACCTTCTTGAGAATAAACATGTATAGTAGGATCTGTTGTAAGACTTGCTGAGTACCTTTGTACTCATGTTGCTTTAATTACTGTTTTCAGACGACAACACCGCCCCCTCCGATGGGCTTTACGTACACCTCGACGTTTATGAGTAACTTGCCACCCAGGTGGTGATTCTGGCCATGGAGGGCCCTATGTAGATAGACAGGCTTCGACAAGCCTTCTTTCCTTCTAGAGTGTGTACTCAGACTTATTTGCTTCCGCATGTGCTTGTATGCTTGTATGACTTGAGTGTCGGGTCTTGTGACCCCTACCTGTATGAACATGTTATGTATGGCTCTCTGAAGCCTTTAAATAGAGTACTTGAGTTGTAGAGTTTTGTTGTGATGCCATGTTGTATTTGCACATATCGAGCATATTGTGTGTATGATTGAAATGCTTGGTATGTGTGGGATCCAACAATCTGGTTGTTTATCCTTGGCAGCATCTCTTATGGGGAAATGTAGTCTAGTGCTCCTTGAGCCATAGTAGTCCGCTACAGCCCGGTTCACCGGAGTCCTGCTAGCCCAGCACTACTGCTCAGGACACTTGACATGCCGGCATGTGTTTCACTTCGTTCCTATGTCTGTCCCTTCGGGGAAATGTCACGCGGTGACATCTGGAGTCCTGCCTAGCCTGCTACAGCCCGGGTTCCCCGGAGTCCTGTTAGCCAAGTGCTACAGCCCGGATTCACACGCTGATGACCGACATGCTTGATGTGATTCATGTATGCCTGTCCCCATAGGTCTGTGCTGCTTTGGGTTCACGACTAACCATGTTGGCCTGGGTTCTCTGTCATATGGATGCCAGTGACACTATCATATACGTGAGCCAAAAGGCGCAAACGGTGCCGGGCCTTGGTAAGGCGACACCCGTGGGGATACCGTGCGTGAGGCCACAAAGTGATATGAGGTGTTACCGGCTAGATCGATGTGACATGGAATCGGGGTCCTGACATCTAGAGAGGGGGATAAGAACCACTCGTCGAACGTGGCTTGGACCTTGCATTTGGTACTGAACATGCAGATGTCAAGGCGTCTCGCTAGCCCAGGGTGCGATGAAAGGATCTTGAAGACTGCGGTCATGTGTTTGCAATCCCCGTCGCAGAGGCAGCTGTCGACGATGAGGTTGAGGGGGACGCGGCGCCAGAGGGGGCGCCACCGCGGGAGAGCAGGGTGGTCCGCATGATAGATTTGGTGGGGAGGAGGCAGATGATGACAAGTAGCATGTCGTCGGGAAGGCTACTATTGAAGTCCATGCTCGGCGGATGCGGTTTTGGCTCGAGCCACCTCCACTTGTTGGCTGCCTCGCCGTCCATCTTAGCCGACGGCGATGCCGGTGTACACGTGTGCTGGTGTGTATTGTGTGCTGGGTGTGCGCGAGTGCGTCCTTCTGTGCATGCCGCCACGCAGTGGTGAAGTGCGCGCGAGTGCGTCCTTCACGCAGAAGAAGTGTGCCTTAAATACTAGCGTACGGGGTGCTACCCCAAGTGGTTTCAACTTTGTTTACTTCACCGCGTGTCAGATGGGCCTCTAGTTTACTTATTTTCACCCACTGCCACATGGGCCAGCACACGAAGATAGAGAACACGAGCTGACAAGGCAGCATGTGGACTGGTTGATCAGTCAACGAGACAATATATAGAGCTATACGCTGACACAGTGACCGTATAATCCCTCGGTATAGAGAGTTCGAGTGAGAGGGGAGGCCCGTGAGAGATAGTAGAGAGAGAAAGAGCGACTCCCTCTGTTTGATAATCTAGTGCCTATATTTTTTGAAAGTCAAACTTTTGAAACTTTGACCAAATTTATAAAGAAATTACTTATATCTACAATACCAAAGATAAATGATACTATGAAGTAAGTATATGTTGTGACGAATCTAATGATCATTCCATATGTAAATGTTTTTCTCCACATATACCTGGTCAAACTTTTCTAAGGTTTGACTTTTCAAAACATCCATATGCTTATGGACGTGAGTGAGTACTCAACTAGAGAGAGAGAGGGAGGGAGAGAGTGAAATAGAGAGAGTGACTGAAAAAGTGTGTGTGCGTGTGTGAAAGAGACATGGACAACACACGATAAAGTAGAGAAAAAGCGGGTGTGTCTTATGCAAACATATCAGACATGCATCTTCGACAGCGGAAGCGAGGTGAGGAGATAGTGTGGTTGCTTGCAACCGAGAGAGAAAGACCCCTAGCACGTGGCTAAGAGAGGTCTGACAAACAAGGGAGAGAGGTCGAGGGAGACGTATGGAGAAAATGCAGACATGGGGAGGAGAGAGTGTATGTTTCTGACAGAGAGATCTCCTAGAGATCGTGATGGGACTACATGGATGGGAGATCAAGTGACAAGGTGTGTGCACAATGGAAGATACCCTCAGAGATATCGAGATAGACGTATGGATGGAAGGAGAAAATACATGTGTTCTTGATGGCTAGTGATAGATAGTCATACTTAGGGGGGGGGGAGTGCGTGCGCCTATGATGGAGTGAGAGATTATGGTACATAGGGGGGTGCGTGTCACATAGAGAGAGAACAATGGCGGAGAGTGTTAGATGGGTCTATGTAGCGTGAGCGAGATATGTGTATGTGTGAACCAAGGAGATATAAAGTTTGAGAGAGATAAAGGAGCCACGATACGGCTGAGTGGCGCATCAGATAGCTGAGAGGGGGAAAGAGATATTCCATCCGCTCGATAATGCAGTGCATATAAATTTTTTAGAAGTCAAACTTTGTAAGCTTTCACCAGGTTTACGCAAATAATTCGGGTATTCTCACGACAGATGCCAGGGGGTGGCTTATCATGGATGGAGCCAAGAGGACGTCGTCGGGCCCTGGAACCGGGAATGGGTGATACGTCTCCAACGTATCTACAATTTTTTATTGTTCCATGCTATTACATTACATGTTTTGGATGTTTTATATGCATTAATATGCTATTTTATAAAAAAAATTGGGACTAACCTATTAACCTAGAGCCCAGTGCCAATTCCTGTTTTTCCTTGTTTTAGAGTTTCGCAGAAAAGGAATAACAAACGGAGTCCAAATGGAATAAAACTTTTGTGATGATTTTTCTTGGACCACAAGACACCGAGGAGACTTGGAGTGCAAGTCAGAAGAGCCACGAGGCGGCCACAAGGGTGGAGGGCGTGCCCCCCAACCTTGTGGGCCCCTCGATGACCCCCTGACCTAGATCTTCCTCCTATATATTCTCATATACCACAAAAACTTCCAGGGGAGCCACGAAACCACTTTTCCACCGCCACAACCTTCTGTACCCATGAGATCCCATCTTGGGGCCTTTTCTGGCATGTTGCCCGAGGGGGATTCGATCATAGAGGGCTTCTACATCAACACCATTGCCTCTCCGATGAAGCGTGAGTAGTTTACCACAGACCTACGGGTCCATAGCAAGTAGCTAGATGGCTTCTTTTCTCTCTTTGATTCTCAATAGTAAGTTCGCCTCGATGTTCTTGGAGATCTATTCGATGTAATACTCTTTTGCGGTGTGTTTGCCGAGATCCGATGAATTGTGGATTTATGATCAGCATATCTATGAATATTATTTGAATCTCCTCTGGATTCTTATATGCATGATTTGAAATCTTCGCAAGTCTCTTCAAACTATCGATTTGGTTTGGACAACTAAATTGGTTTTTATTGCAATGGGAGAAGTGCTTAGCTTTGGGTTCAATCTTGCGGTGTCCTTTCCCAGTGACAGTAGGGGCAGCAAGGCATGTATTGTATTGTTGCCATCGAGGATAACAAGTTGGGATTTTCATCATATTGTTTGAGTTAATTCCTATACATCATGTCAGCTTGCTTAAAGCATTACTCTATTCTTATGAACTTAATACTCTAGATCCATGCTGGATAGCGGTCGATGTGTGGAGTAATAGTAGTAGATGCAGAATTGTTTCGGTCTACTTGACATGGACATGATGCCTATGTTCATGATCATTGCCTTAGATATCGTCATAACTTTGCGCTTTTCTATCAATTGCTCGGAAGTAATTTTTCACCCACCGTAATAATTCCTTTCTTGAGAGAAGCATCTAGTGAAACCTATGGCCCTCGGGTCTATTTTCCATCATATAAGTTTCTCATCTACACTTTTAGTTTCCTATTTACTTTCTTGGCAATCTTTTACTTTCTGTTCCATAAACCAAAAATACCAAAAACATTACTTTGCCGTTTGTCTATCTCTATCAGATCTCACGTTGCAAATAACTGTAAATGCATTGACAACCCCTTTACCGTGTTGGGTGCAAGTTGGTGTTTGTTTGTGCAGGTATTCTGTGGCTTGCGCGTTGTCTCCTACTGGATTGATACCTTGGTTCTCAAAACTGAGGGGAAATACTTACTCTACTTTGCTGCATCACCCTTTCCTCTTCAAGGGAAAAACCAACGCAAGCTCAAAAGGTAGAAGGAAGAATTTCTAGTGCTGTTGTCGGGGAAATCTACGCCAAGCCAAGACATACCAAGTACCCATCATAAATTCTCATCCCTTGCATTACATTATTCACCATTCGCCTCTCGTTTTCCTCTCCCCCACTTCTAAAATGATTTTCGAAAAGATTCGCCTTTTCTTCACCCCTCTTTCGTTCACCTTCTTCGTTTGCTTGTTTGCTGCCACCAAGTCTGAAACAGGGGATGTTATCGCTGGAAATCTTCAGAAGAATCTTGAAACTTGCTCTTCGGATCCTGCAGTTTAAAAGCCTCCTGATTACAAAACTAAAATCTTTCATATAGGAGATGGTAATATTATAGGGAAAAGTATTATTCAAGAATTCTTTGATTGTACGGGATCCTTGCCTATTAATAAAAGAACTATTCTTCTTGAGAAAAATTGTTATGCTGATGCTATTGTGATGCTTGTTGAGAAATTAGAAAGAAAATTTGTGCATCTTCATCCTGCTTTCCAAACAGTGTTTTATGAACTTCCTAAAATCAATCATCCTATAGCTAAAAAGATTGCCACTATTATTCTTATGCGTGAATTTTATTTTATTATCCAAGAAGCTAGGGATATTTTGGCTCTCTATAAAAAGGATTTTGAACACCCTCCAATTATAGACATCCTTCATGATAAAGAAACTATGCGTAGTTTGGAATCTAGGGATTATCAATCTTATAGGGAAAATCTTAGGAAAAGAGTTCCCCATTCTGAGATCTCTCAATCTTTGTATCTTGAAACCTTTGAGGAGTTTGATTGTATAACTAGGGGAATTTATGTAGGATTTAATAGATATTGGTTGAATAAAATTATGAAGGAACCCGTTAAAAACGAGCTACGTATTTTGTATGATGGCATATACGGTGATGATCTTGATTATGGGTTTATTTAAGATTACCAATCAAAGTCCATTTCATGATTCAAGTTTATCTACTAGGAGGGAAATAAAAGAGAGAATAGAATTTCTTAGACAAGTTTTGGAAGACTTGACAAGAAAATAATTGAATACCGAGGATGAGAACACTTAGATCTATTCATGTTTTATACCTAGATAGGGGCGTTAAACAATAGCGCATGTTGGGAGGCAGGCCAATTTTATTTTTGTTTTTGCTTTTTAGGATCTGTTTTACAATAAATGTTTCATCTAGCCTCTATTTAGATGTGGTTTTTTGTTTTAATTAGTGTTTGTACCAAGTAAGACCTATGGGATAGCCTACGGTGATAATTAATTTGATCTTGCTGAAAAATTGAAACTTTTGCGCTCACGAAAACAATTATCATTTTTAACAGGACGTGATAAAGTACTAATTCTTTTTGCAGAAGATTACTAAACAAATTGCCTAGGACTTCCTATTTTCTCAGGATTTTTAGAGTTACACAAGTATTCAAAATATTCATATTGCTACTGACTATTCTGTTTTTTGACAGATTCTATTTTTCACGTGTTGTTTGCTTATTTTGATGCATCTATGGCTAGTATCGGGGGTATGAACCATGGAAAAGTTGGAATACAGCAGATATTAAACCAATATAAATAAAGAATGAGTTCACAATAGTACCAAAAGTGGTGAATTATTCTCTTATACTAACGGAGCTTACGAGATTTTCTGTTGAAGTTTTGTGTTGCGAAGTTTTCAAGTTTTGGGTAAGGATTTGATGGACTATGGAATAAGGAGTGGTAAGAGCCTATGCTTGGGGATTCCCATGGCACCCCAAGGTAATATTCAAGGAGGCCAAAGAGCCTATGCTTGGGGATTCCCCAGGAAGGCATCCTCTCTTTCGTCTTCGTCTATCATTAACTTTACTTGAAGCTATATTTTTATTCACCACATGATATGTGTTTTGATTGGAGCGTCTTGTATGATTTGAGTCTTTTCTTTTTATTTTGCCACAATCATCCTTGCTGTACACACCTTTTTGGAGAGGCACGCATGAATCGTGATTTATTAGAATGTTCTGTGTGCTTCACTTATATCTTTTGAGATAGGAAAAATTGCTCTAGTGCTTCACTTATATCCTTTTAGAGCAGAACGGTGATTTTATTTTTATATAAATTGAAGAACTCTCATACTTCACTTATATTATTTTGGGAGTCTCTAAACAGCATGGTAATTTGCTTTGGTTATAAAATTAGTCCTAATATGATAGGCATCCAAGAGGGATATAATAAAAACTTTCATATACAGTGCATTGAATACTATGAGAAGTTTGATTCCTTATGATTGTTTTGAGATATGAAGATGGCGATATTAGATTCATGCTAGTAAGTAGTTGTGAATGTGAGAAATACTTGTGTTGAGGTTTGTGAGTCCCGTAGCATGCACGTATGGTGAACCATTATGTGATGAAGTCGGAGCATGATTTATTTATTGATTGTCTTCCTTATGAGTGGCGGTCGGGGACGAGCGATGGTCTTTTCCTACCAATCTATCCCCCTAGGAGCATGCATGTATTACTTTGTTTTGATGACAAATAGATTTTTGCAATAAGTATGTGAGTTCTTTATGACTAATGTTGAGTCCATGGATTATACGCACTCTCACCTTTCAGCGATTGCTAGCCTCTATAGTACCGCGCAACTTTCGCTGGTACCATAAATCCACCACATATCCTTCCTCAAAACAGCCACGATACCTACCTATTATGGAATTTCCATACCCATTCTGAGATATATTGCCATGCAACTTTGCACTTTTCCATTTATTATGACACACTCCATCATTGTCATATTGCTTTGCATGATCATGTAGTTGACATTGTATTTGTGGAAAATCCACCATTCATAATTCTTTCATACATGTCACTCTTGATTCATTGCACATCCCGGTACACCGCCGGAGGCATTCACATAGTCATATTTTGTTCTAAGTATCGAGTTGTAATTTTTGAGTTGTAAGTAAATAAAAGTGTGATGGTCTTCGTTACTAGAGCATTGTCCCAAGTGAGGAAAGGATGACGGTGTCGGTGCAACAAACCCTGGGTATGTTGCTAGACTCTGCACAGGTACGAGATCAAGACTGAAGCACCAACCCATGTAGTTGATTGAAGGAACAAGAGATTTGAAGAGCCAGCACACAATCTAGAGAGACCAAGATCGAGCCAGAAGAGCAAGATATCGGCAAGAGAAGAGCCTCCCTTGCTGGGCAGGCGAGCCCGGCAAGGGGCAAGGCCACCGCAAGGAACAGGCAACCCAGGCACCCTGGCAAGGTCTGCCGGGGCTCGAGGGGCAGAACCACCCCACCAACCACTCAAGGGCGACCCACGTCATCAATAAGTGCGGTGTAAATCCGCAAGATGATTAAGTGGCAACTGTTCGCCACATGGCAGCCATTTCCTACAGAAGAAGCCTACAGATGACACCTATCCTACGACGTGTCAAGGAAATAGGCGTAGAGCTGGCAAGATAGCCCGGCAAGCCTTGCCGGGAGACCAGTGATGTGACACCAAGCAGCGCATTTAATGCACCCCGTCAGCCCGCAGACTTGGGTATGATAGCACTGTTTGCTATCATATCAGTGGATAATGACTACTTTGCCATCGTGGTGACCCCTTAGTATATAAAAGGAGGCCCATGGCACCCGTAGGAGGGGTTAGAAGGTTGGAAAGTTTATGAACCCATGCCAGCATACACGCGTAGTCGCTACGGCCCCGAGGCAAACACTGCCGGGCAAGTGTACTACGCAGCACAACATTCAATCCACCATCAATCCACCAAAGCAGGAGTTGGGTCTTACACCTCGCAGCGGCCTGAACCTGGGTAAATTGCTTGTGTGCTCTCAACCGTGCTGCCGTACGCTGGTCCGCTCTTTGTGCGACGCAACGTCCCCCTGCCGAACCAGCAAGGGGCAGCCCGGTCCCGTAGGTGGTCGCGGACATCCCGCGACATCTTTGGAACGCCAGGTAGGGGGCTCGCTTGCACGAACCTAAAAGTGTGCACACGCGTCATCTTCATCACCATCTTCATCCTCGATAGCGCCATTGACCATGGGGCCCAAGAAGGAATCTAGTGCCTCGGCTCATCCATCCACCTCGAAGGCTCCACCGCCCGCGGCATCTAACGCCGAGGGGGACACGGGGGCGCGTGAGGACGTGGACGCTGCTGGGGACGTCGTTGGAGCAGGTGCTGCCATTACCACCTCCCCCGCGGCCGACACGGGGGCCAGAGCTACTGGAAGAGAATAACATCAGCAATGTCTCGACAGTCAGGCTCTACAAGGTACGGGCGAGGAGGTCACTCCGCCCGCCCCCATCCTCTCACCGACGAGCATAGTCGCAGGAACAACGCTCAGTCCGGGGCGAGCCATCGCCCTCCGGTCGCCCCCACCACGGGGGCGGCCGTGGCGCATGTGCCTCCTCCCGGATGAGCCAACCAGACCGATGCACTCAGCGGAGCCACTGATCTTTGAGCACCACCGCCGCGTGACCCCGCCGCCCCGGTGGTCGTCCCACGGTAGTGTGGGCGCGGCACCGCCATTGCTGCTGCGACCACTGTCACCATGAGGAGCTAGGCGATGGCGCGGCCCACGTCATCGACATCCATGCCAAGCACCGCCACGGAGGCCATGGCGCGAGCTCAGCTACTACTGAGGTTCCCGCCAACAACTGAGCAGATGGATGAATGGCGTGCCACCATCCAAGGCCTGCTCAGTTTCACCGAAGCTGGGGGCTCAAGACGAGCTTACCCACCGCAACCTCCCCAAGCGATAGCAACCGCCCGCACAACTGGTCGTACGGAGGGGGACGTCCCCATAGTTTAGTTCCCACCACGGCAGCCAGCGAGGGCAGAGCAGAATCAGGACAATGTCGAACCATGGAAGAATCAGCAGAATCAGCAGAATCTCGATGGCCTCTTCTAACCCTCGAGCACGTCCAGGCCAACGTCGAACCATGGAAGACAAGTGGCGGGGAGACGCGTGTGTCATCCTGAACAATGCCGCAATGACCCCCGCTAGACCGACGGGTGCGACGGCCTCAACGTTGATGATCGTGTGCTTGGATTTGGTGAGTGCCTTCCTTTCGAGGTCGGCTGCCTTGCCTTTACAGGAGAGCTGTGGCAAGTCCGTTGGCTGCCCGTTCGCATGTTCAAGCCAGAGATACCTGAGAAGTACGACGAGAGGCTGAACCCGGCAGAGTTTCTGAGCATGTACACCATCGCTGTTCAGGCTGTCGGGGGAAGAGATGAGAAGGTATTCGCCAACTACTTCCCTTTGGCCCTCAAGTCCAATGTGAGGTCTTGGCTAATGCACCTGCCGGAGAACTCCATTTCGTCATGGGCAGACCTGTGCCACAAGTTCATAGGTGCCTTCACCGGTGGCCACCAAGAGCCCGGCAGAACCAACAACCTGCAACTTCTCCTGTAGAAGGAAGGAGAAGCCCTCCGTAAGTAATTGCAGAGATTTCATAAAGTTCATAGAAATATCCCAAAATATCCATCCAGCAGCCATTATAGCAGCTTTCTAGTCCAATGTGCGCAACCGCCGCATTTGTTCCAAAATGAGCGTGTGGTTGCCAAAGTCTGTGAAAGAACTATACACGCTGGTGAATAAATGTGCCCGGATGGAAGAAGGAAGGAAGTTGCCCGGAGAAGAAGATTGCATTAACGTTGATTCAGAAGATGAAGCTGAATCAACTAGTAATGCAGAGTGTTCCAACAGTAAGAGATCCAAGGTTACTGGAACCCAAGTGAAGAAGGTCCCGGTAGGGCTGGTTGGCGTTGATGGTACTTTCAATATCAGTGCCACCCTCGATAAAAAATAGGAAAGCACGCTCGTTGCCTTCCTATGGGTGAATATCGATGTGTTTGCTTGGCAACCACATCTTATCCCCGGTGTTCCCAGGGAGGTAATTGAGCACCACCTTGCTGTCTGCCCACATGCCTACCAGTCAAGCAGAAAGTACGGAAACAGGCCTTGGAAAGGCAGCAGTTCATTGCCGAAGAGATCAAGCAATTGGAGGCAACTGGTTTGGTCAGAGGAGTACTGCATCCTACATGGTTAGCAAATCCAGTAGTGGTCCAAAAGGCTAATGGGAAGTGAAGGCTTTGCATTGATTTCACAGACCAGCAGCCACCTTAGGAGTGTTGGGCCACGCCTCAGGAGAGCCAGCGGTTTCCTCAGGAGCATTGGGGTGCTCCTGCTCACCAGCGGCCTCCTCGGGAATGCTCTCCGTAACTTCAGGAGCGGCTACGTCAGGAGCACCCGACGACGTCGGCTCCCAGGCAGCCGTCCCAGGAGTACGCAGTGGCATTCACCCCCTGCATCCACATCAGGGGCGTGCGCCACAGGGTCAGCAAGCACAAGGTCCATCCAGATTGGATTCTCGTGAGGCCCTTCAAGGCCCGTTGGGCAAAGCCCCCACTCGTTGAATTGAGGCATCTATATCACGAACTCCTCTTTGTTCAAGCAATGGTATAAGAGGCAACCATCCTCCGGAAGCGCGGTGGGTGCTGGGTCACCCGTCAGGAGCTCAAGCATTGTGTGCAATGTCTTGGGTGGAAGCGAAGGCACCTGGAGCCTCATGGGGTCCTTGGAGCCGGTGATGTCCCGCATTGGGCGAGAATGGCGCTGAAGCAGGGCGATGCACCACCGGACGAACTCCCTCACCACCATCGGCGCCAGCACCCTGACCTTCTTCAACTTGGCCAGCCTGGACCAGACGCGGGCGAGCTGATGGTCGGCGAGCTCCGTGTGTCGGATTCAGGGTTCCGCATGCCATTGAGAGGTTCGAACACTGGGGTGCATGCAAAGAACTCGCCCTCCCCAACCTGCGTACTTGCCGATCCCACGGCTTAGCTCGATGAACCCAATGGACAAGAGACACAACAGTTTACCCAGGTTTGGGCCACCTTGCGGTGTAAAACCCTACTCCTGGTTTGTGCTGGATTGGTCTCGAGGGGCTGAGGATGAACTAGTACAATGGTCAAATAGCCTCAGGAGGAGAGGTGTTCGTGTGCTTGATAGGCCGGTGGGTGTGAGGATGATCTGAATGATCGGTCCCCCTCTATGGTGGTGGCTCAGTCCTGTTTATAGTGGCCTTGGTCCTCTTCCCAAATGTAATGCGGGAAGGGATCCCATAATGTCCAAATTCAAAGGGAGAAAACTAGTACAAGTTATCTTGACAAAAGTAGTCTTCGCCTACAAAAGCATCTGCTGGTGATGCCGCGGTGGGCTCCATGATGACCTCTGTCCTTCCCTCCTGACGGTCTTGATCCTGTTGCACCGGAACAGAAACCTTTAACTGATCCCTTGGGACTCCGCGCATGCACTTGCCTCCTTAGCACCAAAGATGAAACTGGTACACTACGCCCGCTGGCGCCCGCCTGGCCTTAGTCATCATGGCTCATGTCATACGAACCTGTCGAGGTGCACCTTGCATTGATATCTCCGCTCCTCGGGAGCCAGCCTGGGGACGCCTCCCCTAGGGAGGTCTTGGTGGCATCCGCCTCGCGAGGCTTGGCCCCTTGCGATGGTCTTAGGTTGTTGATCCTGAAGCTGGGCCCTACCGGGCTGTTGACAGAGCCACGCCGTGGGATGCAGGTAGGAAAGTCTGGGTACCTCCATTCACAGAGCGCCGACAGTAGCTCCCGGGCCCAAGGCGCGCTCGAGGCGAAGCCAAAGGGCAAGTGTGGAGCGCCGGGGGCCCTAACCACCTGCTGCCTTGGTCGACGTGTGGCGATAGATGGGACATGGGCGTCTCTGCTTCCCCACGCTTCCTCGGCAACCGTTTGACTTAACGAGGCCGTGCTGCATTGTGACACCGCAAGACCGACGCTCCAGAAGCCTTTCATGTTTTTCGTTGTTCATCATGTGATTTGTTTTGCTTGTTGCATTCATCATTGCATATTTTGCATGGCATCATGTCATGATGCCATCTTTTTCTGAAAGCTAACTAAAACTCAACAAAATAAATTGCATGGATCTTCGGTCCATTTAAACCGAGGGAATTCACATGGTGATTCTCTTTATAACATATCCTCCCAATATTAGGGAGCTATAATAAATATTCCATTTGTTTGGAATTAACCGGAACACACTTGCAAAATAATTCCAATGCCTATCCCACTTTAAGTTTGACCTCCAAGCCTTGGCAACAATTCTTTATCTCTTATATCGAGGCTCCTCTAAAAATTTGAACATTTATGGACCTTCCTTTTACTAAGTCCCAGTTCAAATCCATTTGAATAAAATTGAAATGAGTTTGAATTTATATCTTTCGATCATGTCATTTCTAATTTTCTTGGGTCAAACTCATTTTTGTGAGTCCGGGAAAATTGTCCCCGAGTTCAAATTCCTTTCCCTAAACCTCCCTCTTCCTTTTCCTTATCTCTATTGCTTTCTTTTAAAGAAAATATGAGGGAGAGAGAGAGAGAGAGAGCACAACTAGAAGCCCAACCAACCAGGCCTATGGACATTTCCTTCTCCGCCGGCCCATCTGCTAAGCCCAGCTGCAGGCCCACCTAACCTTAACCCTTGCCCGATCACTCACTCACCCTCGCTCCCTTCTCCCGTTCCCCCTCACGCTACGAGGGACAGAACGTACGCGCCCGATCCCCATCTCTCCCTCGCAGCCTCTTTCTCCCAGTCCCAGTGCCCTCCTCTGCACCCGATCCCCATGGCAATGACCCTCGCGCCTGGTCCCTCTGCCAGTGATCTCCGCCGCCTCGCATCGCCCATCAACGAGCCACCGCCTTGCGCCGCCACTCCCTACTCTCGATCTCTCCCTCCCCATTGATACGTCTATTTGCATCATGCTTTTATATCGGTATTTATTGCATTATGGGTTGTTATTACACATTATGTCACAATACTTATGCCTATTCTCTCTTATTTTACAAGGTTTACATGAAGAGGGAGAATGCCAGCAGTTGGGATTGTGGGCACGAAAAGGAGCAAATATTAGAGACCTATTCTGCACAGCTCCAAAAGTCCTGAAACTTCAGGAAGTTGTTTCCAGAATATATAAAAAATACTGAGCGCAAGAAGTACCAGAGGGGGGCCACCCACCAGCCATGAGGGTGAGGGGCGCGCCCTACCCCCTGGGCGTGCCCCCTGCCTCGTGGGCCCCCTGGTGGCCCTCCGATGCCCATCTCCTGCTATATGGAGTATTTCGTTGAGGAAAAAAATTATAAGCAAGCTTTCAGGACGAGACTCCGCCGCCATGAGGAGGAACCTTGGTGGAACCAATCTAGGGCTTCGGCAGAGCTGTTCTGTCGGGGACACTTCCTTCCGGGAGGGGGAAATCATCACCATCATCATCACCAACAATCCTCTCATCAGGAGGGGGTCAATATCCATCAACATATTCACCAGCACCATCTCATCTGAAACCCTAGTTCATCTCTTGTATCCAATCTTTGTATCCAAACCTCAGATTGGTACCTGTGGGTTGCTAGTAGTGCTAATTACTCCTTGTAGTTGATGCTAGTTGGTTTACTTGGTGGAAGATCAAATGTTCAGATCCATTATTCATATTAATACCCCTTTGATTATGAACATGAATATGCTTTGTGAGTAGTTACGTTTTTTCTTGAGGACATGGGAGAAGTCTTGCTATTAGTAGTCATGTGAATTTGGTATTCGTTCGATATTTTGATGAGATGTATGTTGTCATCCCTCTAGTGGTGTCATGTGAACATCGACTACATGACACTTCACCATTGTTTGGGCCTAAAGGGAGGCATTGGTAAGTAATAAGTAGATGATGGGTTTCTAGAGCGACAGAAGCTTAAACCCTAGTTTATGCGTTGCTTCGTAAGGGACTGATTTGGATCCATATGTTTCATGATATGGTTAGGTTTACCTTAATACTTCTGTTGTAGTTGCGGATGCTTGCAATGGGCGTTAATCATAAGTGGGATGCTTGTCCAAGTAAGGACAGCAACCAAGCACTGGTCCACCCACATATCAAATTATCAAAGTACCGAACGCAAATCATATGATCATGATGAAAACTAGCTTGATGATAATTCCCATGTGTCCTCGAGAGCGTTTTCCTTCATATAAGAGTTTGTCCAGGCTTGTCCTTTGCTACAAAAAGGATTGGGCCATCTTGCTACACCTTATTTACTTTTATTACTTGCTACTCATTACAAATTACCTTATCACAAAACTATTTGTTACCGATAATTTCAGTGCTTGCAGAGAATACCTTACTGAAAACTGCTTATCATTTCCTTCTGCTCCCCGTTGGGTTCGACACTCTTACTTATCGAAAAGGCTACGATAGATCCCCTATACTTGTCGGTCATCAATACTCTTTTTTGGCGCCATTGCCGGGGAGTGAAGCACCTTTGGTAGGTTGAATTTGGTAAGGAAAAATTTATATAGTGTGCTGAAATTTACTGTCACTTGTTACTATGGAAAGTAATCCTTTGAGGGGCTTGTTCGGGGTATCTTCACCCTGACCGGTAGAGAAAATAGTTGCCCCTCAACATGCCACTGTTCAAGATATCTTCCGATATTCTGATAAATTGACCGATTTATCGCTTACCGGTGTGTGATCGATAAGATAAATCGGTAGATAAAGCAGCTGATATGGCGATAAATCGGCTGATATGCTAATAAATTGACCGATTTACCCCTTATCTTGGGTCGAGCGATAAGTTCCCAATAAGCGATATCCCCAACATTGCATCCTACTAGACCTACTAAAAATGAAAATGTTTACTTCAAAATTCCTTCAGGTATGATAGAGAAAATGCTAGCTAATCCTTTTGCAGGAGATGGAACATTGCATCCCGACTTACACTTAATCTCTGTGGATGAAGTTTGTGGATTAATTAAGCTTGCAGGTACGCCCGATGATGTTATCAAGAAGAAGGTCTTCCCTTTATCTTTGCAGGGAGATGCATTGACATGGTATAGGCTATGTGATGATATGGGATCATGGGACTATAAGCGATTGAAATTGGAATTTCACCAGAAGTTTTATCCTATGCATCTTATTCATCCTGATCGTAATTATATATATAATTTTTGGCCTTGCGGAGGAGAAAGGATCGCTCAAGCTTGGGGGAGGCATAAGTCAATGTTATATTCATGCCCCAATCATGAGCTCTCAAGAGAAATGATTATTCAAAATTTTTATGCTCGGCTTTCTGACAACAATCGCTCCATGCTCGATACTTCTTGTACTGGTTCCTTTATGATGAAGACTGCTGAATTCAAATGGAATTTATTGGAGAGAATTAAATGCAACTCTGAAGATTGGGTTCTCGACGAAGGTAAGGAGTCAGGTATAACACCTAAGTTTGATTGTCTTAAATCTTTTATGGATACCGATGTTTTCTGTAAATTTAGCACTATATATGGACTTGACTCTGAGATAGTAGCTTCTTTCTGTGAATCCTTTGCTACTCATGTTGATCTCCCTAAGGAGAAGTGGTTTAAATATAATCCTCCCATTGAAGTAAAAGTAGTTGCACCTATTAAAGTTGAAGAAAAGACTATCACTTATAATGATCCTGTTGTTCCCACTGCTTATGTTGAGAAACCACCTTTCCCTATTAGAATAAAGGATCATGCTAAAGCTTCAACTGTAGTCAACAAAAGTAATATTAGGAGACACAAACCCCCTGAGCAAGTTAAAGTTGAACCTAATATTGATATGGTTAAAGATCTCTTGGCCGATAATATTGATGGGCATGTTATTTACTTCTGTGATGAAGCTGCTAGAATTGATAGGCCTGATACTAAAAATAAACATAGACCTGTTGTAGGCATGCCTGTTATTTCTGTTAAAATAGGAGATCATTGCTATCATGCCTTATGTGATATGGGTGCTAGTGCAAGTGCAATACCTCATTCCTTATACAAAGAAATTATGCATGATATTGCACCTGCTGAGATAGAAGAGATTGATGTCACAATTAAGCTTGCCAATAGAGACACTGTTTCACCAGTTGGGATTGTTAGAGATTTTGGAGTCTTGTGTGGGAAAGTTAAATATCCTGCTGATTTTCTTGTTCTTGGTTCCCCTCAAGATAGCTTTTGTCCCACTATATTTGGTAGACCCTTCTTGAATACTGTTAATGCTAAGATAGATTGCGATAAGGATTATCTTACTATTGGTTTGGATGATATGTCTCATGAGTTCAATTTTTCTAAATTTCGTCGACAACCCCATGATGAAGAATTGCCTAGCAAAGATGAAATTATTGGTCTTGCTTCTATTGTTGTGCCTCCTAATGATCCTTTAGAACAATATTTGCTAGACCATGAGAATGATATGTTTATGAAAGAAAGAAGGGAAATAGATGACGTACTCTTTAAACTGGGACCCATTCTAAAACACAATTTGCCTGTTGAAACCCTAGGGGATCCTCCTCCACCCAAGGGTGATCCCGTGTTTGAGCTTAAACCATTACCTGATACTCTTAAATATGCTTATCTTGATGAAAAGAAGATATATCCTATTATTATTAGTGTTAACCTTTCAGAGCATAAAGAAGAAAAATTATTGAAAACTCTGAAGAAGCACCGTGCTGCTATTGGATATACTCTTGATGATCTTAAGGGCATTAGTACCACTCTATGTGAACACAAAATAAATTTGTAGAAAGACGTCAAACCAGTTATTGGTCACCAACAATGGCTGAGTCCTAAGATGAAAGAAGTGGTAAGAAAGGAAATATTAAATCTCCTTGAGGCAGGTATAATTTATCCCGTTGCTGATAGTCAGTGGGTAAGTCATGTCCATTGTGTCCCTAAGAAGGGTGGTCTTACTGTTGTTCCTAATGATAAAGATGAATTGATTCCGCAAAGAATTATTACAGGTTATAGGATGGTAATTGATTTCCACAAATTAAATAAAGCTACTAAAAAAGATCATTACCCTTTGCCTTTTATTGATCAAATGCTAGAAAGATTATCCAAACATACACATTTTTGCTTTCTGGATGGTTACTCTGGCTTCTCTCAAATACCTGTGTCAGCTGATGATCAAGCAGACATCACTTTTACTTGCCCTTTCAGTACTTTTGCTTATAGACGTATGCCTTTTGGTTTACGTAATGCACCTGCTACCTTTCAAAGATGCATGATGGCTATATTTTCTGACTTTTGTGAAAAGATTTGTGAGGTTTTCATGGATGATTTCTCCGTTTATGGATCCTCTTTTGATGATTGCTTGAACAACCTTGATTGAGTTTTGCAGAGATGTGAAGAAACTAATCTTGTTCTAAATTGGGAGAAATGCCACTTTATGGTTAATGAAGGTATTGTCTTGGGGCATAAAATTTCTGAAATAGGCATTGAAGTTGATAAAGCTAAAGTTGATGCTATTGAAAAGATGCCATGTCCCAAGGACATTAAAGGTATAAGAAGCTTCCTCAGTCATGCCGGTTTTTATAGGAGGTTCATTAATGACTTCCCAAAAATATCTCGGCCTCTAACTAATCTATTACAAAAAGATATCCCTTTTGTCTTTGATGATGATTGTTAGAAGCATTTGAAATACCTAAGAAAGCATTGATTTCTGCACCTATTGTTCAGCCACCTGATTGGAATTTACCCTTTGAAATTATGTGTGATGCTAGTGATTATGTTGTAGGTGTTGTTCTCGGCAAAAGAGTTGATAAGAAATTAAATGTTATTCAATTTGCTATTAAAACTCTAGATAATGCCCAGAGAAATTATGCTACTACTGAAAAAGAATTTTTAGCAGTTGTTTTTGCTTGTGATAAGTTCAGACCTTATATTGTTGATTCTAAAGTAACTATTCACACTGATCATGCTGCTATTAAATACCTTATGGAAAAGAAAGATGCTAAACCTTGACTTATTAGATGGGTTCTCCACCTACAAGAATTTGATTTGCATATTATTGATAGAAAGGGAGCCGAGAACCCCGTTGCAGACAACTTGTCTAGGTTAGAAAATGTTCTTGATGACCCACTACCTATTTGTTGGGGATATTACTACCAGCTGAGACCTGCCCAGGAGGGGCCGAGTCAGCCTTAATGGCGGGTTACATAAGAAGCCCAATATACAGTCAAGATGATAGTTTATTAGTAGAAATCCCAAAGGCCGCGGGCCAGCTTAAGACTCATTATTGTAAACCGCCATATGGGCAGAAAGACTTGTAAAGAAAGGCATGTAAAGGAAGTCACTGAGCCGGACACAATTATGAGCCGTCCGGGACTCTGTAAGCCACTAGGCGTCAACCCGTGTATATAAGGGGACGACCCAGTGGTGGTTTAGGGCGAGAAACAACAAAGTCGATCACCAAGCCGGCGAGTTGAGCCTCTTGGAGATCGAAACCTCAGCAATACCAATCCCAACTAGACGTAGGCTTTTACCTTCATCGTAAGGGGCCGAACTAGTATAAAACCCTCTCTTGTGTCCTTTGTCCCGATTAACCCCTTTAAGCTTCCTAGTGCGATGGCCCTACGACTAAGTCCTTGCTCTAGGACATCTGTTGTGACAACTCCACGACAGTTGGCGCCCACCATGGGGCCAGCGCACGGTGGATTTGAGTTCTTGAAGAGCAACTTCGAAGGGCTCAAGGGATACGCTATGGGCCGGATGACCAAGAGTCGTTGCGGCAAGATCTACATCGATGACGAAGGCTGGGGCCCCGAGGCCGGCTCAATCGAGTATGGGTACCAGGTCCCCTTTGGCGGAATTCACGTCTTCATCGGCCGGATCGGCGAGCCAGGCCCTGAGCCGGATGTCCACACCAGCCTCATCGAAACGGCTCAGCGCGCCGGGTCCGCCCGTGTCCAATCTGTCTGAAGCATGTCTTCGTAGGCTGCATCCATGGCGGATAATACTCTGAAGGATCGATGGAAGGCGGGGAGACGGCCATCTGCTCTGATACTACACAATCAACAGGTGAGACGGACTCGTTGTACCAACTGCAAGACGGCATGCTCGGGGGCTGTTCCGATGGCAGCAGTATTCCGGACCCCCTTCAGCCGCCGAATTGGGCCGGAGTCTTCATTGCAGGGACACAACCTGGGCAGAACTCCACGACAGCGACAGCGGCGGCCACCGGGTCGGCAGCTGCCGGGTCAGGAGACCCCGCGCGCCCCCCGGCTCAGGTTCTCATGGACCTCATGGATAAACTGACAACTCCACTACACTATTGATGATTGCTTTCCTGATGACCAATTAAATTTCATAAATGCTTCTCGAACTGCTACATGGTATGTTTATTATGCTAATTATATTGTTGCTAAATTTATACCACCTAGTTTCACATACCAGCAAAAGAAAAAGTTCTTCTATGATTTGAGACATTAATTTTGGGATGACCCACATCTTTATAAAGAAGGAGTAGATGGTGTTAATTGATGTTGTGTACCTGATCATGAATAGGAACAGATCCTATGCAAGTGTCACTTTGAGGCTTATGGAGCACACCATGCTGGAGATAGAACTGCACATAAGGTATTGCAATCCTATTTTTATTGGCCTACTCTCTTCAAGGATGCCCGTAAGTTTGTCTTGTCTTGTGATGAATGTCAAAGAATTGGTAATATTATTAGACGTCAAGAAATTACTATGAATTATTCACTTGTTATTGAACCATTTGATGTTTGGGGCTTTGATTATATGGGACCTTTTCCTTGCTCTAACGAGTATACACATATTTTAGTCGCTGCTGATTACGTTACTAAGTGGGTAGAAGTTGTTCCAACTAGTAGTGCTGATCATAACACCTCTATTAAGATGATTAAAGAAGTTATTTTCCCGAGGTTTGGAGTCCCTAGATATTTAATGACTGATGGTGGTTCACATTTTATTCATGGTGCCTTTCGTAAAATGCTTGCTAAGTATGACGTTAATCATAGAATTACATCTCCACATCACCCACAGTGTAGTGGTCAAGTAGAATTAAGTAATAGCTCAAATTAATTTTGCAAAAGACCGTTAATAGATCTAGAAAGAATAGGTCCAAGAAACTTGATGATGCATTATGGGCTTATAGAACTGCGAATAAAAATCCTATGGGTATGTCTCCATACAAAATGGTTTATGGAAAAGCTTGTCACTTACCTCTTGAACTAGAACATAAGGCATATTGGGCTATTAAATAACTCAATTATGATTTCAAACTTGCCGGTGAAAAGAGGCTATTTGACATTAGCTCACTTGATGTATGGAGAACCCAGGCCTATGAGCATGCCAAGATGTTTAAAGAAAAAGTTAAAATATGGCATGACAAAAGGATACAAAAGCGTGAGTTTAATGTAGGTGATTATGTATTGCTATACAACTCTCATTTAAGATTTTTTGTAGGCAAGCTCCTCGCTAAATGGGAAGGTCCTTACATTATCGAGGAGGTCTATCGTTCTGGTGCCATAAAAATCAACAACTTCCAAGGCACAAATCCAAAGGTGGTGAACGGTCAAAGAATTAAACATTATATCTCAAGTAATCCTATAAATGTTTAAACTAATATTATTGAAACCGTAACCCCGGAGGAATACATAAGGGTCACTTTCCGAAACGTTTTAGACTCCAAAAAGGAATAGGTATGTGGTACGGTAAGTACACCAACTACAAAATAGTTCTAATGGAAAATTTCCTCCGTTTTGGAATATTTAGAAAAATTAGAAAAAAGAAGCAGATCGGGAAGGACACGGGGCTTCCACGAGGCTGGAGGGCACGCCCTACCCCCCTGGACGCGCCCCACTGCCTCGTGGGCACCTCGTACGCTCTCCCGACTCCGTTTTCTTGCACGATACTTCTTTTGGTTAGTAAAAATTCATTATATAATCTCCCGAAGGTTTTGACCTCCGTATCACGCAAATATCTCATGTCTTTGTTTCGAGCTGTCCTGCTGCAAATTAGAGCAACATGTCATCCCAGGATTCGAAAGGAGAAAGCTATGTGGCTTATTACCATGCAGATCCTAAGGTCTATGGTGATGTGGAGCATTGTGGTTGGACTACGGAAGAAGAAGAGGACTATGCACCCAAGGGCAAGGAGGAGACGAGATTAGAAGAAGATGAAGCCCCATTACCTCAACCTGGGGACATGCATGTGGAGTTCAAAAAGTCAAGCCTCCCGAATAGAGTAAAGAAACCTAAGATCAAGTTTATCCCTTTTTGCCCCTTGCAGGAAAACAAGCAGGAATTATGCAAAAATATACTGAGCCTGGAGCAGGAGATCAATGACCTAAGGGACCAAAATTCTGTCCTCAAGCGCAAATTAAGGAAGAAGCCTACGCCATCAACAAAACCATCACCTTCTTCACCAACAAAGAAGAACTGAGCATCGGGTACGGGCACTCCCTGTAACACCCTCGATGCGGCTATATCTCCCACGTGTCGAAGCACGACTTAGAGGCATAACCGCATTGAAAGCAATGTCGCAAGTGAGGTAATCTTCACAACAACCCATGTAATAAATAAGGGAAAAGATACATAGTTGGCTTACACTCGCCACGTCACACAAATAGCATAAATATGATTACATTCATTCAGTTACACTCAAGGTCCGACTACGGAACCAAAATGCAGATAAACCCCAAAAGCAACAATGTCCCAAGTCGCCCCAACTGGGCACCACTACTGATCGTCTGGAAAGGAAACGTAGTATCGTCCTGAGTCCTCATCGAACTCCCACTTGAGCTCAGTTGAATCACCTGGAGCGGTATCATCGGTCCCTTCATATGGTTTTGGAAGTAACCTGTGAGTCACGGGGACTCAGCAATCTCACGCCCTCGCGATCAAGACTATTTAAGCTTATAGGAAGGGTAGAAGGCATGATGTGGAGCTGTAGCAAGCGACTAGCATATATGGTGGCTAACATACACAAATGAGAGCGAGAAAAGGAGGCAAAGGCACGATCGATGAACTATGATCAAGAAGTGATCCTAGAGCAACCTACGTTCAATCATAACACGAGACCGTGTTCTCTTCCCGGACTCCGCTGAAAAGAGACCATCATGGCCACACACTCTGTTGATTCATTTTAATTAAGGTAATCGTTAGGTTTTCTACAATCGGACATTAACAAATTCCCATCCACCCATAACCACCGGCACGGCTTTCAAAAGTTCAAATCCCTGTAGGGGAGTCCCAACTTAGCCCATCACAAGCTCTCACATTCAACGAAGGATATTCCTTCTCCCAAGACAATCCGATCAGACTCGGAATCCCGGTTACAAGACATCTCGACAATGGCAAAACAAGTCCAGCAGCACCACCCGAATGTGCCGACAAATCCTGATAGGAGCTGCACATATCTCGTTCTCAGGGCACACCGGATAAGCAATCCATACAACTAAAACCATCCCTCGAGTTTCCCCGAGGTGGCGCTGCAAGGGGCTCTAGTTTGGACCAACACTCAAAGGAGCACTAGCCCGGGGGTTTAATAAAGATGACCCTTGGGCTTCGGAAACCCAAGGGAAAAGAGGCTAGGTGGCAAACGGTAAAACCAATGTTGTGCTTTGCTGGAGGAGTTTTTTTATTCAAGGCGAACTGTCAAGGGGTTCCCATTATAACCCAACCGTGTAAGGAACGCAAAATCAAGGAACATAACACCGGTATGACGGAAACTAGGGCGGCAAGAGTGGAACAAAACACCAGGCATAAGGCCGAGCCTTCCACCCTTTACCAAGTATATAGGTGCATTAAAATAGACAAGATAAGATAATGATATCCCAATAATAAACATGTTCCAACAAGGAAAAAACTCCAACCTTCACCTGCAACTAGCAACGCTATAAGAGGGGCTGAGCAAAGCGGTAACATAGCCAAACAATGGTTTACTAGGACAAGGTGGGTTAGAGGTTTGACATGGCAATATGGGAGGCATCATAAGTGAGTGGTAGGTATCGTAGCATAGGCATAGCAAAAGAGCGAGCATCTAGCAAGCAAAGATAGAAGTGATTTCGAGGGTATGGTCATCTTGCCTGCAAAGTTCTTTGAGTTGACTTGATCCTCGTAAGCGTACTCAACGGGATACTCGATCACGTACTCGTCTCCCGGCTCTACCCAAAGCAAGAAACACAAGCAAAGGGAGAACAATCAACCACGTGCAATGCACAAACAACATGATGCGAAACATGTTATGTTATGCGGGATGCGGTATGCGATGCATATGCATGATTTGGAAAGGAAAGATTGAACCTGGCCTCAACTTATAAAACCAAGAGTGCCACTGGAAAGAGGAGTTTATTTCGGTTGAAATCGATATAAAGATCACCGGAATTGGATGCACGGTTTGGAAATGACACGCCAAACAAATATGGCACCTGTCTGCGATTAACAGCACGAGACCACCTAAATGCATCATAAACAACATGCTACAGCACTCCAACATGACAACAAAATACATGGCAGGGATCCAATAGCAAGTTCAAACAAGAATGGCAAAAGTGCAAAAGATAACAGGTTACGGACTTAGTGAAAATAACGACATGTCAGGATTTTAACATTAGAAAGCAATGTTTAGAGCAAGGTAACCACATGCTACAGGAACATATCATGGCAAAGCAAGGCATGGTATGAAGCTACTCAAAGCATAGAACAAAAGTCCCTTACTAACCATAAGCCAAAAGGGATCAGAAAATACAATTGCAACCACGTGAACATTGCAATTATCGTTAACAGATTCAGACTTAGTGAAAAACCGAAACATGGCAAAACAAATATCAAGTAGGCATGTTTACGAGCTCGATGCACTCACCACAAGGCAAGACATGACAAACTAAGCATACACCTAGCAAGTAGACATGGCATGGAAGCTAAACATGGCAAGAATAGCAACATAGCATCAATGGATCAACCACAACAAGCTCGGCAAAATTGCTAAACATGTTAACAATCTGCCAGGAACATTTTATAGAAAAAGTAGAGCTCGATTGACTCAAGCTAGGGTGCTCCATAAATGCAAACAAATACATGGATGGATAGAGCACCACAATATCTACAAAACATCCTTACTAATCATGCTCAAAAGAGGCACAAATCACTTGGTAGCAACATGAACACATGGCATAAAAATAATGACAGGGCAAAGACTTAGAATATTTCTAAGTCTCTGAAATCAGCAACATTGAGAGTGCTACTTTGCATGCTTGTGCTAGTCACCACAGAGATCACAAAAATACATGGCATACACCCCTGTAAATATGGCATGGCATACTTCAAAACACATGTAGGGCTCAAGTTCATAGGAGGCACACATTAATCATGGAAAAATGACAAAAGTGCATTTGCTGATAATAATGTGAAACTAACATCACATAGCCCTCTTCCAGCAGTATTTAGCGCATCAAGATGAGCTCAAATGAACGTGATACAATGAGATGAAATGGAGTACTCATCGAGACGAACATTTTGGTATGTTACACGCACGAATCGGATCAACGGTGATGAAGTTATGGCATGACGAAGAATGCAAAATAATTAGGGTTAGGGATGAAAAAGTCAACCCAAACGTCCCAGATCCAGATCTGGCGCGGATTACAAGGTTTGCCGGAAATCCTGTTCACCGGAGAGGGAAACTAGGTGGCCGGAGTCGTACGTCGCCGGACTTGGAGAGCTCCGGTCGAGGTCGCCGGACTTCCGGTGGCGCGGAGGAGCTCGAGGGCGGTGTGGAGGCGGCGCCGGCGCGGCGATGGCGGGCGGCGGCGGGCTCGGTAGCCGGAGACGGAGCGGCGCCGGTGGAGGACCTCGCAGGCGCGGGCGGCGCGGCTTCGCGGGCGAGGGAGAGGCGC
>NC_041386.1:399714207-399782311 GCF_002162155.2 Triticum dicoccoides
GGGTAGTTTTGCTAGGGTTTCGGGGGAGGAGACCCGGGATTTGGAATGAGGGTCTTTATATAGAGGTAGAGGGATCTAGGAGGCTCCAAATTGAGCAAGGTTTGCGGCCACGCGATTGTGATCGAACGGCCTAGGTGATGGAGGAGGTTTAGGTGGGTTTTTGGGCCACTTTGGAGGGGTGTTGGGCTGCAACACACACGAGGCCTTTTCGGTCCCTCGGTTAACCGTTGGAGTATCAAACGAAGTCCGAATGACACGAAACTTGACAGGTGGTCTACCGGTAGTAAACCAAGGCCGCATGACAAGTCTCGGTCCAATCCGAAAACGTTTAACTCCCGCACATGAAAAGAGGTAGAAAGGTACACCGGAGGACATAGGAGCGCCGGAATGCAAAACGGACAACGGGGAAAAAGCTCAGATGCATGAGACGAACACGTATGCAAATGCAATGCACATGATGACATGAAAAGAGATGCATGACAAAGACAAAACAACACGAAGACAAAAATCCAAGAACGAAGAAATAAAATAACTTAGTGTCGTAAATGGCAAGAGTTGGAATACAATTATGGCAAGTTACATACGGGGTGTTACAACACTCCACCACTACGAAAGGATCTCGTCCCGAGATCTAGGACTGGAAAAACTCCGGGTACTCAGAATAGATGTGATCCTCGCGTTCCCAGGTGGCTTCATGGTCGGAATGATGTCACCACTTGACTTTCAGGAATTTGATATACTTGTTGCGAGTCTTGCGCTCAGTTTCTTCAAGAATAGCAACGGGGTGCTCATGATAAGACAGGTCTTCTTGGAGATCAATCTCTTCAAAGTTGATGGTGCGGTCAGGAGTCTTGAAACACTTGCGGAGTTGAGACACGTGAAACACGTCGTGCATGTTTGCAAAGTTGGAGGGAAGCTCAAGTTGATAGGCGAGATCGCCTCTCTTGCTGATGATCTTGAAAGGACCCACGTATCTAGGGGCAAGCTTCCCTTTGATACCGAAGCAACGAGTAGCTTTCATTGGAGAGACGTGGAGGTATACATGGTCTCCGATCTCGAAAGCCAAGTCACGATGCCTGCTATCATAGTAACTCTTCTGGAACGATTGCGGGGCTTTCAGATTTTCATGAATGACTTTGCACATTTCTTCTGCATCTGTGATTAAGTCATTTCCATGAAGTTGACGTTCACCCGTCTCTGGCCAGTTAAGAGGAGTACGACACTTCCTGCCATAGAGAATCTCGAATGGGGCCTTGCCCGAACTCGCTTGGAAGCTTTTGTTGTAGGAGAACTAGGCATATGGAATACAATCTTCCCACTTCATACCGAAGGAGATGACACAAGCCCTGAGCATATCTTCAAGAATTTGATTTACTTGCTCGACTTGGCCACTAGTTTGAGGATGAAAAGCTGTGCTAAAGCGAATGTTGGTGCCCATGGCCTTCTGAAAAGAATCCCAAAACTTGGAGGTAAATATGCTACCACGATCTGAAGATATCAACTTCGGAATGCTGTGCAGAGAGACAATCCTAGAGGTATATAGCTCTGCCAACTGAGCTGCTGTGATAGATTCTTTGATAGGAAGAAAAATGAGCCAGTTTAGTGAGTTTGTCGATGACAACAAAGATAGCATCATTGCCACGCTTGGACTTTGGAAATCCCATCACGAAGTCCATCTCAATGTGGTCAAACTTCCATTCTGGAATGGCAAGAGGTTTGAGGAGACCAGCTGGTCATTGGTGTTCTGCTTTCACTCTTCTACAGACATCACATTCATTCATGAACTGAGCAATCTCTCGCTTCATTCGAGTCCACCAATACGACTGCTTGAGGTCCTGGTACATCTTTGTACTTCCAGGGTGGATAGAGAGGAATGAATTGTGAGCCTCGTTCATAATGACTTTGCGAAGGTCACCTTTAGGCACAACAATGTGATCCTCGAAGAATAGAGTATCCTTGTCATCAAGACGATAGCACTTATACTTGGGTTGACTCTTGGCAATCCCAATCTTCGCCTCTTCACCATAGCATCAAGAAGTTGAGCCTCACGAATCTGATCTTCCAAAGTAGGAGAGACTTGGAGGTTGGCAAGAAATCCTTGAGGAACAACTTGTAGATTGAGTTTGCGGAAAGCTTCACAAAGCTCTGGTTGGTAAGGCTTGATAATCAAACTGTTGAAGTAAGCCTTCCTGCTCAAAGCGTCAGCAATTACATTGGCCTTGCCTGGAGTATATTTGATACTCGGATTATACTCTTGAATCATCTCGACCCAACGAGTTTGCCTGAGGTTGAGGTTTGGCTGAGTGAAGATGTACTTGAGACTCTTATGATCAGTGAAGATGTCCACTTTTCTTCCCAATAAGAGATGTCTCCAAGTTAAAAGAGCATGAACAACTTCCGCCAACTCGAGGTCATGAGTGGGGTAGTTCTTTTCGTTGGGCTTCAACTGGTGAGAGGTATAGGCCACAACTTTCTTCTCTTGCATCAACACTGCACCAATACCTTGAACGGAAGCATCACAGAAGACCTCGAACGGTTTGGATTCATCAGGAGGAGTCATCACTGGAGCAGTGACTAACTTCTCTTTTAGGGTGTTGAAAGCGATGTCACATTCAGGCGACCATACGTACTTCACATGCTTCTGGAGAAGGTTGGAAAGAGGCTTCACGATCTTAGAGAAGTTCTCAATGAACCTTCGACAATAGCTTGCGAGCCCAAGGAAGCTGCGGAGTTGCTTCACATTCTGAGGTGATTCCCAATTCACAATTGCAGACACCTTCTCAGGATTAACAGCTATGCCCTTGGCGGAGATGATATGCCCAAGGTAGAGAACCTCATCGAGCCAAAACTCGCACTTTGAAAACTTCGCATAGAACTAATGTTCTCTGAGTTTATCCAGCACCAAATGCAAGTGCTTGGCGTGATCCTCCTTGTTCTCGGAAAAGACCAATATGTCATTGAGGTAGACCAAGACAAAGTCATTTGTGTAGGCATTGAAGATGAAGTTCATCATGCGAGATAATGTTGGGGGAGCGTTGACAAGGACGAAAGACATGACAGTGTATTCATATGAACCATAGCTTGCTCTGAATGCTGTCTTGGGGATATCTTCTTCACGAGTGCGAATCTGATGATAGCCCATACGGAGATCAAGCTTGGAGAATACTTGAGCACCTTTGAGTTGTTCAAACAGCTCATTGATGTTGGGAAGTGGGTACTTGTTCTTTATGGTCTTCTTGTTCAATGGACGGTAGTCGACACAAAGTCGGTCCGTTCCATCTTTCTTCTTGACGAAAAGAACGCCACAACCCCATGGAGAAGAACTTGGTCGGATGAGATCCATACGGTCTTGAATATCGAGTTGTTTCTTCAGCTCCTTCAACTCTTCAGGCCCAAGCTTGTAAGGACGTTTGCAAACAGGTTCTGTGCCAGGCTCAAGATCGATGACGAATTCAACTGGCCGGTGCGGCGGCATTCCTGGAAGCTCTTCTGGGAAAACGTCTTGATATTCGCAAACGACTAGAATATGAGAGATGACATCCAGCTCACCCTTCTCATTAAGAGAAAACAGTCGAATGGTATCATCCCGAGCGGCAAATATGATTACATCCTCAAACGAATGTGTCACTTGAATCTGCCTGGCAGCACAATCAAGCTGAGCCTTGTGCTTAGAAAGCCAGTCCATTCTGAGAATAAGATCAATATCTGAGTCACCAAGAACATTAGGAGAAGACAAGAACTTATAGTCGCCCAACGTGATAGAAACGTCCAGAACGAAATCTTGAGAAGTCATTTGACGGGCCGGAGAAAGAATAGCCAAAGGTGTCGGCAAAACTTGAGTAACCAATTCATGCTTAGATGCAAAAGGTCTCGAGATGAAACAACGCGATGCACCAATGTCAAAAAGAACTTTTGCAGGAATATCGTTAACAGGAAGGTTACCCATGATGACATCTGATGAGTCCTCTGCCTGAGCAGCGTTCATCATGTTGACCTTGGCGTGCTTGGGATTATGCATGACCACTGTGATGCTGGCAGATCTCACAGGAGGAGGAGGAGGAAGACGCCTCTGATTGAAGCATTTGTTGGCATAGTGACCCTTCTGCTAACACTTGTTGCACGTGACCTCCGAGAGCGGACGGTGATACGGAGCACTTGGCCTTGGAGCATGAGACAAAGTCTTGTTCTGGAAGCCTAGGTTGGGTGGGTGGGAAGATCCATTGCCACCTTTGCTCTTCTGCTGATAAGGCTGATGGAACAGAGGAGGAGGAGGCAACCAATACTTTTGCTGCTTAGTAGCCACTTGAGTTGAGGAAGGAGTTGCATCTCTAACTCGCTTCTTGGAAGCATCGCACTTGAGTTGAGCAGCCTCTTGTTTCAGTGCCATGTTGTAAAACTCATCGTACTTCTAAGGCCCGAAAAGCACGAGAGCAAGTTGGAGATCTTCTCTGAGGCCACCTCTGAACTGATATATCATGCTCTTCTCATCAGGGACGTCCTGCTTGGCGAAACGAGCGAGCTTATGGAACATGATGTTATACTGGTAAACAGACAAGCTTCCTTGCTTCAGGTTGCGGAATTCCTCACGCTTGCTCTCAACAACACTCTGAGGAATGTGGTGAGCTTTGAAGTCTTGACGGAATTCATCCCATGTAATCACACGGCCTCCTCTGGAATCTTTGTACTGCTGAAACCATTCTGTAGCTTGGTCTTTGAGTTGGAACGAGGCAAACTTGACAAGTCCTCAGGCCTGACATTGCTGCACTCGAAATGCTTGCAGATATCCACGAGCCAATCATCAGCGTCTGTTGCCTCGACACAGTTACTGAAGGTCTTTGGCTGGTTAGCGAGGAAATGGTTGAGTGTAGCAAACTGATTCTGATTGTTGCCATGGCCAAGATTCCCTTGGTTGCACTCTTGTAGAATTTGCATGATCAGCTGCGTGTTTGCATTGGTAGCGGCCATCACAGCTTGCCATGCCTCCGGAGCTGGAGGTGGTGGTGGCGGATCCAGATTTGGAGTCATGCGCGTTGGAGGAGCCATCCTGAAGAGGGTGACATCCATTAGCATCTTGACAAACATATATTTAAGCTCAATCAAATAGATAGAAGTTGCAACATATAGTCTACACATCCGAACAAAATGAACGAATGCATTCCAATTGAAATGGTCACACTTCATAAATTGAGAAGCCAGTTAGATAGAGGTAGAAGAAATTAAACAACAAGGTACGGACATGAACAAATACTTGGTGAGGATTACCCAATCACAAACCAAATATCCGCGGAAGAAATACTAGAGCTACAAGAATTCCCACCTATGAAACTCCAGAAATTCTCCCGGTTATGTAATCAGGTGTTGGGGATACAGGGGAAGCATAATATCTCACCCAAAGCTAGCAAATCCTACATCCAGTTCTATCCATCCTTCAACACATAACCAAGAAACCTTCGGAAATCATTTACCTCAACCTTCGAAAAGCATCCGTTATGCGAGTTATGGCGATACTCCCGAACTCCCGCCCCAGTACTGGGTGGCGTCGAGGTTGTCTCACCAACAACTACATAAAAGAGATTTTTGATGTCGCGGAACTCAGGTATTCCAGAATTGCAACGATAAAATTGTGATGACAACACCTCAAAGCTCAACTCCCCGGGACAATGCCACAACCCCTAAATGTCAGGAGGCACCAAGAACAATGTTCTCGTCACAAAACCATCAGAACGATTCCAAGATACACGTGTGATCCTAATTTTTTTAGTGAAATTTGAGAAGAGAAGAGTCAAAACTCTACGTCAGGATGCCTCATCAGAGCATCAAAGGGACTAAGGAGTAAAAAGAATCCTACTCTCCGATATATATAATCCTAAATGACTCAAAACATTTTTCTAGACTCAACAACGCCAATGATTCGATCAAGCAGGGGGCTCCTAAGGTCGGGGAAGGCTCTGATACCAACTTGTAACGCCCTCGATGCGGCTATATCTCCCACATGTCGAAGCACGACTTAGAGGCATAACCGCATTGAAAGCAATGTCGCAAGTGAGGTAATCTTCACAACAACCCATGTAATAAATAAGGGAAAATATACATAGTTGGCTTACACACACCACTATTGATCGTCTGGAAAGGAAATGTAGTATCATCCCGAGTCCTCATCGAACTCCCACCTGAGCTCAGTTGAATCACCTGGAGTGGTATCATCGGTCCCTGCATCTGGTTTTGGAAGTAATTTGTTAGTAACGGGGACTCAGCAATCTCACACCCTCGCGATCAAGACTATTTAAGCTTATAGGAAGGGTAAAAGGTATGATGTGGAGCTGCAGCAAGCGACTAGCATATATGGTGGCTAACATACGCGAATGAGAGCGAGAAGAGGAGGCAAAGGCATGATAATTGAACTATGATCAAGAAGTGATCCTACAACAACCTATGTTCAATCAAAACACGAGACCGTGTTCTCTTCCCGGACTCCGCCGAAAAGAGACCATCACGGCCACACACTCTGTTGATTCATTTTAATTAAGGTAATCTTTAGGTTTTCTACAATCGGACATTAACAAATTCCCATATGCCCATAACCGCGGGCACAGCTTTCGAAAGTTCAAATCGCTGCAGGGGAGTCCCAACTTAGCCCATTACAAGCTCTCACGGTCAATGAAGGATATTCCTTCTCCCAAGACAATCCGATCAGACTCGGAATCCCGGTTACAAGACATCTCGACAATGGTAAAACAAGTCCAGCAACACCACCCGAATGTGCCGACAAATCCCGATAGGAGCTGCACATATCTCGTTCTCAGGGCACACCGGATAAGCAATCTGTACAACTAAAACCAGCCCTTGAGTTTCCCTGAGGTGGCGCTGCAAGAGGCTCTAGTTTGGACCAACACTCAGAGGAGCACTAGCCCGGAGGTTTAATAAAGATGACCCTTGGGCTCCGGAAACCCAAGGGAAAAGAGGCTAGGTGGCCAATGGTAAAACCAATGTTGGGCATTGCTGGAGGAGTTTTATTCAAGAAGAACTGTCAAGGGGTTCCCATTATAACCCAACCGTGTAAGGAACACAAAATCAAGGAACATAACACCGGTATGACGTAAACTAGGGCGGCAAGAGTGGAGCAAAACACCAGGCATAAGGCCGAGCCTTCCACCCTTTACCATGTATATAGGTGCACTAAAATAGACAAGATAAGATAATGATATCCCAATAATAAACATGTTCCAACAAGGAACAAACTCCAATCTTCACCTGCAAGTAGCAACACTATAAGAGGGGATGAGCAAAGTGGTAACATAGCCAAACAACGGTTTGCTAGGACAAGGTGGGTTAGAGGTTTGACATGGCAATATGGGAGGCATGATAAGCGAGTGGTAGGTATCGTAGCATAGGCATAGCAAAAGAGCGAGCATCTAGCAAGAAAAGATAGAAGTGATTTCGAGGGTATGGTCATCTAGCCTGCAAAGTTCTCTGAGTTGACTTGATCCTCGTAAGCGTACTCAATGGACTCCTCGATCACGTACTCGTCTCCTAGCTCTACCCAAAGCAAGAAACACCAGCAAAGGGAGAACAATCAACCACGTGCAATGCACAAACAACATGATGCGAAACATGTCATGATATGCAGGATGCGGTATGCGATGGATATGCATGATTTGGAAAGGAAAGATTGAACCTGGACTCAACATGGAAAACCAAGAGTGCCACTGGAAAGAGGAGTTGATTTCGTTTGAAATCGATATAAAGATCACCGGAATCGGATGCACGGTTTGGAAATGACAAGCCAAACAAATATGGCACCGGTCTGCGATTAACAGAACGAGACCACCTAAATGCATCATAAACAACATGCTATAGCACTCCAACATGACAACAAAATACATGGCAGGGATCCAATCAAGTTGCTTGATAAAAGATGAACATTGAGCTACGGCTAATTCACCCAATAGTAAGTTCAAATAAGCATGGCAAAAGTGCAAAAGATAACAGGTTACAGACTTAGTGAAAATAACGACATGTCAGGATTTTAACACCAGAAAGCAATGTTTAGAGCAAGGTAACCACATGCTAAAGGAACATATCATGGCAAAGCAAGGCATGGTATGAAGCTACTCAAAGCATACAAGAAAAGTCCCTTACTGACCATAAGCCAAAAGGGATCAGAAAATACAATTGCAACCACGTGAACATTGCAATTATCGTTAACAGGTTCAGATAGTGAAAAACTGGAACATGGCAAAACAGACACAATTAGCCATGTTTACGAGCTTGATGCACTCACCACAAGGCAATACATGACAAACTAAGCATACACCCAACAAGTAGACATGGCATGGAAGCTAAACATGGCAAGAACAACAACATAGCATGAATGGATCAACTACAACAAGCTCGGCAAAATTGCTAAACATGTTAACAATCTGCCAGGAACATTTTATAGCAAAAGTAGAGCTCGATTGACTCAAGATAGGGTGCTCCATAAATGCAAACAAAGACATGGATGGATAGAGCACCACAATATCTACAAAACATCCTTACTGATCATCCTCAAAAGAGGCACGGATCACTTGGTAGTAACATGAACACATGGCATAAAAATAGCGACAGGGCAAAGACTTAGAATATTTCTAAGTCCCTAAAATTAGCAACATTGAGAGGGCTACTTTGCATGCTTGTGCTAGTCACCACAGAGATCACAAAAATACATGGCATACACCCCTGTAAAGATGGCATGGCATACTTCAAAACACATTTAGGGCTCAAGTTCATAGGAGGCACACATTAAGCATGGCAAAAATGACAAAAGTGCATTTGCTGATAATAATCTGAAACTAACATCACATAGCCCTCTTCCAACAACTTTTAGGGCATCAAGATGAGCTCAAATGAACATGATGCAATAAGATGAAATGGAGTACTCGTCCAGACGAACATTTTGATATGCTACACGCATGAATCGGAGCAACGGTGATGAAGTTATGGCATGACGAAGAATGCAAAATAATTAGGGTTAGGGACGAAAAAGTCAACCCAAACGTCTCAGATCCAGATCTGGCGTGGATTACGAGGTTCACCGAAAATCCTGTTCATCGGAGAGGGAAACGAGGTGGTCGGAGTTGTACGTCGCCGGACTTGGAGAGCTCTTGCCGAGGTCGCCGGACTTGCGGTGGCGCGGAGGAGCTCGAGGGTAGCGTGGAGGTGGCGCCGGCGCGGCGATGGCGGGCGGCGGTGGGCTCGGTCGTCGGAGACGGAGCGGCGCCGGTGGAGGATCTCGCCGGCGCGGGTGGCGCGGCTCCGCGTGCGAGGGAAGAGGCGTGGGGCGGCGCTGTAGCAGGTGGGCTCGGGGGCCCGTTCCGGGCTTAACCGGGCCGGCGGTGGGGAGAGCGGCGGTGGCCACGTGGCGCGTCTACTGGCTGGGCGCGGTGTGTCCGGCCAGGGACGGACATTGTCTGGAAGCGGCGGGGTAGTCTTGCTAATGTTTCGGGGGAGGAGACCCAGGATTTGGAATGGGGGTCTTTATATAGAGGTAGACGGTTTGCGGCCACGCGATCATGATCGAACGGCGTAGGTGATGGAGGACGTTTAGGTGGGTTTTTGGGCCACTTTGGAGGGGTGTTGGGCTGCAACACACACGAGGCCTTTTTGGTCCCTCGGTTAACCGTTGGAGTATCGAACGAAGTCCAAATGACACGAAACTTGATAGGCGGTCTACCGGTAGTAAACCAAGGCCGCATGACAAGTCTCGGTCCAATCCGAAAACGTTTAACACCCGCACACGAGAAGAGGTAGAAAGGGACATCAGAGGACATAGGAGCGCTGGAATGCAAAACGGACAACGGGAAAAAAGCTCGGATGCATGAGACGAACACGTATGCAAATGCAATGCACATGATGACATGAAAATAGATGCATGACAAAGACAAAACAACACGAAGACAAAAACCCAACAACGAAGAAATAAAATAACTTAGTGCCGGAAATGGCAAGAGTTGGAATACAATTATGGCAAGTTACATACGTGGTGTTACAAGGATGTTTTGTAGATATTGTGGTGCTCTATCCATCCATGTCTTTGTTTGAATTTATGGAGCACCCTAGCTTGAGTCAATCGAGCTCTACTTTTGCTATAAAATGTTCCTGGCAGATTGTTAACATGCTTAGCAATTTTGTCGAGCTTGTTGTAGTTGATCCATTCATGCTATCTTGTTGTTCTTGCCATGTTTAGCTTCCATGCCATGTCTACTTGCTGGGTGTATGCTTAGTTTGTCATGTCCTGCCTTGTGGTGAGTGCATCGAGCTCGTAAACATGCCTACTTGATATTTGTTTTGCCATGTTCCAGTTTTTCACTAAGTCTGAATCTGTTAACGATAATTGCAATGTTCACGTGGTTGCAATTGTATTTTTTGATCCCTTTTGGCTTATGGTCAGTAAGGGACTTTTGTTGTATGCTTTGAGTAGCTTTATACCATGCCTTGCTTTGCCATGAGATGTTCCTGTAGTATGTGGTTACCTTGCTCTAAACATTGCTTCCTGATGTTAAAATCCTGACATGTCGTTATTTTCACTAAGTCTGTAACCTGTTATCTTTTGCACTATTGCCATGCTTGTTGGAACTTGCTATTGGGTGAATTAATCGTAGCTCAGTGTTCATATTTTGTCAAGCATCTTGAGAGTATCCCTTCCATGTATTTTGTTGTCATGTTGGAGTGCTGTAGCATGTTGTTTATGATTCATTTAGGTGGTCTCATGCTGTTAATCGCAGACCGGTGCCATATTTGTTTGGCTTGTCATTTCCAAACCGTGCATCCGATTCCAGTGATCTTTATATTGATTTCAACCGAAATCAACTCCTCTTTCCAGTGTAACTCTTGGTTTTCCAATTTGAGGCAAGTTTCAATATTTCCTTTCCAAATCATGCATATGCATCGCATACCGCATCCCACATATCATGACATGTTTCGCATCATGTTGTTTGTGCATTGTACGTGGTTGATTGTTCTCCCTTTGCTTGTGTTTCTTGATTTGGGTAGAGCCGGGAGATGAGAACGTGATCGAGGAGTCCGTTGAGTATGCTTACGAGGATCAAGTTAACTCAGAGAACTTTGCAGGCAAGATGACCATACCATTGAAATCACTTCTATCTTTGCTTGCTAGATGCTCGCTCCTTTGCTATTCCTATGCTACAATACCTACCACTCGCTTATCATGCCTCCCATATTGCCATGTCAAACCTCTAACCCACCTTGTCCTAGCAAACCGTTGTTTGGCTATGTTACCACTGTGCTCAGCCCCTCTTATAGCGTTGCTAGTTGCAGGTGAAGATTGGAGTTTGTTCCTTGTTGGAACATGTTTATTATTGGGATATCATTATCTTATCTTGTCTATTTTAATGCACCTATATACATGGTAAAGGGTGGAAGGCTCGGCCTTATGCCTGTTGTTTTGTTCCACTCTTGCCCCCCTAGTTTCCGTCATACCGGTGTTATGTTCCTTGATTTTGCGGTCCTTACACGGTTGGGTTATAATGGGAACCCCTTGACAGTTCACCTTGAATAAAACTCCTCCAGCAATGCCCAACATTGGTTTTACCGTTTGCCACCTAGCCTCTTTTCCTTGTGTTTCCGGAGCCTGAGGGTCATCTTTATTAAACCCCCGAGCCAGTGCTCCTCTGAATGTTGGTCCAAACTAGAGCCCCTTGCAGCGCCACCTCGGGGAAACTCGAGGGCTGGTTTTAGTTGTACAGATTGCTTATCCGGTGTGCCCTGAGAACGAGATATGTGCAGCTCCTATCGGGATTTGTCGGCACATTTGGGTGGTGTTGCCGGACTTGTTTTAGCATTGTCGAGATGTCTTGTAACCGGGATTCCGAGTCTGATCGGATTGTCTTCGGAGAAGGAATATCCTTCGTTGACCGTGAGAGCTTGTGATGGTCTAGGTTTTGACTCCCCTGCAGGGATTTGAACTTTCGAAAGCCGTGCCCGCGGTTATGGGCAGATGGGAATTTGTTAATGTCCAATTGTAGAAAACCTAAAGATTACCTTAATTAAAATGAATCATTGTTGCTTTTGGGGTTTATCTTAATTTTGGTTCCGTAGTCGGACCTTGAGTGTAACTGAATGAATGAAATGATATTTATGCTATTTGTGTGACGTGGCGAGTGTAATCCAACTATGTATATTTTCCCTTATTTATTACATGGGTTGTTGTGAAGATTACCTCACTTGCGACATTGCTTTCAATGCGGTTATGCCTCTAAGTCGTGTTTCGACATGTGGGAGATATAGCCGCATCGAGGGCGTTACACTCCCCTTGGCAACTACCATGCTTGGGGGAGTGCCCCGGTATCGTACCACCATCACAACTTTTATCTTTACCATTTTTCTTAGTTCGATCCTTTTGATAATATCTTGATCTAGTAGAATAAAGTTTTAGTATGATCTAGTTGTGAGTTTTGCTTTATGATCCCTCTATGTAATCGATTCCGTGAGCTATATAATAAAGATTAGTGTTGAGTCAAGGGCTTGATTATTCTTCTATGATCTTGAGGGAATTAAATAAAATAAGAGAAGAAATGAAGAGATCATATGAATCTTATGGAGAGTAATGAGCTCACATATAAAGAGTATGTTGAATAAAAGTTGTTGAGAGTTGACAAACATAGTTTTGGTCATCGTTGCAATGAATAGGAAGTAATAAAGAAAGAGAGGTTCACATATAAATATACTATCTTGGAGTATGACATTCTAAGAGTTGACGTTGGACAAGGAAGACAATGTAATGGGTTATGTTTTCTTACATCCGAGATAAATTATATTGTCAGGAATCATCCAACAAGTTGAGCTTGCCTTTCCCTCTCATGCTAGCCAATTTCTTTGCACCAAGTAGAGATACTACTTGTTCTTCCAAATATCCCTAAATCCAGTTTTGCCATGAGACTCCACCATACCTACCTATGGATTAAGTAAGATCCTTCAAGTAAGTTGTCATCGGTGAAAGCAATAAAAATTGCTCTCTAAATATGTATGACTTATTTGTGCGGAGAAAATAAGCTTTATACGATCTTGTGATATGGAAAAAAATAAAAGCAACGAACTGCATAATAAAGGTCCATATCACAAGTGGCAATATAAAGTGATGTTCTTTTGCATTAAGATTTTGTGCATCCAACCATAAAAGCGCATGACAACCTCTGCTTCCCTCTGCGAAGGGCATATCTTTTACTTTTATCTTCTACCTTACATAAGAGTCATGGTGATCTTTGCCTTTCCTTTTTACATTTTATCCTTTGGCATGCACAATATGTTGGAAAGATCCTGATATAAATAGCTAATTGGATGTGAGTCTTCATGAACTATTATTGTTGACATTATCCTTGAGGTAAAACGTTGGGAGGCAAAACTATAAGCCCCCATCTTTCTCTGTGTCCGATTAAAACTTCATACCCATAAATATTATGTGAGTGTTAGCGATTGTGAAAGACTAAAAGATGGTTGAGTATGTGGACTTGCTGAAAAGCTCTTATATTGACTCTTTCCTATGTTATGATAAATTGCAATAGCCTCAATGACTGAGATTAGAGTTTGTTGGTTCTCAATGAATTTTATGATTCATACTTGAAATCGTGATTGAATTGTGACTTTAGCATAAGAGATCATATGACAATATATATATATATATATATATATATATATATATATATATATATGATGCTGCTCTAAGAATGATCATGATGCCCTCATGTCCGTATTTTATTTTTATCGACACCTCTATCTCTAAACATGTGGACATATTTTTTGATTTTGGCTTTCGCTTGAGGACAAGCGAGGTCTAAGCTTGGGGGAGTTGATACGTCCATTTTGCATCATGCTTTTATATCGATATTTATTGCATTATGGGCTGTTATTACACATTATGTCATAATACTTATGCCTATTCTCTCTTATTTTACAAGGTTTACATGAAGAGGGAGAATGCCGGCAGCTGGGATTTTGGGCTGGAAAAGGAGCAAATATTAGAGACCTATTCTGCACAGCTCTGAAAGTCCTGAAACTTCACGGAAGTTATTTCTAGAATATATAAAAAATACTGAGCGCAAGAAGTACCAGAGGGGGGCCACCCACCAGCCACGAGGGTGGGGGCCGCGCCCTACCCCCCTGGGCGCGCCCCCTTGCCTCGTGGGCCACCTGGTGGCCCTCCGATGCCCATATTCTCCTATTTGGAGTCTTTCATCGAGGAAAAAATCATAAGCAAGCTTTCAGGACGAGACTCCGCCCCACGAGGCGGAACCTTGGCGGAACCAATCTAGATCTCTAGTAGAGCTGTTCTGCCAGGGACACTTCCCTCTGGGAGGGGGAAATCATCACCATCGTCATCACCAACGATCCTATCATCGGGAGGGGGTCAATCTCCATCAACATCTTCACCAGCACCATCTCATCTCAAACCCTAGTTCATCTCTTATATCCAATCTTTGTATCCAAACCTCTGATTGGTACCTGTGGGTTGCTAGTAGTGTTGATTACTCCTTGTAGTTGGTGCTAGTTGGTTTACTCGGTGGAAGATCATATGTTCAGATCCATTATACATATTAATACTCCTCTGATTATGAACATGAATATGCTTTGTGAGTAGTTACGTTTGTTCCTGAGGACATGGGAGAAGTCTTGCTATTAGTAGTCATGTGAATTTGGTATTCATTCGATATTTTGATGAGATGTATGTTGTCATCCCTCTAGTGGTGTCATGTGAACGTCGACTACATGACACTTCACCATTGTTTGGGCCTACAGGGAGGCATTGGGAAGTAATAAGTAGATGATGGGTTGCTAGAGTGACAGAAGCTTAAACCCTAGTTTATGCGTTGCTTCGTAAGGTGCTGATTTGGATCCATATGTTTCATGCTATGGTTAGGTTTACCTTAATACTTCTGTTGTAGTTGCAATGGGGGTTAAGCATAAGTGGGATGCTTGTCCAGGTAAGGACAGCACCCAAGCACCGGTCCACCCACATATCAAATTATCAAAGTACGGAATGCGAATCATATGATCGTGATGAAAACTAGCTTGACAATAATTCCCATGTGTCCTCGAGAGCGCTTTCCTTCATATAAGAGTTTTTCCAGGCTTGTCCTTTGCTACAAATAGGATTGGTCCATCTTGCTGCACCTTATTTAATTTTATTACTTGCTACTCATTAGAAATTACCTTATCACAAAACTATCTGTTACCAATAATTTCAGTGCTTGTAGAGAATACCTTACTGAAAACTGCTTATCATTTCCTTCTCCTCCTCGTTGGGTTCGACACTCTTACTTATCAAAAAGGCTATGATAGATGCCCTGTACTTGTGGGTCATCATCCATCACTCGTGCTGCCACCTGCAGGAAAGGAGAGGAGCAAGACCCCTGAAGCCAACCACCCCGCGACCCCCTGAGCTCGCCTGCCCGCACGGCCATGGCATCCCCGCCTTGCTGACTTCGGCGAGGACATGCCTCCCCTCCAACCGCGAGACCCTCTCCGTCACGCCGTCCCTACCTCCCAGAGACGTCTCCCTGCCATGCCAGGGACCTCATCATGGCTGCCCACGATGCTCCCGCTGGCGGTGCCTGTTCCTGGCCGGATCCGCCACCCGCGACTTCGTTCCTCCGCTCCATATCTCCTACTGCTTCGTCCCCGCGCCACCCGGTGACCCCGTCGCCGCTCCGACCAGCGAGTCCAGGCCGCCGAACTCACCTCCTTCCTGTGGCATCGCGCGCCTGAAGTCCAGGGCCCCTCCAGCCTCCAGAAGCTCTGCTTCCCTTGCTCCACGCCAAGGCCGACGCTGGCCCCACTTCGTCTTGCTGCTGCTCTGCCATTCGACCTCCTATTGCTGCAGGACCCTCCCCATTATGCACCGCCGTTGTTCAGTTTCTTCTCTCTCAAGGTCAAAGGACGCCAGGTACCAGGACGTCGATCACCCGGCAAGTTCATCTACGTGCATGTACGGCTATCTTCACCAAAGACCTGTGTACACTTACACAACGAACCTTGGAGTTACATGAGATACCATGTACCGCGACGACCCCAGAGAATAGATATGCCAAGTTCCTCATAGATCCACCGATGCCTAGTACCACTACATGACCGAAACCCAAGTTCCACTGCGACCTTGTACTACTCCCATCTCCGAAGAACCGTGTAACAGAACCGTCAAGTTCGACTACAACTCGTGTATGACTATGTGGGGTTCCTTGGACGCCAAGTTAAACGATGCGTCAAGTTCCTCGCCATGACCTCGAACATCTACGAAAACTCGTGCGACTATGACTGTGTACCACTACCGTTGAGGACCGATAGTAACACTACTTCCACTACGACCATCCCGAGAATGTCTACTTCCTCTACATTGCACTGAACACGAACCGTCCCAATTGCACGCTTCGAAGGTATACTGCCAAGACGATGACCCATGGATGAATGTTGTGTGATGTATGAGATGCACCCTATGTTTGCACCATGTGCGAATTGTTCCTTACACGTTCCTCCTCGTTTGCCATGCCGTCGATCCGTGGGAACCCGATGACCGGGATCACCCCTACATCTCTAGCATGTTATGCACATCCACACTTCCGTTTGCACTGGTATTTCCATGAGCTACCAGAACCGATATGTTGCCATGGCATCATTTTCGGATTCGTCACCGTGACACCCTTTCTTTCCACCACGGTGACAAATGCTTCATAACATGCTCATGTCAACATTTTCATAAAAATTGCATAAAACTTGTTTAGGTCATTCTCATCATGATAACAACATTTAAATGCTTAAAATTGTTGTTTGCTTCAAATTTGCTAAATTGCACATGAGGATTTTCCGAAAGTGTTGTTTGTTGTTCCGGCCTCATTGAAACTTGCCTAAATAGATAGTTTATTTATGCTTCTCCTCCTGCCATGTTAACCAACATTTAATATTGTTGAGTACCTAAATGAGAGCGAACTAAATAACTTGAATGTGGTGTTCCATCAATATGCAACTCGTTGCATATTGAGCTGCACTTAACTTGTAGTATTGTTTGTTGCACTTTGCCATGCTATGCATATTTAAACCGGACATGCATCATCCTTGGTTGTGCATCATGCCATGTTTATGCTTGTGTGTTTACCATGTTGCTTGTTTCTTTCTGGTTTGCTTCTCTCGTTAGCTTCGGTTTCGTTCCGGAGTTGCGAGGATTCTTTCGACTACGTCTGTTTGTCTTCTTCATGGACTCGTTCTTCTTCCTTGCGGGATCTCAGGCAAGATGACCATACCCTCGATATCACTTATATCTTTACTTGCCAGTTGTTCGCTCTATAGCTATGTCGCGCTACCTACCACTTGTTATATCAAGCCTCCGATATTGCCATGCCAAGCCTCTAAGCCACCTTCCTTGCAAACTATTGTTTGGCTATGTTACTGCTTTTGCTCAGCCGCTCTTATAGAGTTGCTAGTTGCAGGTGAAGTTGAAGTTTATTCCATGTTGGAGCATGGATATTGTTGGGATATCACATTATCTCTTATTTAATTAATGCATCTATATTCTTGGTAAAGGGTGGAAGGCTCGACCTTGTGCCTGGTGTTTTGTTCCACTCTTGCTGCCCTAGTTTCCGTCATACCGGGTTTATGTCCCTTGATTTTGTGTTCCTTATGCGGTTGGGGATTGATGGGACCCCCTTCACGGTTTGCTTTGAATAAAACTCCTCCAGCAAGGCCCAACCTTGGTTTTATCTTTTGCCAACCTACCACGTATACCTTTCCCTTCGGTTCTGTAGATTCAAGGGTCATCTTTATTTTAAACCCCCTGGGCCGGTGTTCCTCTGAGTGTTGGTCCGAACTAGAGTCCTTCGCAGCGCCAACTCGGGGAAAATTGAGGGTTGGTTTTAGTTGTACGGAGTGCTCATCCGGTGTGCCCTGAGAATGAGATACGTGCGACTCCTATCGGGATTTGTCGGCACATCGGACGACTTTGCTGGTCTTGTTTTACCATTGTCGAAATGTCTTGTAACCAGGATTCCGAGACTGGTCGGGTGTTTCCGGGAGAAGGAATATCCTTCGTTGACCGTGAGAGCTTGTGATGGGCTAAGTTGGGACACCCCTGTAGCGTATAAATTTTCGAGAGCCGTGTCCGCGGTTATGTGGAAGATGGGAATTTGTTAATACCGGGTTGTAGAGAACTTGACACTTGACTTAATTAAAATGAATCAACCGCGTGTGTAGCCGTGATGGTCTCTTTTCGGCGGAGTCCGGAAAGTGAACACGGTCTTGTGTTATGCTTGAACATAAGTAGTTTCAAGATCACTTCTTGATCACATATAGCTTTTCGACCATTGCATACCTTCTCATCTTACTATTATTTGCGTATGTTAGCCACCATATTCGCTTAGCGCTTGCTGCAGCTGAACCTCACTACCTTCTCCAACCCATAAGCCTAAATAGTCTTGATCTCGCGGGTGTGGGATTGCTGAGTCCTCGTGACTCATGGATACTTCCAAATAGTTGTAGGTCCCGATGATGCGAGAGCAGGTGATGCTACTGAACTCAAGTGGGAGTTCGACGAGAACCTTGGCTGTTACTATGTTTCATTTCCCGATGATCAGTAGTGGAGCCCAGTTGGGACGATCGGGGATCAAGCATTTGGGGTTGTCTTCCTTTATTTTGGTTCCGTAGTCGGACCTTGATTGTACTCTGGATGATGTATGTTTACTTGTTATTTGTGTGAAGTGGCGATTGTAAGCCAACTCTTTATCCCTTTCTTATTCAGTACATGGGATTGTGTGAAGATTACCCCTCTTGCGACTAAACCACCATGCGGTTATTCCTCTAAGTCGTGCCTCGACACGTGGGAGATATAGCCGCATCATGGGTGTTTCAAGTTGGTAATCAAAGCCATCCCCGACTTAGGAACCCCCTGCTTGATTGAATCGCTGACGTTGTTGAGTTTAGAACAATTTTTTTGAGTCCTAGGATTATATATATATATCAGAGAGTAGGATTCTTTTGACTCCTCAGTCCCTTCGTCGCTCTGGTGAGGTCTCCTGACGTAGATGTTTTGACATTCCTCTCCTCAAAAATCACTAAAAAAAATTTAGGATCACGTGGGTATCTTGGAATCGTTCTGATATTCTTGTGAGGAGAACATAGTTCTTTGTGCCTCCTGACATTTAGGGGTTGTGGCAGTGTCTCAGGGAGTTGAGCTCCGAGGTGTTGTCATCACAATTTTATCGTTGCAGTTCTGGAATACCTGAGATCGCCGACATCAAAAATCTCTTTTATGCAGTTGTTGGTGAGATAACCTCGACGCCACCCAGTACTAGGGCGGGAGTTCGGGAGTATTTCCATAACTCGTATAACGGATGCTTTTCGAAGGTTGATGTACATGGTTTTCGAAGGTTTCTTGGTTATGTGTTGAAGCATGGATACAGCTGGATGTAGGGATTGTTAGTTTGGGTGAGATATTATGCTTCCCTTGTATCCCAACACCAGATTGCATAACCAGAATGTTTCGGGAATTCATAGGTGGGAATTCAAGTATCTCGTAGGATATCTTTCCAACAGACGCATGATACAATATGGGATCTATCATATGTTTGTTTCCGGCTTATTTTGCAAGCCAATCCTTTGTTTTGTTTTGAGTTGTGGTATTCGATTTGCTTCGATGTCAAGTGTTGATTCCATACCTTATTATAAGCGGTGTTCTCATATTTATATGGGAGTGCTAATCCTTCTTATTTATCGAGATTATCATGTCAATTATTTTCAACCGGCATGCTTCTCTTCAAGTTAATCCTATCCTTTCAATATTTGATAGATCAATTCTCAATTCTTCGCGACGATGTTTGTTTCATCCGTCCCAAGTGGAATTTGTTTTACCCGCCCTCCCACCCTTTTATTCAAGGACCCAGATTTCTTAATCAAGTATCCATGTTATGGGTGTGAAGTTTCTTCATTCTTTCCTTCAATGTTTTACCCGGTGGTTATCATGAAGATGGTCAGGACTTTCAAGTTCATCATCCTTCGTTGTTGTTTCTTCTTCGGTGGATTCAATACAAGCTTCCGGTGTTGACCATATCCCTTTCGTCCTTTCATAGGTTTTCTCAGGCCGGTGCCCCCTAATCATTCACCTCTCGCTATTCATTTGTTCTGGCGTACTGAAGATATATCAGAAGATTCATGTTTCCGTTCAATATCCGTTCAAGATATCTCGAGGTTGTTATCTCATTCAAGTCATTTAATTCAACCGGTGCAATCTCTATTTTAAATCGTTCAACGGTGTATCTTTCAGTGGGCCCTAACCCATAGGACTTTTACCAGGATCTTACCTGACTCTTTTAATTTTCCCGGAGTTATTCTTAAATTCATTTAAAAGTTGACGTAAGAATGAATTATAATCAGTCAAATGTCTTTCTCCAAGATCATCCAAATTCTTTTCATTGTTGATTCAGCCTTTATATTCTGCATTGTTCCGAAGTGCCTCGACAATTCATGATGGTGTTTCTCGTCATCATTCTCGAACTGTGAAGACTGAAGAAGAGTTTTCCCTCCAAATCTTATCTGTTCTCTCAAAGATTCATGGTTCAAGCTTGATGCCATCCTCTCATAATTGTTTTCAATTGTGAGATTCTTTTCATCCATTCGGAACAATTCAAGAGTCTTTTCAGTTTGATTCTCTGGAGCTCATCATCTCAGATTTATTCGTTCTCAACATTCAGCTCTCATTCCCCAAGTCTACCGGCTGGCGCATAGTTCAAATATCCTATAATCAGTTCATGATCTCTTCGTTCTCATGTATCTAAATCCCCTCAAGTATCTTATTTCATTTTTCTAATTCTTCCCGGTGTTTCTTTATCTTTTCTTCGTTCATTTTCAATTCTTATGGTGGTTTGTTCAAGATAATATTTCCTTTGTTATCATATCAATTCATTCGTTCTTTCTAATCCTACCGGCGGATCGTTGAAGACCTTTCTCAAGTTTGCGCTATATCTCTCTTAATCCTTTCTACCAGAATAAGTAGTATGCGAAATCCGTTGCTTGTCATCAATTCAAATTGGTGAAGGATATGAATAACATATTTCTTATTCTTATTTCCTCAAGATGAATTAATTCCTTCTTCCGGAGTTAGTTCACGAGGAAGAAATTCTTGGTTCCAAGTTGTTCACCTTTCATTTCCGGAGTTCCAAGTTTCCGCATTATCTTGTCACGAAGCTCCATCTAAATCATCGCAAGGCTTCACCTTGTGTTATCAACTTCTCTGTCTTTTATCATCCTTATTACCGGAGTTTTTCATGGTGGCTCATCAAGGATTCCTTTCATTCTTCATTCGTTCTTCAAGATTTCTCTCGAATAATGATCCGCCAAGCTATACTCTAAAATAAACGTGGTGTTTAACACATGTTTTGTTTTGAGGAGTTCAAGTATTCTTCATCTTGCATTCTGAAATGCAATTTATTCTACCTTATCTTTAGCGGTGGTGTTATGTCATTCTTGATAATTTTCCTTCGTGTTTCATGATTCACATGTTGTCAAGAATGAGGTATTTTAAATCCATCAATACTTCATTGGAGTTATCTTGGCAAAGATTTCACCTAAAGCCTTCCCTAAGGAATGTTGCTATTGTGGTGCTCCTATTGGTGGAACAAGTTTTCATCTCTTTGTTGAACTCAAGCAAGCAATTGTTTTCGTTAGTGGCAGAAGTTCACCTCAAGTTTTGAGATGTCTCAATAATCCCACGAGGATCATATCTTTTCGTTGTTGGTTTTCCAGCAACTCCGCTCTAACCTTCTTGCAAGGATGCTTTCCAAATTAAATTGTGGTAGAAGTTGTCATTCCTTCTCCGTTCTCTTATTCCGACGATCTAGCTTCTATTTGTTCATTCCGGAGGCATCGTGATGTTGCTCTCTTCGACCAATCATATCGTTTTCTCAAGATCATGTTCTTTCCTTGCTTATCCATTTTACAGGAGTGTTGTGTCCTCTGCTCAAGTTCTTTCCATCTTATCAAGTCTTGCATCTCTTTTCAACCGGAGTGTTGTTCGAATTTGTTCTTCCTTGTTCCTTGTTTATCTCGTCTCAACCAGAGTGGTTTCAATTCCTTCTTGTCCTTTGTGCTCGTTATTCATAGCTTTTCAGCCTCCAAGGTTCACATGGTGTTCCTTGTTTCTCTTTTCTACCGGAGTGCTCTCAATTTCGTTCAACTCTGTTGTTTTCTTCTTTCAAGTTCTCAACCTCTCAAGGTTCATTGGTTTCACTCATTTGTCAAGAAGCAACTTAGTTTACCTCTTCTCTTCCTTTTCTGCTTCTCTCCGGTGCCATCCTAGATCTCAGGACGAGATCCTCTCGTACTGGTGGAGTGTTGTGACGCCCCAAGACCAACGCTCCAAAAGCCTTCCATGTTTTTCGTTGTTCGTCATGTGATTTGTTTTGCTTGTTGCATTCATCATTGCATATTTTGCATGGCATCATGTCATCATCCCATCTTTTTCTTAAAGCTAACTAAAACTCAACTAAATAAATTGCATGGATGTTCGGTCCATTTAAACCAAGGGAATTCACACGGTTATTTTATTTATAACATATCCTCCCAATATTAGGGAGCTATAATAAATATTCCATTTGTTTGGAATTAACCGGAACACACTTGCAAAATAATTCCCATGCCTATCCCACTTTAAGTTTCACCTCCAAACCTTGGCAACAATTCTTTATCTCTTTTATCGAGGCTCCTCTAAAAATTCGAACATTTATGGACCTTCCTTTTACCAATTCCCAGTTCAAACCCATTTGAACTAAATTCAAATGAGTTTGAATTTATATCTTTCGATCATGCCATTTCTAATTTTATTGGGTCAAACTCATTTTTGTGAGTCCGGGAAAATTGTCCCTGAGTGCAAATTCCTTTCCCTAAACCTCCCTCTTCCTTCTCTCTATTGTTTTCTGTTAAAGAAATATGAGGGAGAGAGAGAGCACAACTAGCAGCCCAGCCAACCGGGCCTATGGCTGTTTCCCTCTCCGCCGGCCCATCTGCTTAGCCCAGCCACAGGCCCACCTAACCTTAACCCTAGCCCGATCACTCACTCACCTGTCGCTCCCTTCCCCTGTTCCCTCTCGCGCCGCCAGGGACAGAGGGCATGCGCCCGATCCCCGTCTCTCTCTCGCAGCCTCTTTCTCCCAGTCCCAGCGCCCTCCTCTCCACCCGATCCCCATGGCCACGACCCTCGCGCCCGCCACCTCGCATCGCCCAATCAACGAGCCACCGCCTTGCGCCGCCACTCCCTACTCTCGATCTCTCCCTCTCCATCGCTCGTGCCGCCACCTGCAGGAAAGGAGAGGAGTGAAACCCCTCAAGCCAACCACCCCGCGACCCCGTGAGCTCGCCTGCCCGCAAGGCCATGGCATCGCCGCCCTGCTGACTCCGGCTAGGACATGCCTCCCCTCCTACCGCGAGACGCTCTCCGTCGCGCCGTCCCTACCTCCCAGAGTCGTCGCCCTGCCCTGCTAGGGACCTCGTTGTGGCTGCCCACGAGGCTCCCGCCACCGGCAACTTTGTTCCTCCACTCCGTCTCTCCTACTGCTTTGTCCCCGCACCACCCTGTGACCCCATCGCCGCTCCGACCGGCGAGTCCAGGCCGCCGAGCTTGCCTCCGCCTCTCCTCTTACTGCTGCTCAGCTTCCTTCAACGCCTTGTCTCGCCTCCTCCCGGTGGCATCGCACGCCCGAAGTCCGGGGCCCCTCAAGCCTCCAGAAGCTCTGCTTCCCTTGCTCCACGCCAAGGCCGACACTGGCCCCACTTCATCTTGCTGCTGCTCCGCCATTCGACCTCCTCTTGCTGCAGGACCATCCCCATCGTGCACCATCACTGTTTGGTTTCTTCTCTCTCATGGTCGAAGGACAGCAGGTACCAGGACGTCAATGACCCGGCAAGTTCATCTACATGCATGTGCGGCTATCTTCACCAAAGACGTGTGTACGCTTACAGAACGAACCTTGGAGTTACACGAGATACCAAGTACTAAAACGACCCCGTAGACTGGGTATGCCAAGTTCCTCGGAGATCCACTGATGCCTAGTAACACTCCATGACCGAAACCCAAGTTCCATGGCGACTTTGTACTACTCCCATCTCCGAAGAACCATGTAATAGAACCGTCAAGTTCGGCTACGTCTCGTGTACGACTACGCGGGGTTCCTCGGACACCAAGTTCAACGATGCGTCAACTTCCTCGCCGTGACCCCGAACATCTATGGAAACTCATGCAACTATGATCGTGTACCACTACCGTCGAGGACCGATAGTACCACTACTTCCACTACGACTATCCCGAGAACGTCTACTTCCTCTACATTGCACTGAACCCGAACCGTCCCGTTTGCATGCTTCGAAGGTATACCGCCAAGACGATGACCCGTGGATGAATGTTTTGTGATGTATGAGATGCACCCTATGTTTGCACTGTGTCCGAATTGTTCCTTCCATGTTCCTCCTCGTTTGCCATGCCGTCGGTCCATGGGAACCCGATGAACGGGATCACCCCACCATCTCTAGCATGTTCTGCACATCCACACTTCCGTTTGCACCGGTATTTCCATGAGATACCTGTACCGATATGTTATCGTGGCATCAATTCCGGATTCGTTGCCATGACACCCTTTCTTTCCACCACCGTGACAAATGCTTCATAACATGCTCATGTCAACATTTTCATAAAATTTGGATAAAACTTGTTTAGGTCATTTGCATCATGATAACAACATTTAAATGCTTAAAATTGTTGTTTGCTTCAAATTTGCTAAATTGCACATGAGGATTTTCCAGAATTGTTATTTGTTGTTCCAGCCTCATTTAAACTTGCCTAAATAGATTGTTTATTTATGCTTCTCCTCTTTCCATGTAAACCAACATTTAATATTGTTGAGTACCTAAATAAGAGCGAACTAAATAACTTGAATGTGGTGTTCCGTCAATATGCAACTAGTTGCATATTGAGCTCCACTTAACTTGTAGTATTGTTTGTTGCACTTTGCCATGCCATGCATATTTAAACCGGACATGCATCATCCTTGGTTGTGCATCATGCCATGTTTATGCTTGTGTGTTTACCATGTTGGTTGCTTCTTTTCCGTGTGCTTCTCTTGTTAGCTTCGGTTTCGTTCCGGAGTTGTGAGGATTCGTTCGACTACATCTGTTTGTATTCTTCATGGAAGTTTTTCTTCCTTGCGGGATCTCAGGCAAGATGACCATACCCTCGATATCACTTCTATCTTTGCTTGCTAGTTGTTCGCTCTATCGCTATTTCGTGCTACCTACCACTTGTTATATCAAGTCTCCCATATTGCCATGTCAAGCCTCTAACCCACCTTCGTAGCAAACTGTTGTTTGGCTATGTTACCGCTTTGCTCGGCCCCTCTTATAGCGTTGCTAGTTGCAGGTGAAGATGGAGTTTGTTCCATGTTGGATCATGGATATTGTTGGGATATCACATTATCTCTTATTTAATTGATGCATCTATATACTTGGTAAAGGATGGAAGGCTCGGCCTTTTGCCTAGTGTTTTGTTCGACTCTTGCCGCCCTAGTTTCCGTCATACCGGTGTTATGTTTCTTGATTTTGCATTCCTTATGCGGTTCAGGATATATGGGACCTCCGTGACAGGTTGTTTTGAATAAAACTCCTCCAGCAAGGCCCAACCTTGGGTTGACCATTTGCCTACCTACCAACTATACCTTTCCCTTGGGTTCTGCAGACTCAAGGGTCATCTTTATTTTAAAATCCAGGCCAGTGCTCCTGTGAGTTTTGGTCCGAACTAGAGTCCTTTGCAGTGCCACCTCGGGGAAACTTGAGGGCTGGTTTTAGTTGTACGGAGTTCTCATCCGGTGTGCCCTAAGAACGAGATACGTGCGACTCCTATTGGGATTTGTCGGCACATCGGGCGGCTTTCCTGGTCTTGTTTTACCATTGTCGAAATGTCTTTTAACCGGTATTCTGAGACTGATCGGGTCTTTCCAGAGAAGGAATATCCTTCGTTGACCATGAGAGCTTGTGATGGGCTAAGTTGGGACACCCCTGCAGGGTATAAACTTTTGAGAGCTCTGCCCGCGGTTATGTGGCAGATGGGAATTTGTTAATGTCCGGTTGTAGAGAACTTGACACTTCACTTAATTAAAATAAATCAACCGTGTGTGTATCCGTGATGGTCTCTTTTCGACGGAGTCCGGGAAGTGAACACGGTCTTGCGTTATGCTTGAACGTAAGTAGTTGCAGGATCACTTGTTGATCACTTATAGCTTTTCGACCATTGCGTAGCTTCTCATCTTACTCTTATTTGCGTATGTTAGCCAACATATTCTCTTAGCGCTTGCTGCAGCTCTACCTGACTACCTTCTCCTACCCATAAGATTAAATAGTCTTGATCTCACGGGTGTGGGATTGCTGAGTCCTCGTCACTCACGAATACTTCCGAACATTTGCAGGTGCCGATGATGCTAGAACAGGTGATGCTACCGAACTCAAGTGGGAGTTCAACAAGAACCTTGGCTGTTACTATGTTTCGTTTCCTGATGATCAGTAGTGGAGCCCAGTTGGGACGATTGGGGATCTAGCATTTGGGGTTGTCTTCCTTTATTCTGGTTCCGTAGTCGGACCTTGATTGTACTCTGGATGATGTATGTTTACTTGTCATTTCTGTGAAGTGGCAATCGTAAGCCAACTCTTTATCCCTTTCTTATTCAGTACATGGGATTGTGTGAAGATTACCCCTCTTGCGACTAAACCACCATGCGGTTATGCCTCTAAGTTGTGCCTCGACACATGGGAGATATTGCAACATCGTGGGTGTTTCATGCATGCAGAGAAAACCATCATTGCATGGGATCGTGGAGGCCGGCGGTTGGCCTCCCTTGGCTATAAATGAAGAGAGGGGCAGAGCCCCCTTGCTCATCTCCATCTTCTCGCCGCATGCTTCTTCTTCCTCCTCTCTGCCTTTCTGCCTTGCTGTAGTCCCCATGGCACTGACGAGGAAGTTCTTTGCTGCCGAGAAGGGGAAGGTCCCCATGGAGGGACCTGGCTCGCCACCTCCCAAGATATGGCGAGGTCGTCCCCACAAGCACGTCGCAACTCCAGCGGCGGCTCCTCGGGGGAGCGGGTGCGCCTAGGCCGGTTGTGGCGGTGTTTCTTCTCGTGGTGGGAGCTGCCAAGGACGAGGCAGCCCCTGTGACAAGGGGAGGCACGCCATGGTTTCCCGGCCTCCTCGTCCGCGCTTCCACTCGGCCGAGGTGCTCCCGGAGTTTGTCGTGTGGTCGGAGAGGCTAGCCGGCACCTGGCTCCCGCTCCCCCGCTTCTTCACTAGTGAGCTGCTGGCCACGGGGCCTGACGGCCTCTGGCTGCAGGCTGATGCCTGTTGCAGCAAGGCTTCATGGTTCAGGGTCGAAGTTTCTGCCGCCGGGAATGCGTCCTTGGCCCGCGGCTGGAAGGCATTTTCCTGTGCGCGCGGCCTGAGCGAGAGGTGCACCCTCCGCTTAAGGTACGACAGCGTCCCGACCTTCTATGTGAGGGTGTTTGGGGAAGATGCCATCGCGCAGGATGCTGCCCCGAAGACGACAGCGGTGACGATGAGCTTGGCCTTGACGACAGCCGTAATGACGCCGAGGGTGAGCTCATCCTTGGCGACGGGCGTGGCTCGTTCAGCGACGGCGGCTCCTCCAGCGAGAGCACAAGCAGTGGCGGCTACGACCAGCCGCCACGTCGCCGGGCTCGCTTTGAGGAAGGTGGCGGATCGTCTTGTCACCACGCTCCGATGAAGCGGGAGGAAGGATCGGGCTGAGCCCGAGGGGCCTCTGGAGCCCAGCCTCGGGAGCTGTTGTGGTCATGAGGGCCACTTTTGTTTAGCCTTTCCTTTATCCTGCATTTTGCAAAAAGTAGAGGACCCTGCGGGGGCGTGTAATGAACCATGGTACTTATGCCACTATGCTATGCTTATTGTTCTGATATATGCAGTGATGTTCATGTCCCGGGTAGGTGCGGTAGGATAACTTAGCTTGATACACTCGCGGTAGCTTCGCACCTTGATACGTCTCCAACGTATCTATAATTTTTGATTGTTCCATGCTATTATATTATCAACCTTGGATGTTTTATATGCATTTATATGCTATTTTATATGATTTTTGGGACTAACATATTAACCTAGAGCCCAGTGCCAGTTTCTGTTTTTCTCTTATTTTAAGGTTTCGAAGAAAAGGAAAATCAAATGGAGTCCAAACAGAATGAAACCTTCGGAAAAGTTATTTTTGGAAAGAAAGCAATACAGGAGACTTGGAGTGCACGTCAGGGGATCAACGAGGAAGCCACGAGGCAGGGGGCACACCAACCCCCCTAGGCGCGCCCTCCACCCTCGTGGGCCCCTCGTGGATCCCCTGATGTATTTCTTCCGCCTATATATATATATCCATATACCCTAAAAATATCGGGGAGCACAATAGATCGGGAGTTCCGCCGCTAGAAGCCTCCGTAGACACCGAAAGCCAATCTATACCCGTTCTGGCACCTTGCCGGAGGGAGCAATCCCTCTCCGGTGGCCATCTTCATCATCCCGGTGATCTCCATGACGAGAAGGGAGTAGTTCTCCCTCGGGGATGAGGGTATGTACCAGTAGCTATGTGTTTGATCTCTCTCTCTCTCTCTCGTGTTCTTGATTTGGCACGATCTTGATGTATCGTGAGCTTTGCTATTATAGTTGGATCTTATGTTTCTTCTCCCCCTCTACTCTATTGTAATGGATTGAGTTTACCCTTCAAAGTTATCTTATCGGATTGTGACTTTAAAGATTTGAGAACACTTGATGTATGTCTTGCCGTGCGTATCTGTGGTGAGAATGGGATATCACGTGATTCACTTGATGTATGTTTTGGTGATCAACTTGCGGTTTCCGCCCATGAACCTATGCATAGGGGTTGGCACACGTTTTCATCATGATTCTCCGGTAGAAACTTTGGGGCATTATTTGAGGTTCTATGTGTTGGTTGAATAGATGAATCTGAGATTGTGTGATACATATCGTATAATCATACCCACGGATACTTGAGGTGACATTGGAGTATCTAGGTGGCATTAGGGTTTTGGTTGATTTGTGTCTTAAGGTGTTATTCTAGTACGAACTCTAGGGCTGTTTGTGACACTTATAGGAATAGCCCAATGGATTGATTGGAAAGAATAACTTTGAGGTGCTTTCGTACCCTACCATAATCTCTTCGTTTGTTCTCCGCTATGGGTGACTTTGGAGTGACTCTTTGTTGCATGTTGAGGGATAGTTATGTGATCCAATTATGTTATTATTGTTGAGGGAACTTGCACTAGTGAAAGTATGAACCCTAGGCCTTGTTTCAACGCATTGCAATACCGTTTGTGCTCACTTTTATCACTAGTTACCTTGCTGTTTTTATATTTTTCAGACTACAAAAACCTATATCTACTATCCATATTGCACTTGTATCACCATCTCTTCGCCGAACTAGTGCACCTATACAACTTACCATTGCATTGGGTGTGTTGGGGACACAAGAGACTCTTTGTTATTTGGTTGCAAGGTTGCTTGAGAGAGACCATCTTCATCCTACGCCTCCTACGGATTGATAAACCTTAGGTCATCCACTTGAGGGAAATTTGCTACTGTCCTACAAACCTCTGCACTTGGAGGCCCAACAACGTCTGTCGGATTTTGGGTTCCGGCAGACCCTTGAGGTTCGAACACTGGGGTGCGCGCGGAGATTTCTCCTTCTACCTACCTGCACCCCTCCACCTCGCTAAGCTCTAAGCTATGGAAAGAACAACGCAAGAGACACAAGGTTTATACTGGTTCGGGCCACCGTTGTGGTGTAATACCCTACTCCAGTGTCTGGTGTGGTGGATTGCCTCTTGGGCTGATGATGATGAGCTATACAAGGAAGAACAGCCTCGCGAGGGTCTGTTCTTGGTTGGGGGGATGAACTGCTAGGGGGAGTTCAGTCACCCTTCTCTCTCTCTATCTCTTCTCGATTGCGATCCTAGCTAGCTTCTGGGTGGCCGATTCTTGATCCTTCTACCCTGTGGGTGGCTAGTCCTGTTTATAGGCAAAGGCCCTGGGCCTCTTCCCCAAATATTGATCGGGAAGGGCGCCAACAATTGGCCATTTTGAAGGGGAACATCTGGTACACTTATCCTGACTAAAGTTGGTCCTCGCCTGCCAAAGACTCTGGTGGTGACGCTGGCTTGGGCTCCACAATGACTTCCTCCCTGCCGTTGGACTGGTCTTGGTCTCGTTGCACCGAAACGGGTGCCTTTGCTTGATGCTCTCGCCTGCGCTTGCTCCCTTTGCACCAAAGAGGAAAGGAGGACACTGCGCGGGCTGGCGCCTGCCTGGCGCCCTTGGTCGTCATGGCTTGTGTCACGGGCACCTCGTGAGGTACCCCGCCTTGATCTCTCCGCCTCCTCGCGAGCCAGCCTGATGAGGCCGTGCCTGAGGAAGCTCCATGTCATCTGCCCCGCGAGGCTTGGCCCCTCACGAGGGTCTTGGGTCTGTGTTGATGAAGACGGGCCGTGCTGGGCCCCCTTTGAGCCACGCCGCGGGCCGGAGGCAGGCAAGTCTGGGGACCCCCGTTCCCAGAACGCCGACAGTAGCCCCCGGGCCCAAGGTGCGCCCGGACTTGGCCGTGCAGGGAGGCGAAAGGGCAAGTGCGAAGCACCGTGGGCCCTAACAGCCTGCGGCCTTGGGCGTCGTGTGGCAGTTGGTTGGACGTGGGCGTCTCCACTTCCCCACGGCACCTCGGCAACTGCACGGATTGGACAAGTCCCTGCATGCAAAGCGGGTCATGATTACCTGTGATCGTGGAGGTCGGCGGTTGGCCTTCGCCGGCCATAAGTACGGAATGGCACGCGCCCTTCCAGTCCATCCCTTCTTGCTTTTCCTTCTTCTCGGTCATTGCTCCGTCTTGCTGCAATGGCTCCGATCCGCCGGTTCTCGATGGCAGAGAAGGGAAAGGCTCCCCGAGAGGAACCAGACCCGCTCCCGCCAAAGAAACGGCTCGCCCTCCGCAGCTGGGATGAGGGGGCCCATCAGGTGGTGTTGAGGCCCTGGTGCGAGCGGCCACCGCCGGGGTTCCCGCTTCCCTTGTACGCCCACATCGAGGGCTCTGAAGGAGTCGATGCCGATCGCCACGGGCGGCGCCGCCGTCGGCGCCAACGGGTCACGAAGGTGTGGGTCGTCCCCCCTAGGGTCCACACCGAGGGCTCCTCCTGAGAGTTCGTGCTCCACGCCGCCATGCCTCCTCAGTTCTGGATTTTCCTTCCTCCCTTCTTCACCTCCATCATCCCGCATGGAGAGCTCCTGGAGCTTTGGCTGCAGCACGCCGGCTGCAGCGCCCTCACCGAGGCAGAGGTCGCGGTCGTTGCCCCGGGCGAGGTCTTCATGACTCGAGGCTGGAGCGAAATCGCCCGGGTCTGCCGGACAAGAGGCGCCTTCGCGATCCACTTTGAGTACGACGGTGCTTCGGTGATGTCCTTCAAGGTCTTCGATGCGAACAGGCGCCGGCTGGAGTGCTGCCCCAGGAGAGGTGGTCAGGACCCTGCTACGGCGAGGGCTGGGCCGGCCGACCGCTCCCTTGGCGGCTCCTCAGGCGGCGGAGGCATCAGAGGTTCCAGCGACTCCGGCGAGCTCTTCGCGACTCCGGAGACGAGCGACGATAGCTACGAGCCCCTGAGCCAGCGCCGCTCCTGGAGCGGGGCAGGCTCGTCAGGCCGTCGCCGACTCTGATCTAGATGGGGTTGGCGCCGGTGCTCGACGGCCCACTGTTGATGATGGCGTCTTTTGCAGGGGCGCGTGTAGTTATCGTCCTTTTAGGATCTGTTCCCTGCGAGGAATCAAAGACGCGTCCCGTGGGGGCTTGTAAGGTGCCTGTGATCCTATTTTGTTAATATAACCCTTGTCGTAGAACTGTGCGAGTTGCTCATTCTGTCTTAGCTCAGTTCTCCCTTTCGAACCTCAATAGGGCTTGGTGCTCTGCGCCGACAGGTCCCAGTCCCAAGGCGGCTTCAGCCGTCGCTGGTATGCCAGGTCGCGATGCCGTGGTCAAGGCCAAGAGGTGAGCGACCCGGGGTCTGGTAAGAGCCCCTGAGTCGCGATGCTCAGGAGGTCCCCTTTGGCGCTCAAGTAGCCGTCGTTCGGTGAGAAAGGAGAGCGGCGTGGCTAACACGGGATTGCATTAGGTGCGGGTATGGTGCCACGGTAGCTGGTGCTTCCGGGTGGTGACTTATCTCGAGAATCAGGGGCCGCTCTCTGGTGTGTCGCCGGGTCCGTGCATCGGTAGGCGTGAGGTTGCTTGGCAAGGTCCTCGCGTGTCCCTCCCCTCTCGCCTTTGCTCCCCTTTCTGCTCTACGTCCTCGGGTCCCGGCCCTCGAGCGAGTCTCAGCCGTTGTTGGTATGCCAGGTCGCGATGCCGTGGACAAGGCCAGAGGGTGAGGGCTGGAGAGCCAGTAGGAGCCCCGAGTCGCGATGCTCAGACACCCCCCCTTTAATGTGCAAGCGGTTCGCACGGATGAGAGTGAAGGAGACACCGCAAGGGCCTCGCCTGACGCAGCTCCTTTAGGAGATCCTGTAGACCCATCATAGAAAGAACGAGGGGTTGCCATGACAATTGACAGTCAGCCATTGGTTTCTTCCGAGGGGAGATGAGGCACTCAAGGCTTGACGAGGTGGCGCCATGCGGGGCTGCCGCGGCCAGAGCTCAGCCATTCAGGTTTGTCGGCGTTGCAGGGACGGACCCATGCGCAAGCGTCATGCCGTTTGGGAGCAACTCCGTCAGTTGGCGTCAGTTGAGCGGGCAACTAGGGAAAACACATTTGCCGCGAAGGAGTGGATTCATTCAAATAGATGCTGGGAAGGCGGACATCACTGGGTCAGGCCCGAGGGACTTGGGGATGATGCAGCCCGTGGGGCGCCCCCAACAAGGTAAGCTAACAACATGAAATAAAAGGGATACATGCCGCAGGGACGGACCCATGCGGCCTGGGAATAACGCAGCCCTGGGGGGGCGCTCCCAGCTGGAAATGAAACTTGAAAGATGTCACCTGATGATGTTGAGGATGAAGGAGTGTTGGTGTAGCTGACTCGGTGGGCTGCGGAAGCCGATCCTCACGAGCCCCCAGGCCCAGGGGCCTCGGGACGCTCCGGAGGCGCTGGTGGCTCCTCGCGGACCATCTCCATCTCCGCCAGGGCTGCGGAACGCCTGGCCTCTTGAGCCTCCATAATGCCCCTCATGAGGCGCTGGTACGTGGCAGCCGCGTTCGGCAAGCCGTAAGGCATGCGAACGTAGCTGTGGGTGGACCTTCGCAGCTCCCCACTCGCGAGGGCCAGAGGCTCTCTAGAGAGGTGACTCGACTGAGCCCTGGCATGTCGATGCAGACGCGCAGCCCACCATCCTCACCTGGATGGGGAGCCACATCTGGTAGGCGGTGGCCGCCTCTCATGACTCTTGACTCCTGTAGCTCCTGAATGGCCTTGCTGACGAACTCCTGAGGGTCTGTCCCTCCTTGCCTTACTCCTTCTTGTGGGAAACGTGCTTCGAAACACGCCTCCATGTGGTGCCCAAGTGTCTCCCTCGTGACCTTAGCCAGGTCGGTGGCCCTCCAGGGGAGAGCCCCCGAGCCCTGCCTGAGGAGGGCGACGGGCGCGCTTTCCTATGCGATGGAAGGAGGTTCCCCCTGGGCAGGCGTGGGCCTTGAGGGGCCTGCCTCCTGAGGGGCCGGGCCGGACGATGTCTTCTTCTTCTTGGGGGCAGTCTCGGGAAGCCTCCTGCTTCCGCGATCCGGGTCTTCCAGTGATGCGGCCTGAAAGGCTCGTTCCAGGGAACACACCGCGTCCTTCTCTTCACAGGGCACCGTGATGACTCCGCCACTTCCTGGCATCTTAAGGACGTTGTAGCCGTGGTGAGTCACGGCCATGAACTTGGCCAGCACTAGGTACCCAAGGATGGCGTTGTACGGCAGGCGAATGTGGGCGACATCAAAGTCGATGAGCTCGGTCCGGTAGTTGTCGCATGCCCCGAAGGTGACATGGAGGTGGACCTGCCCAATCGGGACTGTGGAGCCGTCGGTGACTCCGGAGAAAGGCTTGGTTGGTTGAAGCTGGTTGTAGGGCACTTGGAGATTGTTGAATGTTTCCACGGACAGGATGTTGAGCCCTGCCCCGCCATCGATGAGGGTCCTGGTGACCACCACGTTGCTGATGATTGGGGAACAAAGCATAGGGAGGACTCCGGCTGTGGCCGCACACTTGAGCTGATCTGCTGAGCTGAACGTAATGGCGCATGCCGACCACCTGAGAGGGCGCGTGGCTTCCAGCTTGGGGAGGACTGCATTCACTTCACGGGCGAACTGCTTGAAGATGCGTTGAGAGGCTGGGGCTTTAGCCCCGCCCAGGATGCAGGCGATCGTGCGCGGCTCCTGGAAGCCCCCAGCCCCCTCGTCCTGATGGCGGTCCTCGTTTCTCCTTGGCTGCGGTGGCAGCGGAGGGAGGCCTGCGTTGCCTTGCGGGTGATCCTCGCGAGGCTGATCCCTCCAGTCTCCCTCGCGAGGCGGGTCTTGCCAGCGATCCTCGCGAGGTCGATAGCACCACCCCTGGCGCGGGCAGTGGTCTTCCCAGCGTTCTGCATTCCTTACTCCTCCTCGACCGTAGCCCCGGTCACCTCGGTCGGGGCAACGGCCGATCCTTCCTTCTCGCACGGCTCTGAGCTCTTGACACTCGTTGGTGTTGTGGGTGTGGAGGTCATGGTACACACAGTATCGACTGCTCTTGGGAGGTTCGGGCTGATCTCTGCCCCGCTTGGTGTCTGGTTCTGCCGCGAGCACGGCAGCCCCCTTGCGCTTCACATCCTTGGCCTTGGGCTTCTTCTCTTCTGGGTCTGCGGCAGGCAGCTCGAGGTGGGAGAGACGCCCTTCCTCAGCCCTGGCGCACTTGGTTGCCAAGTTGAACAACTCCAAGGAAGTGCACAGGTCTTCACACATCGCCAGCTCCTCCTTCATCTTGACATCGTGCACGTTGTCGGAGAAGGCTGAGATGATGGCCTCCTCGGCCACCTTGGGAATCTTGAGGCGTGCGTTGTTGAAGCGCTGGATGTACTTCTGCAGGGTCTCTCCGGGTTGTTGCTTGATGCGGCGCATGTCGCTCACGACGGGTGGCCAGTCACGAGTACCTTGGAAGTTGGCGATGAAGCGGGTGCGCATCTCGTCCCAGGAGGAGATCGTGCCTGGAGCCAGGTTGAGGAGCCAGGTGCGGGCCCCGTCCTTGAGCGCCATGGGAAACCAGTTCGCCATGACCTTCTCGTCTCCGTTGGCAGCTTCGATGCCCAGCTCATAGAGCTGGAGGAACTCCGCAGGGTCGGCCGTGCCGTCGTAACGAGGAGGCAGGTCTGGCTTGAACTTGCCCGGCCACGCGACGCTGTGTAGCTCGGTGGTGAAGGCGTGGCAGCCTGCTGTGGCCATGGGAGGCCTTGGGTGACGGAGAGCTTGGTCTTGCATGTCCCCACGCACTGCAGCTGGGAGCAGCGTGGGGTCTTGACGCGCGGGAGCAGGAGCATGGTCGCGACGTGCTGGAGCAGGGAGCGCCCGGGCAGCTTCTTGCGGGCAAGGGACTTCTTGGCAGCTCTGCTCTTGCCGCGCTAGCACCTGATGGAGCGGGTTCTGCCCAGGGGCCATGCGCCTTGGAGCCATGGTGCCTTCTTGAGGAGGAGGCGGCCGGGTGCTGCCGCAGCTTCGTCGCCTGCGCGGGGCGGGGTGCGGTGCAGCGGAACGGACGGCGCAGGAGAGCCCCCTGCGGCGCGGACGAGCTCGGCGACGCGGTCGAGCCATTCTTCGTAGACATCGTCGACGGGACGGTAGCGCAGGAGCTCGTTTGCCGCGATGAGCGCAGCTTGACCCTCCATGGGTGCGCGGAGCGCGCAGGACGAAGAACCAGCTGGGGTGAGCGAGGGAGTAGCGGTGCGGCCGTCTCGCCGGACGGATGGATGCTGAGACGACGCTTGCCGCTCGTCCCCCGCCGGGCCGGTGGCAGCATTGACGGCAGGTGACGGGGAACGGTGAGGACGCCCGCCGACAAGAGCCGTCTAGGCGACGAGGGAAGCGAGAGCGGCCCGGCGCTCGGCGTGGGCCCAACGAGCGTCAGACATGAACGCGATGGTCGGAGGAGAACGGGGTGGTGGAAGACGAATTCCGGCGCACCCCTACCTGGCGCGCCAAATGTCGGATTTCGGGTTTCGGCAGACCCTTGAGGTTCGAACACTGGGGTGCGCACGGAGATTTCGCCTTCTACCTACCTACACCCCTCCGCCTCGCTAAGATCTAAGCTATGGAAAGAACAACACAAGAGACACAGGGTTCATACTGGTTCGGGCCACCGTTGTGGTGTAATACCCTACTCCAGTGTGTGGTGTGGTGGATTGCCTCTTGGGCTGATGATGATGAGCTATACAAGGAAGAACAGCCTCGCGAGGGTCTGTTCTTGGTTGGGGGGATGAACTGCTAGGGGGAGTTCAGTCACCCTTCTCTATCTCTCTCTCTTCTCGATTGCGATCCTAGCTAGCTTCTGGGTGGCCGATTCTCGATCCTTCTACCCTATGGGTGGCTAGTCCTATTTATAGGCAAAGGCCCTGGGCCTCTTCCCCAAATATTGAGCGGGAAGGGCGCCGACAATTGGCCATTTTGAAGGGGAACATCTGGTACACTTATCCTGACTAAAGTTGGTCCTCGCCTGCCAAAGACTCTGGTGGTGACGCTGGCTTGGGCTCCACAATGACTTCCTCCCTGCCGTTGGACTGGTCTTGGTCTCGTTGCACCGAAACGGGTGCCTTTGCTTGATGCTCTCGCCTACGCTTGCTCCCTTTGCACCAAAGAGGAAAGGAGGACACTGCGCGGGCTGGCGCCCGCCTGGCGCCCTTGGTCGTCATGGCTTGCGTCACGGGCACCTCGTGAGGCACCCCGCCTTGATCTCTCTGCCTCCTCGCGAGCCAGCCTGATGAGGCCATGCCTGAGGAAGCTCCGTGTCGTCCGCCCCGCGAGGCTTGGCCCCTCGCGTGGGTCTTGGGTCTGTGTTGATGAAGACGGGCCATGCAGGGCCCCCTTTGAGCCACGCCGCGGGCCGCAGGCAGGCAAGTCTGGGGACCCCCGTTCTCAGAACACCGACAATGTCTACAAGAAGAAGGTTGTGTAGTAGACATCACACCTCGCGATGGTGCACCCTCCAGCATCTCGTGAGGCCCCCTTGCTGCTGACTCACGGGTCGCTGGCCTTAGGAGACATCGTGAAGCTGCAGAATTGTTAGAAAATTTGGTTGGGTGTCCTGTTCTTCCTAGCGTGAGTCCTCAGGCATGGGCTAGTCATGGCTTAGTGCATCACATCGCGCTACCCGGGGGGCACGAACTTACGAATATGTGCAAATCACAAGCTCTTTTGAGGGTGTCTCGCGAGGATAGAAAAAGCCATGGCCCTGGGGGGGGGGGGGCTATGGTGAAGTGTGTTTGCGGCGCGCTGTAACGCCCCAAGACCGGAGCTTCAGATGCCTTCCAGGGTTTTCGGGTTTCTTCATTTGTTTCTTTTGTTCCGTTGCATTTCATCTTTGCATCATGTGCATTGCATCATGTCATCATGCAACCCATTTTAAATATCAACTAAATAAATTGCATGGATCTTCAGTCCATTTAAACTGAGGGAATTCACATGGTGATTCTCTTTATAACATATCCTCCCGATATTAGGGAGCTATATCAAATATTTCATTTTCGGAATCACCTATAACACACTTGCAAATAATCACATGCCTTTTTCCCGCTTCAAGTTTGGTCCTCAAACTTTGCCCATATTTTCTTTCGTCGCTTTCCCGATCTCCACAAAATTTCCGAACATTTTTGGACTCTCCAAAAATGTTTTGTTAATTCAAACTTATTTGAATCACATTCAAATGTGTTTGAATGCAGTCCTTCTAAGCAGTGCCAAATGCATTTTCTTGGAACGAACTCATTTTTTATGAGTCCGGGAAATTTAACCGCATGCCCAAATGTTTTCTCTAACCCCTCCTTTTCCATTTTTTCTCCTCTCTTTGTTTTTCTGCTAAAGGTTATATGAGAGAGAGAGAGAGAGAAGAGAGATAGCCCAGGCCGGCCCATCCTTCCCCGTAGCCCACCTAAACCTACTTCCTAACCCTAGGCCCAAAGAACCAACCTCCCTCTCCTCACGATCTCCTCTCCCCTCGCGCCGCCAGAGAGACCCGCAACCCGATCCCCATCTCCCTCGCGCGTGCTCCTCTTCTCGCTCGCTGGCCCGCAGCCACTCCTCCCTCGATCCCTCTCCTCCTCTCGTTAGTCTTCTGCCGCCGCCACACCCTCTCACTCGCCCCGCACCATCTCATGGGCCGTGTCATCTTTCACGTCCGCCTCCTCGCCATGGCCCATCGCAAGCTGCCTCCGATGCTGCGCCTCACCTCCTGCCTCCTACGCGCCTCCTCCTCGCCAAGTCCCCGTCACCTGAGCGCTCGAGGAGAGGAGCTCCTCGAGCACATGCGCCTGTAGCCGTCGTCCTCCGCGCCCTGTTGCAGCACCATCGCCTCCCCACCATGGCGCCGCCAGGAAGCACCCAGCCACTGGCTCGGTCTCTCCTTTGCTGCCCGGATCCCGCTGCCACCTTGCTGCAGTCGAGTTGTGCCGCGTTCCTCTGCCCCGACCTCACCTCCGTCCATGGCAGCCGAGGGCCACCTCACGCCTGCACCTCTTCCTCCCTCCGTTCGGCCTCAAGTGCACCGCTGCTGCCCTCCTCTACTTTGCCTTCTCGCCAGAGAACGCATCGCTGCGTCTTCTCCATCTCCTGCCCGAGTCCCTGCGATAGCCCTAGTAGCAGCCGTTCCCTGCCGGTGGTCCCCGCTGTCCTGGTGAACCTCCGCATGCTGCTGCCATTGACGCCAAGTCGGACGACTAACGAACAGGGAGCAGAGCCAAGTTCGATCGTTGTAGATTTCGTCAATGCACCCCCCTGTTTTTCGCCCTACACTGCATCGCAAGCGCCAAGTACCACGACGGTCCTTCAAGAGTTTGGGTTTGACAAGTTCGATGACGCTATCGTACAACTACGTTACCGAGACCGGCAAGACCGACGGAACAAAACCGCCAAGTACCTCTATGAATGGATGCGTCAAGGCCGCCTCGGAGATCGCCAAGTACACCACCGACAAGACCACATGGATGCTCGAACGAGTGCTGATCGAAACGCCAAGTACCACGACAACCATCGGCATGTACCCCTACACTGCATCGGAACACCGAGTTCCTCTTCAGATGTGTGTACGACTACCAGGGCCAAAAGAACCGTGTACAACTACCGTTGCTGTGTACCCCTACTTCCACTTTCGTCGCCGAGGATCGATAGTACCACTACTACCCACTGCGCCCGTGTATGACTTCTTCCACTACGAACGTCCCGAGAACGTCTACTTCCCCTACACCGCATCAAACTCGAACCGCTCCGATAATGCACGCTACAAAGGTATAACCCCGAGACGATGCCCGTGAATGAATGCATGTTGTATGATATGTTCGTGGTTGCAACGTGTCCGAGTTGTTCTTTGCGAGTTCCTCGTTGTCTTGCCGTGGGCATGTGGGAACCCGGTATCCGGGATCACCCCACCGTCCTTGCATGGCACGCTCCCGTCGCTTTTCCTTTTGCACCGGTATCTCCATGAGCTATCGGAACCGATATGTTGCCGTGGCATCATTTTCGGATTCGTTTCCGTGACACCCCTTTTCTTTTCACCACGGTGACAAATGCTTCATAATTCTCTTGTCAACTTTTATTAAAAATTGCATAAACTTGCACATGTCATCCGCATCATGATAACAACTTCAAGATTGCTTAAAATTGTTGTTGCACCAAATTGATAATTGCATATGGGGTTTACTAGTTTTGTTCTTTATTATATCCGGCCCCATTTAAATTGTTTAGATGGTATAGTTTGTTATGCTACACCTCTTGCCATGTTAACCAACATTTAATATTGTGGAGTACCTAACCGAGAGTGAACTAAATAATTGATGTGGTGTTCGGTCAATATGCAACGGAGTTGCATATTGAGCTCCACTTAATTTGTAGGATTGCTTGTGCACTTTGCCATGCCATGCCTCTTTAATCTGGACATGCATCATACTTGTTTGTGCATCATGCCATGATTCTGTGAGGGTTGTTTACTATGTTGTGTGCTTCTTTCCGGTGTTTGATTCTTCGGGTTGGTTCCGGTAACCTTGCGTTTGTGAGGACCCGTTCGTCTACGTCCGTTTGTCTTCTTCATGGAATCGTTCTTCTTCCTTGCGGGATCTCAGGCAAGATGACCATACCCTCGAAATCACTTCTATCTTTGCTTGCTAGTTGCTCGCTCTTTTTCTATGCCTATGCTGCGATACCTACCACTTGCTTATCATGCCTCCCATATTGTTGAACCAAGCCTCTAACCCACCTTGTCCTAGCAAACCGTTGTTTGGCTATGTTACCGCTTTGCTCAGCCCCTCTTATAGCGTTGTTAGTTGCAGGTGAAGATTGAAGCTTGTTCCTTGTTGGAACATGGAGATGTTGTTCCTTGTTGGAACATGTTTACTTGCTGGGATATCACAATATCTCTTATTTAATTAATGCATCTATATACTTGGTAAAGGGTGGACGGCTCGGCCTTATGCCTGGTGTTTTGTTCCACTCTTGCCGCCCTAGTTTCCATCATATCGGTGTTATGTTCCCGGATTTTGCGTTCCTTACGCGGTTGGGTTATAATGGGAACACCTTGACAGTTTGCTTTGAATAAAACTCCTCCAGCAAGGCCCAACATTGATTTTACCATTTTCCACCTAGCATCTTTTTCCCTTGGGTTATGCCAGCCCAAGGGTCATCTTTATTTTAAACCCCCGGGCCAGTGCTCCTCTGAGTGTTGGTCCAACCCAGAGCACCGTGCAGGGCCATCCCTTGGCAACTTGGGTTACGTCGGCTCCTCTACGCTTAGCTTATCCGGTGTGCCCTGAGAACGAGATATGTGTAGCTCCTATCAGGATTTGTCGGCACAGCGGGTGGTCTTGCTGGACTTGTTTTACCATTGTCGAGGATGTCTTGTAGTACCGGGATACCGAGTCTGATCAGAATGTCTCGGGAGGAGGTTTATTCCTTCGTTGACCGTGAGAGCTTGTCATGGGCTAAGTTGGGACACCCTAGCAGGGATTTGAACTTTCGAAAGCCGTGCCCGCGGTTATGGGCAGATGGGAATTTGTTAATGTCCGCTTGTAGATAACTTGAATCTTAACTTCATTAAAATGAATCAACCGCGTGTGTAACCGTGATGGTCTCTTTCCGGCGGAGTCCGGGAAGTGAACACGGTGTTGGAGTTATGCTTGACGTAAGTTGTTCTAGGATCACTTCTTGATCATAGTTTCTGGATCGTGCTTTGCCCTCTCTTCTCGCTCTCTTTTGCGTATGTTTAGCCAACATATATGCTAGTCGCTTGCTGCAGCTCCACCTCATACCTTTACCTTACCCATAAGCTTAAATAGTCTTGATCGCGAGGGTGCGAGATTGCTGAGTCCCCGTGGCTCACAGATAATTCCAAAACCAGTTTGCAGGTGCCGATGTTACCGAGCAGGTGACGCAACCAAGCTCAAGGAGGAGCTCTATAAAGATCTTGTCATTTGTGTTGTTTCGTTCTAGTTGATCAGTAGTGGAGCCCAGTTGGGGTCGATCGGGGATCTGTGTCGCATTTGGGGTTCTTCTTTTATTTTGGCTCCGTAGTCGGGACCTGATTGTATTTGGATGATGTAATGCTTTATTCATGTATTTGTGTGAAGCGGCGATTGTAAGCCAACTATGTATCTCTTTCCCTTATGTATTACATGGGTTGTGTGAAGATTACCTCACTTGCGACATTGCTTTCAATGCGGTTATGCCTCTAAGTCGTGCTTCGACACGTGGGAGATATAGCCGCATTGAGGGCGTTACACGCGCGGCGGGCACAACACCACGCACGCAGACACCTACCAAGCCCTCGCGCGCGAGACGCGTGAGGAAGAGCGACTGGCAACTGCCTCTCCTCCTTGGCCAAGACCGAAAGGCAAGAGAGAAGACGAAGGGGAAATACAACTTGGCAATCGAAAATGCGAGAACTCCAAATTCCATTAAAAGAAAGGGGGCAAACCAACTACATAAAGCAAGCAAATGAATAGCCACATCCGGCACCCAGACTAGTCTTCTCACCAGCGCGGAGCTAAGTGATGCCACTTGGACGTGGGAGGGAGCCCCCGAGGCCCGAGCGAAGCTCTCTAGAGACTCCGAGGCGTGTACAGCCCCACTAATTATTACATGAGAGTGTCATGAGCGGCGATGTTCAGAGGCACTGGTCCTTGCTTCATGGGTAGAACTTCCGGAGGTGCTGGATGTTCCAGGCATTCTGGATGGGGATCCCTCCGTGCATCTCTAGGCGTGTGGCGCCAGGCCTGGAGACACGGGCAATCCTAAATGGGCCCTCCCACATGCGTGAGAGCTTATGCAGACCTTCCCTGGAGAGCACCCACCTTCGGACGAGATCACCCACCTTCGGATGAGATCACCCACCTCGAGCGTCCTATAGCGGACACTTCGGCAGTGGTACCGCCACAGTGCTTGCTGGTACCTTGCCACCCGGAGCGAGGCTTGACGGCGGTGTTCCTTCCCCAGCATGAGGTCCGTCCCATGCGTGGCGTCCTGGCGTGCCTCGTCAAACATGAAGACCCGTGTGGAGCGATGCTTGACCTCATGAGGGAGAACCGCTTCGGCTCCATAGACAAGGAAGAACGGAGTCTCGCCCGTCGGCTTGGTAGCGGTGGTGCGGATGGACCACATCACGGACTGGGGCTCATCGAGCCAACCCCTGCCGCAGGCCTCGAGCTTCTTCTTGAAGGTTCTTGTCTTGAGGCCTCTTAGTTCCTCCACGTTGGTGTGCCCAGCTTGGCCGTTGCTCCTGGGGTGTGCCACTGAGGCGTAGCATATCTGCGTTCCAAGGTTAGCATAATACGTTATGAAGAGGTTGCTAGTGAACTGTGAGCCGTTGTCAGTGATGATACGATTAGGGACCCCAAAGCGGCTAATGAGGCCCTTGATGAACTTGACTGTTGAGCCGGCCAGAATGGTGTGGACGGCTTCCACCTCATCCCACTTGGTGAACTTGTCAATGGCGACGTAGAGGTAGAAATAGCCCCCGAGCGCTCGTGGGAATGGTCCCAAGATGTCCAGCCCCCAGACCACGAACTGCCATGTGAGAGGAATGGTCTGGAGGCCCTGAGCGGTCAGGTGGATCTGCTTGGCGTTGAATTGGCACGCTTCGCAAGATGTAACCAGCTCGGTGGCATCATTGAGCGTTGTGGGCCAATAGAACCCGCTGCGGAATGCCTTGCCCACGAGGGTGCATGATGACGAGTGATGCCAGCAGTCCCCGTCGTGTATGTCGGCCAATAGCTCATGTCCCTACTCCCTGGAGATGCATCGTAGAGAAACATCATTCGGCCGTTTCCTATAGAGCTCACCGTCCCGGATGCAGTAGGTAGTGGCCTGTCGAGCCACACGCTCTGCATCCCCCTCCTTCTCCGGCAGGGTCCCCTGAAGCAGATACGCCTTGAGCTCTTCAGTCCAGCACCCCTCCCGAGGTTCCAGCGCAAGAAGGTGGCGGGCTCCTAAGGTCGGGCCACAAGCTGGGGCGCCCGACGAAGGGGCCTGAGGGAGGTCCTCGCGAGGTGGTGCTAGTGCTGCTGCGGGGTGGGGCTGTAGATGGCTTGAAGAGCCGCTCCTCAAAGACACCGGGCTCTTGAGGCAGGCGTCAGGACGCCCTCTTGGCTATGTTTTCTGCTTCCTTGTTTGTGCCGCACGGCACATTCTGCAGTTCCATACCCGATAATTATTTTTCAATTTTTTGTACCTCCACAAGGTATGCCTCCATGTGCGCATCCTTTGGCTCGTATACTTTGTTGGAGAAGTTGACGAGGAGCTGAGAGTCGGCCTTGATGGTGAGGCGCTTCAATGCCACAGCCTTGAGGCCGGGGATCAAGCCTTCATACTCTGCGATGTTGTTGGAGACCTTCTCGCCTTGCTGGAAGCAGAGCTGCACGACTTAACAGAACTTACGCTGGGTGGGTGAGATGAGCACGGCTCCAGCCCCGCGCCCTGACGCGCGAAGGCACCATCGTAGTACATGACCCAGCCATCTCGCGCTTCGCTTCCTGGTGAGAGTGGGCGGTCCTCGCCTGCTTCGGGGCTAGGAATGTCGGTCCATTTCGTGACGAAATCAGCGAGAGCCACCCCCTTGATGACCCTGGTGGTGCTAAATTCTAATTAGAATGCGTGCAGTTCGATGTTCCACTCGGCGAATCTCCCTGCAGCATTAGGGCTCCGGAGCACCCTTTCCAGGGGGTTAGCTAAGACAACCTTGATTGGATGGCCTTGGAAATAGTGGCACAGCTTGCGGGAGGCGACAAGGAGCGCGAGCAAGAGCTTTTGTGGCATGTGGTAGCGCGTCCGCGCGTCATGTAGTACCGTGCTGACAAAGTACACCAGGTGCTCAACGAGGGCGGAAGTGTTGGTGGAGTCTTGCACCTCCTGAAGCTGGGGGACCTCAGGAGTTTGGCCGCTTGTTGGGGTAGTCGCGGCCTCTGGAGCATCATTTCGTGGGGCCTGGTCATCTGTTGGCGCCATCAAGACCTCAACGATGCTATCCTGGAGCCGTGTCATCTTGGCGGGGCGCGCGATGCCGCTCAGCGGGCCCCCGTCCTTGCACCCCTCTTGGACAGCCACGAGTGTCGCGCTGGCTGAGTGAGGTGTGGCGGCCAGGTATATCACTAGGGGCTCCAGAGGATGCGGTGCTACCATCACCGACGGGCTGGTGAAGGTATCTCTTGAGATCTTGGAATGCTGCGTCAGCCTCCGGAGTCCACTCGAACAGGCCCTTCTTTTTCATCAGCTTGAAGAACGGGAGGGCGTGCTCCCCCAGCTTGGAGATAAAACGCCCCATTGAGGTTACACAACCCGACAGTTTTTTCATCTCCTTGAGAGTCTGTGGTGGGCTCAGCTCTTCTATCGCCTTGATCTTCTCTGGATTTGCCTCAATTCCCTTGTGTGACACTAGAAAACCCAGCAACTTGCCGGAGGGAACGTCAAACACGCATTTCTCTGGGTTGAGCCGCAGGTCCACCACGCGCAGACTGGCAAATGTTGCCTCTAGGTCCTTGAAAAGGGTCCTTGCGTCCCGTGACTTCACTAGTATGTCGTCGACGTATGCCTCATCGTTCCTCCCGAGTTGCTGGCCCAGGGCGATGTGCATCAGCCGCTGGAAGGTCCCCCCGGCGTTGCGCAAGCCAAATGGCATGCAGGTGTAGCAGTACACCACGCATGGGGTCAGGAAGGCCGTCTTCTCAACATCTTGTACTGCCATCTTGATTTGATGATAGCCCGAGAAGACGTCCAGGAAGCACAGCAGGTCACACTCGACGGTGGAGTCGATGATCTGATCGATGGGCGGGAGCGCGAAGGGGTATTGAGGGTAAGCCTTATTGAGGTTGGTGAAGTCGACGGACATGCGTTCCTTCCCGCCTTTCTTGGGGAGGAGGGTTGGGTTCGCCAGCCATTCCGGGTATCGCACCTCCCGAATGACACCAGCTTCTTGTAGTTTGCGGGTTTCCTAGACGATGAAAGACTGCTTCTACGTGGATTGCCGCCGCGCCTTTTGCTTCATGGGGCGCACGTTGGGGCACACCCTCAGGTGGTGCTCGATTATCCCCCTCGGGATCCCAACAAGATCCTTGGGTTCCCAGATGAGCACCTCCATGTTTGCACGCAAGAAGACGACCAACGCCCTTTCCTGACCTGGAGGAAGGTTGGCGCCTATGGTGAAGGTGGCACTGGATGCCCCATCTTCAGCAACCAGCACATGCTTCATCTTGGCATGATCTTGAGAGAACAACTGCTTCTTCTTTGCATGCGCAGCTCCTAGGGCCTCTGGGGCCCCTTCCTCGGTCGGGCGCACTGCCGCTGCGGCCCTGAAGGCGAGCTTGAGGGCCGTCAGGGCTTCCTTGGTGTCACCGGCCAAAGTGAGGTTGTAGGCAGGGTGAGTTACCGCCATGAATTTGGCCAGGGCTGGGTACCCAAGGATGGCGTTATACGGGAGGCCGATGCGGGCGATGTCGAAGTCAATGAGCTTAGTGCGGTAGTTGTCACGGGTGCTGAAGGTCGCGGGTGGAGCCGTCGACGTCGCCGGAGAAGGGCCTGGTGGGGCAGAGCCGGCCGTGTGGCACATGAAGCAAGCTGAAAGCTTCCACAGAGAGTATGTTGAGGCCATCCCTGTTGTCAATGAGGGTCTTGGTAACTGCCATGTTGCAGATGGTGGGGGTGCAGAGCATTGGGAGTGCGCCGGCGCCCGCGGTGGTCGCTGGGTGGTCTCTTGAGTCGAAGGTGAGGTCAGCCTTGGGTGCCGCCCATCCCGGAGGAGTTCCCTGATGCACATGGGCGACGCCTGATGACCCACAAGTATAGGGGATCAATTGTAGCTCTTTTCAATTATTAAGAGTGTCGAACCCAATGAGGAGCAGAAGGAAATGACATGTAGTTTTAAGAAAGGTAATGTTTTGAAGTGCTGAAATTGTAAGTAGCAGAGTAGTTTGATAGCAAGATAATTTGTACTCGAGCAAGTAACGATAGTAGTAACAAAAGTGCAGCAAGTTAGCCCAATCCTTTTGAGGCAAAGGACAGGCCAGAACGGTCTCTTACGATAAGCAAAGCATTCTTGAGGGTACACATGAATTTCATCTAGTCACTTTCATCATGTTGGTTTAATTCGTGTTCGGTACTGTGATAATTTGATATGTGGGTGGACCGGTGCTTACGTGCTTTTCTTACTTGAACAAACCTCCTACTTATTATTAACCCTCCCGCAAGCATCTACAACTACGAGAAAAGTATTAAGAATAAATTCTAACCATAGCATTAAACTTTTGGATCCAATCGGTCCCTTACGGAATAGCGCATAAACTGGGGTTTAAGCTTCTGTCACTCTCGCAACCCATCATCTAATTGCTACTCCACAATGCATTCCATTACGCCCAAATACGGTGAAGTGTCATGTAGTTGATGTTCACATGACACCACTATGGGAATCACAACATACATACTATCAAAATATCGAACACATATCAAATTCACATGATTACTTGCAACATGATTTTCCCGTGACCTCAAGAACAAAGGTAACTACTCACAAATGATTAACATGCTCATGATCAGAGGGGTATTAGATAGCATATTGGATCTGAACATATAATCTTCCACCAAAAAAACCATATAGTAATCAACTACAAGATGTAATCAAAACTACTAGTCACCCACAAGCACCAATCTATAGCTCCGGTAACAAGATTAAACACAAGAGATGAACTAGGGTTGGAGAGGAGATGGTGCTGTTGAAGATGTTGATGGAGATTGCCCTCCCTAAGATGGGAGAGTTGTTGGTGATGATGATGACGATGATTTCCACCTCCGGGAGGGAAGTTCCCCCGACAGAATTGCTCCGATGGAGGGCAAAAGTGCTCTTGCCGAAGTTCCACCTCAAGGCGGTTACGCTTCGTCCCGAAAGTCCTGTCCTTATTTTTCTAGGTAAAAACGACCTACATACCAGAAGATGGGCATCGAAGGTGGGCCTGGGTGAGGACAACCCACCAGGGCGCGCCTGGGCTCCCTGATGCCCCCAGGTGGGTTGTGCCTACCTGGTGTGCCCCCTCTGGAGTTATTTGCTCCAATAATTCTTAAATATTCCATAAAAAAATCTCCATGAAGTTTTAGCTTGTTTGGAGTTGTGCAGAATAGGTCGCCTGATGTAGCTTTTCCAGGTCCAGATTTCCAGTTGCCGGAATTCTCCCTCTTTGTGTATACCTTGCATATTATGAGAGAAAAGGCATTAGAATTACACCAAAAAGCATTATTATGGATAAAAACATTATAAATAACAGTAAGAAAACATGATGCAAAATGGACGTATCAACTCCTCCAAGCTTAGACCTCACTTGTCCTCAAGCGAAAACCCGAAATCAAAAAACATGTCCACATGCTTTGAGAGAGAGGTGTCGATAAAAATAAAATACGGACATAGAAGCATCATGTTGATTATTATAACAGCAACAAAATTAAACATAGTACTTTTACCATAAAACTTTTATCATATACTTCTCATGAATAAGTAATAGTTCATCACACAATCGAAGTATAAAGCAAAAACTCTATTAGAAACCAACAAACTTTGTTCTCAGTCAACTTTGCAACTATGATTCATCATCTTTTCAGGAAGGGTCAGGTGTCAGAGCCTTTAGTAAAGCCCACATACTCAACTATCATATAGCCTTCTATGATTGCTAACACTCACCGCGTACACATGAGCAAAACATTTCAACCGAACACATACAAAGATAGGGGCTTATGGTTTCGCCTCCCAACATACTCACCTCAAGGGTGATGTCAACAATAATAACTCATGCCATCCATATTCAACTGGACATATGTGCCTAGATCTTTCCTCACCACATGATGCTTGCCAAAGGAGAAAAATAAAAGGAATAAAGAGAAAAACTTTGACTCTTGCATAAAAGTAATAGATAGGCCCTTCATAGAGGGAAGAAGAGGTTGCCATGCACTTATTTGTTTGTATGCTCAATCCCTTAGTGCAAAAGAATGTCATGTTACACTGCCCCTTGTAATAGTAACCTTTATTATGAAGTATGTCGCTTTTATTCTTCACCATCACAAGTTCATGCAACGCTCAATTTTCTCTTACCCTAAATGATCTCACACTTTTAGAAGCAATTTTTATTGCCTTTGCGCACCGACGACAGCTTACTTGAGGGATCTTGCTCGGTGTGGTGGACTGTTTCGTCTCCTATGTATCTATATCATTTGATTGTTCCATGCTGTTATATTATCAATCTTGGATGTTTTATAATCATTTTATAGTCAAGTTTTGGTACTAACCTATTGACATAGTGCCAAGTGCCAGTTCCTGTTTTTTCCATGTTTTTTACATCGCAGAAAATCAATATTAGACGGAGTCCAAATGCCAGGAAACTTTACAGAAATTTTTTATGACCAGAAGGAACATGTTGGGCCCTGGTTGCACCTGGGGGCAGTCCCGAGGAGGGGAGAACCCACCAGGGCACGCTAGGAGGCCCAGGCGCGCCCTAGTGGGTTGTGCCCACCTCGGGTGCCCCCCGGACCTCCTCTTTGCCCTATAAATACCCCAATATTTCCAGAACCCTAGGGGAGTCGATGAAATATTCATCCAGCCGCGGCAGACTCTAGAACCACTAGACCCAATCTAGACATTATCTCGGATGGGGTTCGCCAGATCCATTGGTGCCTCTCCGATGATGCGTGAGTAGTTCTTCGTAGACCTTTGGGTCCGTAGTTAGTAGCTAGATGGCTTCATCTCTTTCTCTCTTGATTCTCAATACATTGGTCTCTTGGAGATCCATATGATGTAACTCTTTTGCAGTGTGTTTGTTGGAATCCGATGAACTTCGAGTTTATGATCAGATCTATCTTTTTATATCCATGAAAGTTATTTGAGTTTCTTTGATATCTTATATGCATGATTGCTTATAGCCTCTTATTTCTTCTCTGATATTTGGTTTTGTTTGGCCTACTTGATCTATTTATCTTGCAATGGGAAGAGGTGCTTTGTAGTGGGTTCGATCTTACAGTGCTTGATCCCTTGACAGAAGGGGCACCGACACGTATGTATCGTTGCTACTAAGGAAAAACGATGGGGTCTATCTCTACATAGATAGATCTTGTCAACATCATGTCATCATTCTTATTGCATTACTACGTTTCTCCATCAATATTTACAATCTTCTCCCATCCACGTGCCATTTTTGGTGCCGTTACCCAAAGGGGATTAACTATCCCTTTAACACGTCTGGTTGCGAGTGGTTGTTATTTGTGTGCAGGGGCTGTTTACGCTGTGTTGCTTGGTTCTCCTACTAGTTCGGTAACCTTGGTTTCATATCTGAGGGAAATACCTACCGCTGTTGTGCTGCATCATCCCTTCCTCTTTGGGGAAATACCAATGTAGCTTCAAGCGGCATCATGGACACTTGGAAATAAGATTTGGGTTTAAGGGTTTTTGGATGCACAAGTAGTATCTCTACTTAGTGCGGAATTTTCGGCTTGCAAAGTTAGGGGGCAAGCACCACATGTTGAAGGATCTATGACAATATGACTTCTATGTGAATATGAACAAACATAAATCATTACGTTATCTTCCTTGTCCAATGTCAACAATTTTGGCATATAATATTTTGATGAGGGCTCACAATCACAAAAGATTTCTAGGATAGTATATTTATATCTGAATCTTCTCTTCCCTTATTAATTCTTTCATGAGTTGCATCATTGACTAATGTTATGTTTGTTAATCTCTAACAAAATTTTCTACTTATACTTTTGCTTATGTGGTGCCATCACCTACCATAGGATTAGTATATCATCTTACTGATTTATTTCCTTTCTTTTTATTTATTACCTTTCTATTTTTCCTTTCTTATTTCTTTTCTTTATTTGCAACATGAAAGTAAAGAAAGCAAAAACTCAAACAAAACTTTTAGTATATAACTTTCACACGATTACAAGGATAGATCACTAATCAAACTCGCAAAGAAGAAAGGATCAAACTAAACTTTTATTCATCTAAAGCAAAAGATCAAACTAAAACAAGAAAAGCAAAAAGATAGTGGGATGATACGATACCGGTGCACCTCACCCAAGCTTGGCAAAAGCCAAGGGGAATGCCCATACACGATACTTGATTCCCCTTTGGAGGTAAAGAAGGTGATGTTGGTGGTGATGACAATTGTGCCTTCAGCTTTTTCTTATTATAGTTGAGGAGAGAAATTTCCTCCTTTAAATCATCGACCTCCAACTCCAGCTTCATGATCTTGTAACATAAATCTCCTTTGCTTTTCTGCCAAAAACGAGAATGAATAGATTAGTTATTAGATCGGTTAGCTCTCTTAGGGGGACTGGACTTCTTGAGCTCTATGTGCATATCCCCAGGTTAAGGTAGAGGAACATCCTCCTCCTCCGAGCTTGAATCATCGATCCTCATCAAGTGAGCATCCTCCTCGTCATCCATAGTTCGACCATAAGGAGATAGGTCCCCATAGGTATTTGGGTCAGCAATGGGATGTGAGACATAGCTCTCACCATCGGAGTCTTGGGACGTCATATTTTCAAAACTGTGCAGAATACAACAAGAAAAGAGAAGAGAAGATTTCTTCGCGATACGGTGATCAACAGGTTCGGAGAGGTATATGTAGATTTATTTATCTTAGGGGACAAGCAAACTGTAGAAAAACGGACCTGGTGTATTGTGCCCACCAGGGGACGCTTCCTGGAAGTTTCTTTATTTACAATTTTTTTTTAAATATTCCAAAACTGATAAAAAATATTTTTGTGGATTTTTTGGAGTCTGTTTACTTACCGTATCACATACCTCCTTATTTTCACGATTCTGGAGTGTTCCGGAAGGACACTTTTATGTGTTGTTCTGGTATCAAAGTTTGGATAATATTACTTTAAACATTAATGTGCATAACTAAGATATAATGTTTTATTCGTTGCCCATTGACGACCTTTGGGTTAGTACCTTTGGAATTATTTATTTTGATGGCTCCAGACCGATAAACCTCCTCGGTGATATAGGGGCCTTCCCACTTTGAGATGATTTTTCCTGCAAAGAATCTAAAATGAGAGTTGTACAAAAGAACATATTCTCCGACTTTAAACTCACGCTTTTGGATTCTTTTGTCATGCCATCTTTTAACTTTTTCTTTGAATAATGTTGCATTTTCATAAGCTTGGGTTCTCCATTCATCTAGATAGCTAATATCAAATAACCTCTTTTCACAAGCAAGTTTGAAGTCATAATTGAGCTATTTGCCGGCCCAATATGCTTTATGTTATAACTCAATAGGCAAATGATAAGCTTTTCCATAAACCATTTTATAAGTAGACATACCCATATGATTTTTATATGCTGTTCTATAAGCCCAAAGTGCATCATCTAATTTCTTAGACCAATTCTTCCTGGACCTATTAACATTCTTTTGCAAAATTAATTTTATTTCTCTATTGCTAAGTTCAACTTGACAACTATACTGAGGGTGATATGGCGATGCAATTCTATGGTTAACATCATACTTGGCAAGCATTTCGTGAAAAGCACCATGAATAAAGTGTGAACTACCATTAGTCATTAAATATCTAGGGACTCCAAACCTTGGGAAAATAACTTCCTTAAGCGTTTTAATAGAGGTGTTGTGATCAACACTACTAGTTGGAATAGCTTCTACCCATTTAGTAACATAATCAATAGCAACCAAAATATGTTTATACCCATTAGATTAAGGAAAAGGTCCCATATAATCAAATCCCCAAACATCAAATGGTCCAACAGCAAGTGAATAATTCATAGGAATTTCTTAACGCTTACCAATGTTACCTATTCGTTGACATTCATCACAAGATAAGACGAACTTACGGGCATCCTTGAAGAGAGTAGGCCAATCAAATCCAGACTGCAATACCTTATGAGCGGTTCAATCTCTAGCATGATGCACTCCGTAAGCTTCAGAGTGACATTTCTATAGGATTTGTCCCTGTTCAGGCTCAGGTACACAACGTCTAATAATACCATCTACTCCATCTTTATAACGATGTGGGTCATCCCAAAAGTAATGTCTTAAATAATAGAAGAATTTTTTCTTTTGTTGGTATGTAAAGCGAGGTGGTAAATATTTTGCAACAATGAAATTAGCATAATCAACATACCTAGGAGTACTATGAGAAATGTTTATTGCAGCTAACTGCTAATCAGGAAAACTATCATCAATAGGTAGTGGGTCATCAAGCACATTTTCAAGCCTAGATAAATTATCAGCTACTGGGTTCTCAGCTACTTCTCTATCAATGATATGTAAATCAAATTCTTGTAACAAGAGAACCCATTGAATAAGTTTAGGTTTAGCATTTTATTTTCCATAAGATATTTAATGGGCATGGTCTGTGTGAACAGTTACTTTGGAATCAACAATACAAGGTCTAAACTTATCACAAGCAAACAACACTACTAACAATTCCTTTTTCAGTAGTATCATAATTTCTTTGACCACCGTCTAGAGTTTTACTAGCATAATGAATTACATTAAGTTTTTTTATCAACTCTTTGTCCTAGAATAGCACCAACAACATAATCACTAGCATCACACATAATTTCAAAAGGCAAGTTCCAATCAGGTGGTTGAACAATAGGTGTAGAAATTAAAGCTTTCTAAAGTGCTTCAAAGGCTTCTAAACAATCATCATCAAAAACAAAAGGAATATCCTTTTGCAAGAGACTAGTAAGAGTCCTAGAAATTTTTGAAAAGTCTTTGAGATATCTCCTATAGAAACCAGCATGACCTAAGAAACTATGAATACCTTTTATATCTTTAGGACATGGCATTTTCTCAATTGCATCAACCTTAGCTTTGCCCACTTCAATACCTCTTTCAGAAATTTTATGACCCAAGACAATGCCTTCATTAACCATAAAGTGGCACTTCTCCTAATTCAAGACAAGATTAGTTTGTTCACATCTCTACAAAACTCGATCATGATTGCTTAAAAAATCATCAAAAGACTTCCCATAAATAGAAAAGTCATCCATGAAAACCTCAACAATCTTTTCACAAAAGTTAGAGAATATAACAGTCATACATCTTTGAAAGGTAGCAGGTGCATTCCATAAACCAAAAGGCATACGGCTATAAGCATAGGTTCCAAAGGGACAAGTAAGAGTTGTCTTTTATTGATCAGGTTGAGAAACATGTATTTGTGAAAAGCCAGTATATCCATCAGGGAAGCAAAAGTGTGTGTGTGCTTAGATAATCTTTCAAACATTTGATCAATAAAAGGAAAAGGGTAATGATCTTTTCTAGTTGCTTTGTTTAATTTCCTAAAATCTATTACCATTCTATAGCCTATAACAATTCTTTGTGTAATAAGTTCATTCTTATCATTAGGAACAACAGTTATACCTCCTTTCTTAGGAAAACAATGAACAAGACTTACCCATCTATTATCACCTATGGGATAGATTATACCTACTTCCAGAAGTTTTAATATTTCCGTTCTTACCACTTATTTCATCTTCGGATTTAACGGACATTGGTGATCAACAACGGGTTTAGCATCAGGTTCCATATTAATTTTGTGGGACTATTGCCCTTTATAACATCAAGAGTATATCCAATAGCAGCTCGGTGCTTCCTTAGAAATTTCAATAATCTTTCATCTTCATGTTCTGAGAGGTCAGCACTAATAATAATAGGATATATCTTCTTTTCATCAAGATAAGCATATTTCAAAGTGTCTGGCAATTGTTTTAGGTGGAGGAGGACCTCCTAGAGTTTCAATAGGCAAATTGTGTTTAAGAAGAGGACGATATCAAAGAAAATTTTATCTATCTCATTTCTTTCATGCATATGTAAATCATTTTCATGGTCTAGCAAATATTTTTATAAAGGATCACCAGGTGGAACAGCAATATAAGCAAGACCAATTAATTCATCCTTACTAGGTAATTCTTTTTCATGAAGCTTTCTACTAAACTTGGAAAAATTAAACTCATGAGACTCATCATGAAAACTAACACCGAGAGTTTCTTTCCCACAATCTATCTTAGCATTAACGGTGTTCAAGAAAGTTCTACCAAAGATAATGGGACAAAAGTCATCTTGTGGGGAACCAAGAACAAAAAAATAGTAGGGTATTTTATTTTCCCACACAAGACCTCAACATCTCTAACAACGTGATATAGTGTCTCTATTAGCAAGTTTAATAGTAACATCTATTTCTTCTATCTCTGCGGGTGCTATGTCATTCATAATTTCTTGATATAATTCATAAGGAATAGCACTCACACTAGCACCTATGTCACATGAACCATGATAACAGTGATCTCCTATTTTAACTGAGATGACAGGCATGCCAACAACAGGCCTATGTTCAACTTTTTTTATCAGGTTTGGCAATTCTAGCAGCTTCTTCCCAGAAGTAAATAACATGCCCATCCATATCTTTTTCCAAGAGATCTTTAACCATAGCAATACTAGGTTCTACTTTAATTTGTTCATTAGGTTTAGGTGTTCTAATATAGCTTTTGTTAACCACAGTTCAAACTTTACCATGTTCCTTTATCCTAACAGGGAAAGGTGGTTTTTCAATATAAGCAGAAGGAACAACTAGATCAACATTATAAAGTATAGTTTTCTTGTTTAACTAGTACCGGTTCCTTAATTTCTTCTTTAATGGGTGGGTGATATTTAAACCACTTCTCTTTAGGGAGATTAACATGAGTAGCAAATGATTCACAAAAGGAGGCTACTATCTCAGAGTCAATTCCATCTCAGTGCTAAACTTTAGGAAAGCATCGGTATCCATAAAAGATTTAACACAATCATACTTAAGTTTAATACATGTGTCACAATCCTAGCTTAGCCTTTGCTTGTCCTTGCATGATCATCATGTCAACATGTCTAAATTTCATTTAAATATGAAATGGGGGTTGAACAAACCCTATCATCAAATTAAGTCAAATAGGCTCAAGAAAAATCTTTTTCAATGAACCCACAATGCCCTTCAAAAATGTTTAAAATTTATGGAACAAGGTGAAAACCTAAACCAAAAATGGTGGACATTTTTCCAGGACATAAATGGGATTTGAATTAATCCAATATGTGTTTGAATTAGAGCTTTAAAATTCTATAAACATTTTTACAGCTCTAGATATTTTGAAACATGCTGAGGGTCTCTGAAATAATTCAGTTAGTGTCCATATAAAGTTTCAAAAGTTTACAAAATGGTTTAGTGCCAAACTAAATCAAAAACAATTACAGAAAATAGAAAATAGAAATAAAGCAGAGAGGAGAGAAACCTTACCTGGGCCTTACCCAGTAGAAGAGGCCCAGCCCACCTGGCGACTGCTAGTCATCTCCTTCCTTATGCCAGGAGGACAGGAGCGTGTGGCCTCATCACGCTGGCACGCGCCTGGCCACCTCCTGTTTGCCGCAGACTGCCTGGAGCAGGCTAAGGACGAAATGCACTCTCCTACCCCTCCCTCGACCGCTTGCTCATCACCATCCCCTCTCTGACTCTCTCTCACGTGACCGTCCGTACGCACCCGAGTTCGCCGACGAGAACCACCATGGCTACAGCTACCCCCTTGCTCCTCTGCTGTGCCCATGAGCTCCGCATCGTCTTCCTCGTCATCTCCATCGAGCCAAGCTAGCCGGGACGCACCGTAGCGTCGTCATCGCCACCATCTTCCACCTCGGGAGCTGCTCACCGCCGACGTTGATTCACTGCAGATAGGACGTCCCCGAGCTCACTGACCCTCCCGTTTGACTCGCTTTGAGGTCCTACCTCTAACCCCCATCTTCCCCGTCATTTTCGCACTCTAGCCATAGATGCACCGGAGCCGAGTTCTGCTCGCCACCGGTGTCGGATCACGGGTTCCGGCAAAACACTTGAGGTTCGAACACTGGGATGCGCACGAAGGTTTTCTCCCTATTAGTCCACGCCCTAGCTCTCTAAGATCTCGCGGACGAACTTGACAAACTCACAAGACAAAGACACAAGATTTATACTGGTTCAGGCCACCGTTGTGGTGTAATACCCTACTCTAGTGTGGTGGTGGTGGATTGCCTCTTGGGCTGATGATGAATAGTACAAGGGGAAGAACAGCCTCCTGAGGTTGAGGTGCTCTTGTGCTCTCTTTTCCTTGTGTGTGTGAGATGATCTTGGATCCGTCTCGATTCATGATGAGGTCGATCCCCTCTACCATGGTGGCTAGTTCTACTTATATAGGCCCTGGTCCTCTCCGCAAATATTGATCGGAAAGGGAGCCAACAACGGCCAATTTGAAAGGGGACAGCTAGTATAGCTTATCCCGACAAAAGTAGTCTTCGCCTGCCAAAGGCTCTGGTGGTGACGCCGTCCTGGGCTCCACGGTGACCTCCGTCTTGCCGTCCTTCTGGTCTTGGTCTCGTTGCACCAATATGGAAACCTTTGATTGATGCCTCTGTACTCCGCGCCTGCGCTTGCCCCCTTGGCACCAAAGAGGAAGCGAGGACACTGCGCGCTGGCGCCCTCCTGGTCTCGATCGTCATGGCTCACGTCATGAGGACATCGCGTGGTTTGCCTTGCCTTGATCTCTCCACCCCTCGCGAGCCTGCCTGGCAAGTGTCGGTGTCAAAACGGGCAGATCTCTGGTAGGGGGTCCCGAACTGTGCGTCTAAGGATCCATGGTAATAGGAGACAGGGGACATGATGTTTACCCAGGTTCGGGACCTCTTGATGGAGGTAATACCCTACTTCCTGCTTGATTGACTTTGATGAGTATAGGGGTTACAAAAGTTGATCTACCTTGAGATCATATGTTATGGTCTAAGCCCTACAGGTATGATGAGTAATGTCTTAATAATCTACCAACTAGCCTGACCTCGGCTTATATAATGTACAAGAGGCCTAGGATAACAAGAGTCCTAGTCGAATACGCCGGTGGAGAGGAGTCCTTGTTTGGATCACCAAGTCTTGTGGAATCTTCCTCATGTATACATCGGCTATCCGAGCTGGCCCATTAGCATACGGCCATGGGGGTCCTCGGCCCAATCCAACTTATTGGGAGAGGACGTGGTGAGTACCCCCTAGTGCAGGACACCGTCAGTAGCCCCCTGAACCGGTCTTCAAGTTGGGGACGCTCCTCGATTCTTCCGAACTGTTCTTCATCGTCGGTCGTCGGTCTTGAAAACTGGTTCAACAAATCTTCCCATCTTCGATCTTGTGGATCGCCGAAGTAAATACGAAGAGTTTACAAGTCGGGTATCTGAGGAGCCCCTTTAAGTTCTCGGCCTTTATCAATGCCTTGTTATTTTTATGCCACACCTCGAGGTTGAAGTTGTTCCCAGGCGGCAGCGTCCTCTTGCGTCCGAGCTCCAATGCCAGACTGCATTTGAGGTATATTTTGCAGCCGAGCACTAACATCGGACCGCTTCCGAGCTCCAACGCCGGAATGTAGCCGAGCTCCAACGCTGGACTATGTCCAAGCTCCAACGTCGGACTGTATTCGAGCTCCAACGCTGGACTATATCCGAGGTGTCATATATCACCTTGGTTCAAAAAAGTTGAAGGAGTTTAGCTGAGCTTAATGCCGGAAATGCCCTCTGTGGAGCCAGCCACTAGCACCCGAGCTTTATGCTGGACTGCTTCCGAGGTGGTGCACCACCCCGACAGGGGGTGATACGTCTCCAACGTATCTATAATTTTTGATTGCTCCATGATATATTATCTACTGTTTTGAACATTATTGGCCTTTATTATCCACTTTTATATTATTTTTGGGACTAACCTATTAACTAGAGGCCCAGCCCAGAATTGCTGTTTTTTGCCTGTTTTATGGTTTCGAAGAAAAGGAATATCAAACGGAGTCCAAACGGAATGAAACCTTCGGAAATGTGATTTTCTCATTAGATAAGAGATCCAGGAGACTTGGACCCTCCGTCAAGAAAGCCACGAGGCGGTCACGAGGGTGGAGGGCGCGCCCCCCACCTAGGGCGCGCCCCCTGCCTCATGGGCCCCTCGAAGCTCCACCGACGTACTTCTTCCTCCAATATAAATCCACGTACCCCCAAACGATTAGATACGGAGCCAAAAACCTAATTCCACCGCTGCAACTTTCTGTATCCACGAGATCCCATCTTGGGGCCTGTTCCGGAGTTCTGCCGGAGGGGGCATCGATCACGGAGGGCTTCTACATCATCATCCAAGCCCCTCCAGTGAAGTGTGAGTAGTTTAGTTCAGACCTATGGGTCCATAGTTAGTAGCTAGATGGCTTCTTCCCTATTTTTGGATCTCAATACAATGTTCTCCCCCTCTCTTGCGGAGATCTATTCGATGTAATCTTCTTTTTGCGGTGTGTTTGTTGAGATCGATGAATTGTGGGTTTATGATCAAATCTATCTATGAATAATATTTGAATCTTCTCTGAATTCTTTTATGTATGATTGGTTATCTTTGCAACTCTCTTCGAATTATCAGTTTGGTTTGGCCTACTAGATTGGTTGTTCTTGCCATGGGAAAAGTGCTTAGCTTTGGGTTCGATCTTGCGGTGTCCTTACCCAGTGATAGAAGGGGCAGCAAGGCATGTATTGTATCATTGCCATCGAGGATAACAAGATGGGATTTTTATCATATTGCATGAAACTATCCCTCTACATCATGTCATCTTCCTTAAGGCTTACTCTGTTTTTAACTTAATACTCTAGATGCATGCTGGATAGCAGTTGATGAGTGGAGTAATAGTAGTAGATGCAGGCAGGAGTCGGTCTACTTGTCTCGGACGTGATGCATATATACATGATCATACCTAGATATTCTCATAACTATGCTCAATTCTCTCAATTGCTCAACAGTAATTTGTTCACCCACCGTAGAATACTTATGCTCTTGAGAGAAGCCACTAGTGAAACCTATGCCCCCCGGGTCTCTTTCTCATCATATCAATCTCCATCACTTTATTATTGCTTTGCTTTTTTACTTTGCCTTTTAATTTTCACTTTGCATCTCTATACCAAAAATACCAAAAATATTATTTATCATCTCTATCAGATCTCACTTTCATAAGTGACCGTGAAGGGATTGACAACCCCTAAACGTGTTGGGTGCGTTGACCTATTGTTTTTATGTAGGTACGAGGGACTCGAGCGTAGCCTCCTACTGGATTGATACCTTGGTTCTCAAAAACTGAGGGAAATACTTACGCTACTTTGCTGCATCATCCACTCCTCTTCGGGGAAATCCAACGTAGTTCTCAAGAGGTAGCAAGAAGAATTTCTTGCGCCATTGCCGGGGAGTCTGCCCAAAAGTCAACATACCAAGTACCCATCACAATCCCTATCTTCTGCATTACATTATTTCCCATTTGCCTCTCGTTTTCCTCTCCCCCAATTCACCCTTGCCGTTTTATTCGCCCTCTCTCTCTCTATCCTCCCTCTCTATTTGCCTCTTTTGCCCGTTTGCTTTTTGGTTGCTTGTGTGTTAGTTTGCTTGTTTGTCGCGATGGCTCAAGATAATAATAAATTGTGTGACTTCACCAATACCAACAACAATGATTTCCTTAGCACTCCGATTGCTCCTCTTACCGATGCTGAATCTTGTGAAATTAATACTGCTCTGCTGAATCTTGTCATGAAAGATCCGTTCTTCGGCCTTCCTAGTGAAGATGCCACTACCCATCTTAATAGCTTCGTTGATTTGTGTGACATGCAAAAGAAGAAAGATGTCGATAATGATATTGTTAAATTGAAGCTATTTCCTTTTTCTCTTAGAGATCGTGCTAAAGCTTGGTTTTCATCTTTGCCTACAAAAAGTATTGATTCATGGAACAAGTGCAAAGATGCTTTTATCTCTAAGTATTTTCCTCCCACTAAGATCATCTCTCTTAGAAATGATATTATGAATTTTAAGCAACTTGATCATGAACATGTTGCACAAGCTTGGGAGAGAATGAAACTAATGATACGTAATTGCCCTACTCATGGTTTAAATTTGTGGATGATTATACAAAAATTTTATGCCGGATTGAATTTTGCGTCTAGAAATCTTTTAGATTCGGACGCGGGAGGAACTTTTATGGAAATCACTTTAGGAGAAGCTACTAAACTCCTAGATAATATTATGGTCAATTATTCTCAATGGCATACTGAAAGATCTACTAATAAAAAGGTGCATGCGATAGAAAAAATTAATGTTTTGAGTGGAAAGATGGATGAACTTATGAAATTATTCGCTAATAAGAGTGTTTCTTCTGATCCTAATGATGTGCCCTTGTCTACTTTGATTGAGAATAATAATGAATCTATGGATGTGAATTTTGTTGGTAGGAACAATTTTGGTAATAACGCGGATAGAGGAAATTTCAACCCTAGGCCTTAACCTAGTAATCCCTCTAATAATTATGGTAATTCCTACAACAATTCTTATGGAAATTATAATAAGATTCCCTCTGATTTTGAATCCAATATTAAAGAATTTATTTCTTCGCAAAAGAATTTTAATGCTATGATTGAAGAAAAATTGCTTAAGAATGATGATTTGGCTAGGAACTTTGATAGAATTGCTCTTGATGTTGATTCTTTGAAACTTAGATCTATTCCACCTAAGCATGATATCAATGAGTCTCTCAAAGCCATGAGAATTTCCATTGACGAGTGCAAAGAAAGAACCGCTAGGATGCGTGCTAACAAAGATGCCTTTATAAAAGCGTGTTCTTCTAGTTCCTTTGAAAATAATGATGAAGATCTAAAAGTTATTGATGTGTCCCCTATTAAATCTTTGTTCTGAAATATGAATCTTGATAATGATGGGACTGAATATGATCCACCTTCAACTAGAAGGCGTTCTAAGAATTCAGAATTTGTTGATCTTGATGCTAAATCTGATAAAAGTGAGATTGAAGAAATTAAAACCCTAGATGTTGCTAAACCCACTATTATGGATTTCAAGGAATTTAACTATGAAAAATTCTCTTTTATTGATTGTATTTCCTTGTTGCAATCCGTGCTAAATTCTCCTCACGCTTATAGTAAAAATAAAGCGTTTACTAAACATATCGTTGATGCCTTGATGCAATCCTATGAAGAAAAACATGAATTGGAAGTTTCTATCCCTAGAAAACTTTATGATGAGTGGGAACCAACTATTAAAATTAAAATTAAAGGTCATGAGTTTTATGCTTTGTGTGATTTGGGTGCTAGTGTCTCTACTATTCCCAAAACTTTGTGTGATCTGCTAGATTTCCGTGATTTTGATGATTGCTCTCTAAAATTGCATCTTGCGGATTCCACTATTAAGAAACCTATGGGAAGAATTGATGATGTTCTTATTGTTGCAAATAGGAATTATGTGCACGTAGATTTTATCGTTCTTGATATAGATTGCAATCCTTCTTGCCCTATTATTCTCGGTAGACCTTTTCTTAGAACGGTTGGTGCAATTATTGATATGAAGGAAGGGAATATTAGATTCCAATTTCCATTAAAAAATGGCATGGAACACTTCCCTAGAAATAAAATAAAATTACCATTTGAATCTATCATGAGAGCCACTTATGGATTGCCTACCAAAGATGGCAATACATAGATCTATTCTTGCTTGTTATGCCTAGCTAGGGGCGTTAAACGATAGCGCTTGTTGGGAGGCAACCCAATTTTATTTTTATTCCTTGATTTTTTCTCATGTTTAGTAATAAATAAATTATTTAGCTTCTGTTTTGGTTGTGTTTTTTGTGTTTAATTACTGTTTGTGCCAAGTAGAACCGTTGGGAAGAGTTGGGGAAAGTCTTGTTGAACTTGCTGTAAAAAACAGAAACTTTAGCGCTCACGAGAACTGCTGTAATTTTTATTTGGAGAGTGATATTTAGTTAATTATTTTTGCAGATGATGAATAGATTAAATTCCTCACGTCCAGAAATTTATGTTAGAATTTGTGGGGTTCCAGATCTTGTGCTAGCTACAGATTACTACAGACTGTTCTGTTTTTGACAGATTCTGTTTTTCGTGTGTTGTTTGCATATTTTGATGAATCTATGGCCAGTAAAATAGTTTATAATCCATAGAGAAGTTGGAATACAGTAGGTATAACACCCATATAAATAAAGGATGTGTTCAATACAGTACCTTGAAGTGGTCTTTTGTCTTGTTTCGCTAACGGAGCTCACGAGATTTTCTACTTTAAGTTTTGTGTTGTGAAGTTTTCAAGTTTTGGGTAAAGATTTGATGGATTATGGAACAAGGAGTGGAAAGAGCCTAAGCTTGGTGATTCCCATGGCACCCGCAAGATAATCTAAGGACATCTAAAAGCCAAAGCTTGGGGATGCCCCGGAAGGCATCCCCTCTTTCGTCCACTTCTATCGGTAACTTTACTTGGAGCTATATTTTTATTCACCACATGATATGTGTTTTGCTTGGAGCGTCTTTTATGATTTGAGTCTTTTCTTATTAGTTTACCACAATCATCCTTGATGTACACACCTTTTGAGAGAGCCATACATAATTTAGAATTTGATAGAATACTCTATGTGCTTCACTATATCTTTTGAGTTATGTAATTTTGCTCTAGTGCTTCACTTGTATCTTTTAGAGCACGGTGGTGGATTTGTTTTATAGAAACTATTGATCTCTCATGCTTCACTTAGATTATTTTGAGAGTCTTAATAGCATGGTAATTTGCTTAATAATAAATATGCTTGGTATTCAAGATGTTTAAAACTTTCTTTTGAGTGTGTTGAATACTAAGAAAAAAATTGATGCTTGATAATTGTTTTGAGATATGAGGATGGTGATATTAGAGTCATGCTAGTTGAGTAGTTGTGAATTTGAGAAATGCTTGTGTTAAAGTTTGTGATTCCCATAGCATGCACGTATGGTGAACCGTTATGTTATGAAGTCAGAGAATGATTTATTTATTGATTGTCTTCCTTATGAGTGGCGGTCGGGGACGAGCGATGGTCTTTTCCTACCAATATATCCCCCTAGGAGCATGCGTGTAATAATTTGCTTTGATAACTTCTAGATTTTTGCAATAAGTATATGATTTCTTTATGACTAATGTTGAGTCCATGGATTATACACACTTTCCTTCCTTCCACCATTGCTAGCCTCTCTAATATCGCGCACTTTTCGCCGGTATAATACACCCACCAAATACCTTCCTCAAAACAGCCACCATACCTACCTATCATGGCATTTCCATAGCCATTCCGAGATATATTGGCATGCAACTTTCCACCGTTCCGGTCATTATGACACGCTTCGTCATTTCATATTGCTAGCATGATCATGTAGTTGACATCGTATTTGTGGCAAAGCCACCGTTCATAATTCTTTCATACATGTCACTCTTGATTCATTGCATATCCCGGTACACCGCCAGAGCCATTCATATAGAGTCATATTTTGTTCTAAGTATTGAGTTGTAAGAAAAATAAAAAGTGTGATGATCATCATTTTAAGAGCATTGTCCCAAGTGAGGAAAGGATGATGGAGACTATGATTCCCCCACAAGTCGGGATGAGACTCCGGGCGAAAAAAAGAGGCCATAAAAAAAGAAGGCCCAAAAAAAGAGAGAAAAAGAGAGAAGGGACAATGCTACTATCCTTTTACCACACTTGTGCTTCAAAGTAGCACCATGATCTTCATGATAGAGAGTCTCTCATTTTGTCACTTCCATATACTAGTGGGAATTTTTCATTATAGAACTTGGCTTGTATATTCCAATGATGGGCTTCCTCAAAATGCCCTAGGTCTTCGTGAGCAAGCGAGTTGGATGCACACCCACTTAGTTTCTTTTGTTGAGCTTTCATACACTTATAGCTCTAGTGCATCCGTTGCATGGCAATCCCTACTCACTCACATTGATATCTATTGATGGGCATCTCCATAGCCCGTTGATACGCCTAGTTGATGTGAGACTATATTCCCCTCTTTTTGTCTTCTCCACAACCACCATTCTATTCCACATATAGTGCTATATCCATGGCTCACGCTCATGTATTGCGTGAAGCTCGAAAAAGTTTTGAAAATGTCAAAAGTATGAAACAATTGCTTGGCTTGTCATCGGGGTTGTGCATGATTTAAATACTTTGTGTGGTGAAGATAGAGCATAATCAGACTATATGATTTTGTAGGGATAGCTTTCTTTGGCCATGTTATTTTGAGAAGACATAATTGCTTTACTAGTATGCTTGAAGTATTATTATTTTTACGTCAACATGAACTTTTGTCTTGAATCTTTTGAATCTGAATATTCATACCACAATTAAGAAGATTTACATTGAAATTATGCCAAGTAGCACTCCGCATCAAAAATTCTGTTTTTATCATTTACCTACTCGAGGACGAGCAGGAATTAAGCTTGGGGATGCTTGATACGTCTCCAACGTATCTATAATTTTTGATTGCTCCATGCTATATTATCTACTGTTTTGAACATTATTGGGCTTTATTATCCACTTTTATATTATTTTTGGGACTTACCTATTAACTAGAGGCCCAGCCCAGAATTGCTGTTTTTGCCTGTTTTAGGGTTTCGAAGAAAAGGAATATCAAACGGAGTCCAAACGCAATGAAACCTTCGAAAACGTGATTTTCTCATCAGATAAGATCCAGGAGACTTGGACCCTCCATCAAGAAAGCCACGAGGCGGTCACGAGGGTGGAGGGCGCCCCCCCCCCAAGGCGTGCCCCCTGCCTCGTGGGCCCCTCGAAGCTCCACCGACGTACTTCTTCCTCCTATATATATGTGACGCCCCCATTTCAATCGTACACTAATCATGCACGCAAATGTGTACGATCAAGATCAGGGACTCACGGGAAGATATCACAACACAACTCTAAAACATAAATAAGTCATACAAGCATCATAATACAAGCCAGGGGCCTCGAGGGCTCGAATACAAGTGCTCGATCATAGACGAGTCAGCGGAAGCAACAATATCTGAGTACAGACATAAGTTAAACAAGTTGCCATAAGATGGCTAGCACAAACTGGGATACAGATCGAAAGAGACGCAGGCCTCCTGCCTGGGATCCTCCTAACTACTCTTGGTCGTCGTCAGCGGCCTGCACGTAGTAGTAGGCACCTCCAGTGTAGTAGGAATCATCGTCGAGGGTGGCGTCTGACTCCAGGGCTCCAGCATCTGGTTGCGACAACCAGGTAGAAGGGAAAGGGGAAAAGAGGGAGAAAAGCAACCGTGAGTACTCATCCAAAGTACTCGCAAGCAAGGAGCTACACTACATATGCATGGGTATATGTGTAAAGGGCCATATCGGTGGACTGAACTGCAGAATGCGAGAATAAAAGGGGGATAGCTAATCCTGTCGAAGACTACGCTTCTGGCAGCCTCCGTCTTGCAGCATGTAGAAGAGAGTAGATTGAAGTCCTCCAAGTAGTATCTCCAAGTAGCATCTCCAAGTAGCAACTCCAGTAGCAACGCAGTAGCATATTCCTACCCGGCGATCCTCTCCTCGTCGCCCTGTGGAAAAGCGGTCACCGGGATGTCTGTGGAACTTGGAAGGGTGTGTTTTATTAAGTATCCGGTTCTAGTTGTCATAAGGTCAAGGTACAACTCCAAGTCGTCCTGTTACCGAAGATCACGGCTATTCGAATAGATTAACTTCCCTACAGGGGTGCACCAACTTACCCAACACGCTTGATCCCATTTGGCCGGACACACTTTCCCGGGTCATGCCCGACCGCGAAAGATCAACACGTCGCAGCCCCACCTAGGCTCAACAGAGAGGCCAGCATGCCGGTCTAAACCTAAGCGCACAGGGGTCTGGGCCCATCGCCCATAGCACACCTGCATGTTGCGTACGCGGACGAAAGCAGAACTAGCCCCCTTAATACAAGAGCAGGCTTACGTTCCAATCCGGCGCGCGCCACTCAGTCGCTGGCGTCACGAAGTGCTTCGGCTGATACCACGACGCCGAGTGCCCATATCTTTCCCACGTAGTTGGTTAGTGCGTATAGGCTCGTAGCCAACTCAGATCAAATACCAAGATCTTGTTAAGCGTGTTAAGTATCCGCGAACACCGAACAGGGCCAGGCCCACCTCTCTCCTAGGCGGTCTCAACCTGCCCTGTCGCTCCGCCACAAAGATCCACTCGCGGGTGCTCCACCAGCCGACCCGACTTTAGTCTCCACATGTATCATGTATAAAGTATATAGTATATACCTGTGATCACCTCCCGAGTGATCACGGCCTGATAGTATAGCACGGCTGACGGACAAGAATGTAGGGCCACCGATGGAAATACTAGCATCCTATACTAAGCATATAGGATTGCAGGTAAAGGTAACAACAGTAGTATCAAGGACAGGCTATGCATCAGGATAGGTATAACAGAAAGCAGTAACATGCTACACTACTCTAATGCAAGCAGTATAGAGCAGAATAGGCGATATCTGGTGATCAAGGGGGGGGGCTTGCCTGGTTGCTCTGGCAAGAGAGAGGGGTCGTCAACTCCGTAGTCGAACTGGGCAGCAGCAGCGTCGGTCTCGTAGTCTACCGGAGAGAAGAGGGGGAAGAAACAATGAATACCATGTAAACAGATGCATATCGATGCAAGACAAGACCAGTAACGATGCTAGGCGTGCCCTAACATGGTATGAGGTGGTACCGGTTAAGGGGGGAAACATCCGGGAAAGTATTCCCGGTGTTCCGTGTTTTTTGACAGATGAACCGGAGGGGGAAAGTTGCGGGTTTGATATGTTAGGGGTGTGTGGTGGACGAACGGGCTGCGTATCCGGGTTCGTCTCGTCGTCCTGAGCAACTTTCATGTTGAAAATATTTTAATCCGAGTTACGGATTAAAAGATATGATTTTCTAAATATTTTATTTATTTCTGGAATTTAATTAATTCGAAAATGATTTAATGACATCAGCATGATGTCATGCTGACATCAGCAGTCAACAGAGTTGACTCGTCAACCTGACTTGTGGGTCCCATTCGTCATTGACTGATTAGTCTAATTAGGGTTTAATTAAACTATCTACTTAATTAGATTAATTAAACATGATTAATTAACTTAATTAATTCATTAACTATTTTAGTTATTAATTAAATAATTAATTAATTATATATTTATTTTTATTTCATTTTTTTTCTCAGGGGCGTGGGCCCTGTTTGTCATTGGCCCAGAGGCCAAACAGGGCGCGGGCGACGGGTTACGGGGGTGCCCCGTTCGGGTGCACGCCCAGGGGCACGCGGGCATGGACACGGGCGGCCACGACGGGGCACGTCGCCGGCCAGGGATGGGCGCAGGGGCGCATCCCGCCCAGTGTGGGGCGAGGTTGCCGGCGGCCACCGCACAAGCGGCAGCAGGGCGGCGGTGCCGGCGTGGGG
>NC_041386.1:399783412-399785473 GCF_002162155.2 Triticum dicoccoides
AAGGGCGCCGTGAGGCGGCACCGGGCGACGACCGGGGGATCGGCCCCGATCTGATCTGGATCGGGGGAGAGGGAGAGACGAGGGAGTGAGGGGGGAGGGGGGTTGGTTCGGTTAGGGTTTCGGGGTGGAGTGAGAATATGGGGAGTGGCCGGCTGGGCCGGTGGTCGACTGGGCCGGCCTGCTGGGCCGAAGCCCAGTGGGGGGGGGCTAAATAAAATAGTTTAATATTTTATTTATTGTACAAGGAATTCAACTAATTGTTTTTGCTACTATTCAAAACATTTTAGAGTATTTATGCCTTTTATAAAAGTGTGGTTCCTCCACCATAATTACTTATGAATTATTTGGAACCACCCGAACATTTTAGTTTTAATATCAGAAAACCTTTAATGTTTGACTTGATTTTGAATTCGAATTTGAATCAGTTTCGAACTAACGCGAGATTTGTCACAGTAATCCAGGTGACGTGGCATCATTACCAGAGGGTTACTGTAGCTTGATTACCCGGGCGTCACAATATATCCATGTACCCCCAAACGATCAGATACGGAGCCAAAAACCTAATTCCACCGCTGCAACTTTCTGTATCCACGAGATCCCATCCTGGGGCCAGTTCCAGAGCTCCGCCGGAGGGGCCATCGATCACGGAGGGCTTCTACATCATCATCCAAGCCCCTCCAATGAAGTGTGAGTAGTTTACTTCAGACCTATGGGTCCATAGTTAGTAGCTAGATGGCTTCTTCTCTCTTTTTGGATCTTAATACAATGTTCTCCCCCTCTCTCGTGGAGATCTATTCGATGTAATCTTCTTTTTGCGGTGTGTTTGTTGAGATTGATGAATTGTGGGTTTATGATCAAGTCTATCTATGAATAATATTTGAATCTTCTCTGAATTCTTTTATGTATGATTGGTTATCTTTGCAAGTCTCTTCGAATTATCAGTTTGGTTTGGCCTACTACATTTGTTGTTCTTGCCATGGGAGAAGTGCTTAGCTTTGGGTTCGATCTTGCAGTGTCCTTTCCCAGTGACAGAAGGGGCAGCAAGGCACATATTGTATCATTGCCATCGAGGATAACAAGATGGGTTTTTAATCATATTTCATGAAACTATCCCTCTACATCATGTCATCTTGCTTAAGGTGTTACTCTGTTTTTAACTTAATACTCCAGATGCATGCTGGATAGCGGTCGATGAGTGGAGTAATAGTAGTAGATGCAGGCAGGTGTCGGTCTACTTTTCTCGGACGTGATGCCTATATACATGATCATACCTAGATATTCTCATAACTATGCTCAGTTCTGTCAATTGCTCAACAGCAGTTTGTTCACCCACCGTAGAATACTTATGCTCTTGAGAGCACTACAAAAAAAGACACATCCATGACATTTTGGGCCGAACGAAATTTTTTTCTGTCATACATATGACACTTCTATGATGATAATTGTGACAAAACCCGGTATCATCATAGATGTGGTGGGCTCCTACTTCTATGACAAAAAATCATGACAGAAAATGGGCTTTTCGTCCTGGGCGGGCCGGAGATGCAGCTGCATGACATTCTTTGGGCCATCCATGACGGAAAAAACCGTGGTAGAAGCGAGGGGGAGGTAAATTTCAGGGAGTTCCCGGTTACGGTGGGAGGTCGGGGGCCGAGTGATGCGCGTTTCTCTCGTACACGTACGCGCGTGTGTGCGAGGCGTTGGCTCTAACTGAACCCGAGCGAGGCGTTGGGCTCTAACTGAACCCGAGCGATTGCACTGCAGGCTACATATTACTGAACCCGAGTGATCGATCGATGGCTGTTAACTGAACCCAATCGAGTGATTCCTTCGCTACTGCTGCTAACTGAAGCCGATCGATGGGATGAACAGTGAGCATTGTGGTGGGGTTTGGATGAACAGTGAGCGTGGTGTTGCCTCTAGATGAACAGGGCCCCCTGGTGTGGTGGAGGGCTGGATAAACAGTAGACGATGGAGGGGTGCCCGTGGAGGGGTGGATGAACAGGACCCCATGGTGTGGAGGGCTGGATGAACAGTAGACGATGGAGGGGTGGTTGAACA
>NC_041386.1:399785873-399791290 GCF_002162155.2 Triticum dicoccoides
GCTGGATGAACAGTAGACGGTGGAGGGGTGCCCGTGGAGGGGTGGTTGAATAGGACCCCGTGGTGTGGAGAGCTGGATGAACAGTAGACAGTGGAGGGGTGGTTCAACAGTAGCCGGAGGAGTAGCGCGCGGTGGAGGCTGGATGAACAGGAGCCCGTGGAGGCTGGATGAACAGGAGCCCATGGAGGCTGGAGGAGGTCGACGGTGGAGATGAACAGTATCCCGTGGAGTCCCGTTTTGCGGTACGCCACACCCCTCCCGTTCAACAGGACCCCCGTTTCGACCGTAGCGCTCCAACACTAGTCCGTTTCGTCCATTTTGCGGTACACCACACCCCTCCCGATCAACAGGACTCCCGTTTCGACCGTATGAGGTCCGTTTCCTCCGTTTTGCGGTACGCCAGACCCCTCCCGATGAACAGGATCCCGTTTCGAACGTGACCGGTCGAACATAAGGCCGTTTCCTCCGTTGTGCGGTACGCCAGGCCTCGTTTCCATCGCCTTTTCCCTCGAAGCCCTCCCGATGAACACGACGCATTCCGTTGCCTCTCCATGAACAAGACGCATTCCGTTGCCTCCCCGTGAACACGACGCATTCCGTTACCTCCCCATGAACACGACGACGACGCTGTTTCTCCGTTCCGACCCAGCCATGTACACGAGCCCTGGTCGTACGTATGCGCGAGTAGGCGTTCGAGACCCCGCCCGTATGTACACATACTTGGCCGTATTTTCTTTCTTGCACCCTGGCCGTTGTACGTACATGTAAATGCTACGTGCGCGCCTCTACAATGACACGTGCGCGCCTCTACTATGGCACGTGCGCGCCTCTTCATCGACCAGTATATATGTATGTACACATTCGCGACCAGAATGACAACGCTACGTACGCTTCGACCAGGTGGGTCCCGACTGTCACGCACTTCCTTGCATGCGAAGATGTAGCTAGTGGGTCCCAGCAGTCAGGGGGGCAAATTGTTTTGTTTTTTTGCCCCGACGCACTTCCTTGCATGTGAAGGTGTAGCTGGTGGGTCCCAGCAGTCAGGGGGAAACGTTTTTTTTATGAAATATGGTGGCCCGTCCGGTGGGTCCCCGCTGTCACGTGGAGGAATAATTATTTTGCACGTAATAAGGAGGCACTTCCTTGCTGCGGCCATGGACCCAGCTGTTAGCCTCTCCACATACATTCAACATCCGATGGAAGCCGTTCCTTGACTACATTGACCACGCCGCGCCGAGAGCACCAGGGCGGTTGACGACGGCGAGGCCTAGGAAGGGGACGACGCGGAGCCGGGGAAGATGCGGCAGTGGATGCCCACGCGTAGAGGAGTACGAGGGTTCACTGGTTTGCTGCGGTGCGAGGCTGCCGTCGCCGCAGAATAATAGGGGGTGTGGGTGAGTAGAGGGATAGCCTGGCCAGCGGTGGGAGTAGTAGGGGGCGGTGAGGTCTCTGCCGCATCGCATACGGCCACGGGAGGCAGGAGCACGAGGCACGACCGACGCTGGTTTGGGCGGATGGAGCGAGAAGACCAGAGGTTGAAGAAGCACTACGGCCATTGGATGGACATCGTACGGTCACTGGAGCTAGAATCGTGCATATATTGACTAACTTGACAAAGCCCTCCGTCCCCGTCAACTTAGTAGGCCCACAAGTCAGCCTGCCACTATACTGGGTCCCAGCTAACAGGGGGAGTATTCTTTTTTTGTGCGTAATAAGGTGGCACTTCCTTATGTGCGAAGATATAGCTGGTGGGTCCGAGCTGTCAGCGGCGGTAATGTTTTTTTCGTGAAATACAGAGGCCCTTTCGGTGGGTCCCTGATGTCAGGTGGAGGAATCATTATTTTTCGCGTAATAAGGAGGCATTTCCTTGCGTGCGGTCGTGGACCCAGCTGTCGGCCACTCCACGTACAGTCCACTTCAGATGCATGTCGGTCGTTGACCACGTTGACCAGACCGCGCCGAGAGCACCAGGGCGGTGGACGATGGCAAGGCCTAGGAAGGGAACGACACGAAGGTAGGGAAGACTCGGCAGTTGTTTCCCACGCGGAGGGGAGTACGACTGTACGAGGGTTTACTGGTTCGTCTGCTGTCGCCGGAGAATAACAGCAGGTCTGGGTGAGTAGAGGGATGGCTAGGTCAGCGATGGGAGTACGGTAGGGCGGTGAGGCCTGCGTGGCAGCACAGCCGGCCGCGGGGAGGAGGGAGCAGGCAGTCCTCCCACCGGCGCTTGTTTGAGCGGTCGGAGCAGAAAGAGCAGAGATTGAAGAAGCACGACGGCCGTTCGATGGACATCCAACAGTCACTGCTTGTGCGTCAATTTTTTTAGGAAAGCCTCAAATCTGTGGAAAACATCATATAACCCATTTACTAATTCTTAAGGTTTCTTTTGGAGCCCATATTCTTTTTGTTAGCATTACAACCCATATTGTGGCCACGCTTAAAAAATTATACAAAATTTTGCATATTTCGGTGCGGTCCGAACTGTTTTTAATCTTGAAATTTCGACTCACATTCAAACTGATTATAAAAATAAATGTATATCAATATAAAATCCAACAAATTCTCCATGCATAAAAAATAATGTAATTTAAAATCTCGAAATGGAAAAAAGATATTTGAAACTAATTGCCGGTTTGATGTGTTTTAAAAATGTACAACCCATTTCTCATTACTAATGGGCCATTTTCTGGACCAGCCAACTGAAAGCTCTCCTCGTCTTGAAAGATTTGTAGCCCAACAGGCCTAACAAAACGACTTACTTGGTAAATCACAAAAAACTAGGCTGTTGTTGGAGATACACATAATAGGTAGGCCCACGAATGGTCAAAATATCATAAAGCATGGGGTCCTCACAACATGTGGGTCCAGATAAATTTTATACAGGCATACTATCCACTCGGACAAGCAGCATACTATCCACTCGACCAAGCAGCATACCATCCACTCAGATGAAATTTCACCACTCGACCATACGACTCACTCGGATATACGAAGACCAGCAGACAACAAAGCAGTCGACATCATTCTCATAGTGAGGGCTTGATAGTTGGCTGGTATTATGGCATTCATGTCCCACTTTGTAACATAGGAGGTGAGGGGGTGGCGCACTCTATATAAGCCACCCCCTAGTAGACGAGGGGGCTCTTTTCTTCTACCTCTCTCTCTTTCTAACCATTAGTCTCAGGACATAGCTCAGGCATGGAGATCCGCTCTCCCCCCTCTCTCTCAAACACACATTGTAATACCCGGATACATACTCAGATAAAACAAAGCCTCTCCGGAGCACGAGACGTAGGGTTGTTATCTCCACCGTGAGAGGTCCGAACTCGCTAAAATCACCGTGTCACCTATTTGCATCTCGATAGATCATGCTCCTTTATCCTACCCCTCTCTTATTGTCGGAATCGTTACCACGACAGTTGGCGCCCACCTTGGGGCTTGACGTCTATCAAGCCATGGTGCAAATGGTTCTTTCTTTAATCTTCGGCAGCGGATCAACGACCATTGCCAGAGAAATTGGCCGATGGAGTTCTGGCGATTGCAACATTCGTACAAACAAAAGGATCAAGGAAGTATCCATTCCATATACTCTTTTTACAATAAATTGTCTAACAACAGGTTTGTCTTTTCCTCCTGTAGGATCAGACGCACCCATGCATATCATGAAGCAGAGAAGAAGAGAAAAGAACAACTCGTTTCCCATATTTCTTGCCTTCTTCCGAGATCATCATCAACGGTGACCGCAAAATCGGCCATCGACGTGATCCGTCCTCGTCCTCACCGGCCTTGTGTCTGGCACCGTCGTTGAGCTCCTACACACGGTCACCGGTGCGGTCCGTCCCGTCGTCTTCGACGTCGTCCGCGAACGCTGTTGCTTCGTGCACGACCGCCTCGCATGCAGCGCGGTCGAGGAGGCGAAGGGATCGGACCCGTCTGATTCCCGGAGCAGTGAAGTGTTGTGCCGTGCTCGTCGGCCCGAGTCATGCTCACAGGCCTCAAGCCACGCACGCCTGCCCTGAGACATGCTCGTCTGCCAAGCGCCGCGCTCGCCCGCCTTGCGACACGCTCGTCGGGGCCGCCCCGCGGCACGCACGGGGCCGCCTCAAGACGCGCTTGCCGGCCCTCGCTTGCATCGCCGGCTGCACGAGCCACCCGGCCGCCTGGGTCTTCTTCATCTGCGTCGTCTACATCGGATGGTACGTTGCCTCCTACCCCATAACGTGGCCCTCTTAATCCTTCGTAAAGTGGCCTGGTAGTTTCCTCAAATTAATCGCCTGATTAAACGCCCATTAAATGAGGGTTTCCAGCACCAATTACCACAGCCGTTTAATGCTCCTTGCATGCATCCATACACTCCCGTATGGTTGTGCTAGTGCGTGCATGCACTCAATTGGCAAATGCACTTAACCCAATTGCGTGCCATGTGCCATTTACCATTTCTTTAAGATAAATATCTCATGAAGTGGCCAATTAGGCAAGGATTCCATTACCTAGTTAAGGTGATTGATTGCCTCCGCTTCTTCCGCAATTTAATGGCTTAATTGCGTACCTTTCGTTTTTCATGCTGATTAAATTTGTGCATGCATGCACAACCATCCATGGTCTTTAATCCTTGCAAAATAGCATATGTGCAGGTCCACTTTAGTCCAGCAAAACAATATTCGTGGCTACTAACCTGCAGGGTCACTCGTCCGTCATGGCCCTCGGACAGCAGTTCATTCGGACCAACATTTTGTTTCAAGCGACTAACATCATATGCAGATTAACTCAGATGAATTTGCGTCCAGACGATTAATGTGGAGTGACTTGGACGCCTGCACGCCATCACTCTGTTGGACACATCTTCGTCACCTTAACTGACTCGACTGCTCCTTGTGTCGCCGCTCGATGAGACACTCGACCGCCCGTGCGTTGTTGTCTCTCGGATGCCCCGCGCATCGTCACTTCGCGGTCGCGTCTACATCACTCGTACATTCCGAGCATCGTCGCTCCGCAGCACGCTTATACTTCACTCGGACGCCCCGTGCATCGTCACTTCACAGCACGCGTCTACATCACCGGACGCTCCGCGCATCGTCACTCTGCGGGTTACGTCTACATCACACGGACATCCCGAGCGCCGTCACTCCACGAGACGCGTCTAAGTCACTCGGACGCCCCGCTCGCCGCCACTCCGTGGGACGCCTCTACTTCTCTCGGACACCCCGCACATCGTCACTCCGCGGGATGCGTCTACTTGACTCGGCCCCCCCGCGCGTAGCCATCGGTTGGTCACCTCAACACCACTCGGCCGCCCCGCGCGTCGCCACTCGGTTGGCCACCTTATAACCACTCGGCCGCCCCGCGCGTCGCCACACGGTTGGTCACCTCATAACCACCCGACCGCCCCGCGCGTCGTCATCGGTTGGTCACCTCAT
>NC_041386.1:399791879-399794125 GCF_002162155.2 Triticum dicoccoides
ACCTCATCACCACTCGGCCGCCCCGCACGTCGCCACTCAGTTGGTCACCTCATAACTTCTCGGCCGCCCCACGCGTCGCCACTCGGTTGGTCACCTCATAACCGCTCGGTCGCCCCGCGCGTCGCCACTCGGTTGGTCACCTCATAACCACTCGGCCTCCCCGTGCGCCGCCACTCGGTTGGTCACCTCATCACCACTCGGCATCCCCAGTGGGTGACTTAGCTGCGAATCTTTTTTGCCTAAGTTCAAGAAATCCTACCGAGTGATGAGTTAGCCTCTCACTTGGGGGCTTAGCGGCGAATCTTTTTCGCCTAAGTTCAAGAAATCCTATCGAGTGACGAGTCATCCTCTCACTCGGGGGCTTAGCAGTGAATCTGTTTTGCCTAAGTTCGAAAAATCCTATCGAGTGGAGAGCAAACCTCCCACTCGGGGGCTTAACTGCAGTCCAGTACTCGCCTAAGTTTGAAAAAATCCTACCGAGTGGAGAGCAAACCTCCCACTCGGGGGCTTAGCTGCAGTCCAGTACTCGCCTAAGTTTGAAAAAATCCTACCGAGTGAAGAGCAAACCTCCCAATCGGGGGCTTAGCTGCAGTCCAGTACTCGCCAAAGTGTTTGAAATACTACCGAGTGGAGAGCAAGCCTCCCACTCGGAGGCTTAGCTGTAGTCCAAGGACTCGCCTAAGTAGCCAAAATCTGACTGAGACAAGAGCAAACCTCTAACTCAAGGAGCTACATCACAAGTATAATGTGTGCTCCATCCCTATCCGCAAGGACGCCGAGACGAAGGTCGACTGTTACCATCGCCTCGTCACCACTCGGCCACTCGCGCACCTTCCGACAGCTAAGTCATTTTACATTCTGTTATTTCCGTCACTCGGAGGCCACGCCACCGAGTGTACCTCTACGCTCGGCTGCTTATTTTCACATACTTGCTTAGTACTGGTTATGTGACTCCCGAATCCAACTTCCATTTTTTCGCATACATCATGCACGAACACCGTGTGTCGTTCTTCATTTCGAGTTTGCATCGGTCCTCCGGGGCTGCAACTCAGTCGAAACACTACACTTCTGTTTTTGAGCCATTATTTCAATGAGTTTAATCGGATCCGTCGTTTCGACAAGTTCGAACGGATCCTTCGCTCTTTCAAACTCTTGCTGGTTAACCAGCAAGCCCCTTGCACTCCCAGCAGGTGTCTATGGGTGTTATTCACACAAATCATTTCAGCACACATCAAATTTCCTCGAGAAATTATTTCGTTGGCTTGTGTCATTTTTTACACAAGTTACATGATCACTCGACGGCCGTATGCGCCAACTTCATCGCTGCTCGGACTTGGTCACCTTACCGGTCCCAGCGCACCACAACACCGACCTTGTCGCTCTGTTGACTTCAAACACATCCGGTCAACCCCTCTGCGGAATCCTCTTCATCGTATCAATAATATAGACCTCGTCAGGTATGAGACAGATATGTCCCTTTTATAATCAAACTTCACCGTTCACTCCTTTGCGAGTTTGCCTCTTTCGAGCACCACTCGGAAACTTCTACTCATCTTTACCCGAGTCCGACTCGATGAATTGCAAATCATCCATTCAAAACTATATTTCTCGTATTCCGACATGCCCATTGTTGAAGCCTGTAGTACGCTCGGGGGCTACGCCGCACTTGGGGACTACATCTCATTTGGAATGACACTCTCCTAAGTGGTCGAGTACTTCATCACCAGTCAGATCCTTCACTTCAACAAGCGCATTCAATCCGCCACTTTGACAAGTTTTATAATCACCCAGGACGCTCTGTGCGCCATCTTCATTCCTACTCAAACTCAGTTGTCATGCCGGCCTTGTTGCGTCGCAACCACACTACATCAACCTCATCACTGCATTAGCTTCGAAAGCATCTAGCTAACTCCTTCGAAGACAATTTCAGCCACTTGGCTGGACACGCAATCTTTCACTCGGCTGCCCCGCGCGTCGTCACCTGGCCACGCCGCGCGTCGTCACTCGGCCACCCCGCACATCACCACTTGGCTGGATACGCATTCCTTCACTCGGCCACCTCGAGCATCCTCACTCGGCCATCCCGCACGTCACCACTCGGTTGTGCACGTCTTCACCACTTGGCCGCTCCACGCGTCGCCTCTCGGTTGTGCATGCCTTCACCACACGGCCGCCCCGCACGTCACCACTTGGATGGACACTAGTCCTTCACTCGCCACCTCGAGCATCCTCACTCGGCCGTCCCG
>NC_041386.1:399794519-399823054 GCF_002162155.2 Triticum dicoccoides
CGTCGCCACTCGGTTGTGCACATCTTCACCACTCGGCCGCGCCGTGCGTCGTCACTCGGTTGGTCACCTCATCACCACTCGGCCGCCCTACGTGTCGCCATCGGTTGGTCACCTCATCACCACTCGCCGGCCCAGCACGTCTCCATCGGTTGGTCACCTCATCACCACTCGGCCGCCCCGCGCGTCGTCACTCGGTTGTGCACATCATCGCCCCTCGGCCACCTCGCGCGTCACCATCAGTTGGACATATCTTTACCTCTTCACCCCCAGCATGGGAACAACTAAGTTACTCATATTACCAAACCTCATATCACACTCTGTAGCAAGCTTACCTCTTTCGAGCATCACTCGGGGTTACGCTTAGCCATTGGCCATGGTGCCCTCAGGGGTTACGCCCATTCGATCAACCCATTGATCACATCAGGAGTATCTTTCTGACCATACATGCTCATTCCACCAAAAATTTATAAGGGTAGGTACCGTTCACTCGGACGATCGCCCAAGTCATTTCTTGAAGTCATCTTCAGGACTGCAAAAGGGTGAAACGATGGTCCTCTACGGATACAGTTGGCCCTTATCCTAGGCTCCAAGGCGTCAGTTTCACAAACTTGGACTCAGAGATGGCATGCGCTGGTGTTCCCCCGGAATGATGAGTGGCATCTCTCCGGAGAGTCAGCCCACACACTAGCCTCACCACTCGGGGTTTCATGGCATGTCGAAGTCAGACCACTAGTCTATCTCCTCCGGGAGACATACGAATGCCACCAAGTTTTTCCTTGTAGTCAACATACCCAGATCAGTTGGGAAGCACGTCCACTCAGACAAATAACCCTTTCACGCAAAATCTAACGGTCAATATAAGAAGTACTACTGGAACGATCACTCCCTGGAGTGTCCAGCTTTTTTCTACAGTCGACAGTTTCAAAGCCGAGTTCATTCACCGTGCCGAGAGCACGAAGATTCACCTGCTTGACCAAGTTCCAGGTTGAATTTATCCCGTGTCGAGTGCACGAAGATCAGTTCGACTGACTCAGCTCCAGGCTGAGCTTATTTACCATGTCAAGCGTCTGAAGATGCATCCGATTCACTCAATTTCATCCTAAAAGATATTTACCATGTCGACTGCATGGAGGTTTACCAGGAGACTTAAACCCTCTGCCCGACTCATCTAGTCCGACAGAGGCTCGGGGACTACACCCAGTGGGTGCACTCAGCGTGCCCCCACTGGAAGAGAACTCAAAAAGAATCATTTTTGCTCGGTCAAGACCAGCTCCAGTTCACTCAAGTATTACTCGACTTCCGAGTCGAGGAGAAACAAGCTAGACCAATACCATATTCTCAAGTACTACTTGACCTCTGAGTCGGACAGGAACAAATTCAATCGGTAGCAGCCAAGAAGATTTTTACTTTTCTCAGACCCCCGCTGATTGCCTGCAGTCGACGGCAGTCTCGGGGACTACACCCAGTGGGTGCACTCAGCGTGCCCCCACTGGAGTAATCTCCACTCAGTATGACCTGACCAGTCCGAGTGATGAACAACAAACAAACAAGTTCTAAAGGCTCCCATCGGCTACCAAAAAATTGCTATAAGGTGAGTTTAACGCTCCTCTGTGGACCTTTCTTGAGCCTTCTTCTAGGACTCAAAGCGTGAAACTCATAAGTTTGGATCAAGAACCGACTCGTATTGACGTTCCTCCGGGATAAGAATGGCATCTCTCCGAGAGAACAGCCCATGCGTCAATCTTGTTGCCCGGATTTAATGACACATCCATACTCTGATCACAAGTTAACCTCTTCCGAGAGATGATCGAATGTCACCAAGTTGCTCCTCGCGGGCACTTACCCCATATCAGTCGGGACGCATAGTACCAGAATCCATTGAGATTTTGTTCAAACCTTGGTTGTCTAAAAGCACGATGACAAGTACCGAGTATTTCCGTAATCACTCGGACCAAATTGTGTCTTTCACGAACTCATTATGCAAAATCGCAATCGATTTGGGGGCTAATGTTGGGGATAAACATAATAGGTAGGCCCACAAATGGTAGAAATATCATAAAGCATGGGGTCCACACAACATGTGGGTCCAGATAAATTTTATATAGGCATACTATCCACTCGGACAAGCAGCATACTATCCACTCGACCAAGCAGCATACCATCCACTCGGATGAAAGTTCACCACTCGACCATACGACTCACTCGGATATACGAAGACCAGCAGACAGCAAAGCAGTCGACATCATTCTCATAGTGAGGGCTTGGTAGTGGGCTGGTATTATGGCATTCATGCCCCACTTTGTAACATCGGAGGTGAGGGGGTGGCGCACTCTATATAAGCCACCCCCACCACTAGACGAGGGGGCTCTTTTCTTCTACCTCTCTCTCTTTCTAACCATTAGTCTCAGGACATAGCTCAGGCATGGAGATCCGCTCTCCCCTCTCTCTTTCAAACACACATTGTAATACCTGGATACATACTCAGATAAAACAAAGCCTCTCCGGAGCACGAGACGTAGGGTTGTTATCTCCACCGTGAGAGGCCCGAACTCGCTAAAATCACCATGTCACCCATTTGCATCTCGATCGATCATGCTCCTTTATCCTACCCCTCTCTTATTGTCGGAATCGTTACCACGACAGTTGTGTCCGTGGACCCAACTGTCAGTCCATTTGTTTTTTTAGTCCATTTGGTGGGCTGGGTGAAACAATGATGTAGCATCTATGCAGCCCGTTTAAATCCAATTTGCATTTTTCTCGAAATTCATGGACTTGCTGGGCTGGGTGAAAATATCATGTTGGGCTAGAGGGAGAAATGTTATAAAAACATAAACGCATGATTGCGCGTCAGTAAAATCTTTGCAAGCTTATGTACGCAATCACTAGGAGTTAACTTGCCAAGTTATATATAAACAATTATTATTATTATTATTTTGTAAGAACTTTCAACTTACGAAATAAAATATCATTTTAATTTGATGAGTTAATAGTACATGGGGTATTATTATTTTTTAGGCTAGACGTGGGACAATTGAGTTGGTTCTAGGGGAAAGTACTGGGAGAAAACTCAGTTTACATCGAAAAAGAAAGTGGGAGAAAATTCAGAGACCTGCTGGGTCCACCCGAGGAGGGGAATATGTTGGGTGGAAGGAGATTCAAAGCACGGCAACCGAGTGAACTAGTTTTTTTACGGACAAGTGAACTAGTTTAGATACATAAGCAATAGCCACTAAAAAAGAAATCAGGTTAATGGGTTCTTAAAAGAAATATTTCGGACAAATAAGATAATTACGACAGATAGGCTAATGCATGAAACACTCAGATGATAAAGGTGCTTATAAACAGATAAAGTACAACATCTAGACCTTCTTGGCACGCTTGATCATGACGCTGCGGCTGTCCGTGTACTCGTCGGTTACGGGAAGCAGACACACCCTCATGTCCAAGATCTGCCTGTACATGTCGTAGCATGCGTATGTGTCCTTGGCCGCGTAGGTTATGTAGGCTAGATTCAGAGGTACGTCCCACATGTTCAGGTCGTCTTCTTTCATGTTGGCGTATCAGGGGTCGATGATGGTCTCAGCGAGGTCAACCACGGAGTCCTTCTCCTGCCCATTGCTGATGATCTTGTATTGCTTCTGGATGTCGACAAGCTTGTTGCACCAGATGGCCGAATCGTCGCATTCTTCCTTCTCTCCACCGTAGCGAAGGTGCAGTCGGCGCTGCCGATGAAACAGGAGAATGCTCTAGAACCTGGTGCAGCCATAGGACTGAGGCGAGGTAGAGCTTCACCGAGTCCGTATCATTGGTGTACATCACATTCAACTTGGTGCAACCATAGGACTGAATGTCGAACTCAAAGGGGAACTCCTTGCTGAAGTCCATATCCAGCAGGCTCACCCCTCGGATCGCCATTGGAGTCTCTTCGAGTGAATGAGTGTGTAGGCGGCGACAGCAGTTCGTTTTTCAGCTCTTGGGGAACTGGATTCAACAGTAAGCTGAGTGTGTACAGGCAACAACAGTTACTACCCCTCCCTCGGCCGCTGCATGCCCGGCAGAAGATGCACCCTCGGCCACACGTCGGTTCACGAGCGGGTCTGTATTGGTACTGTAATAACAGGAGTTAGTGGTCACTTTACTTAAATTTAATTAGCTTTAATAGAAATTTGTACTTAAAAGAAGCAATGCATTCGCTCGTTCTATCAGTGCCACAGGATCAACATGCACAACCATTGGAATTATTATTCTCAGGACGCACATGATCAGCACATTTGTCGCACTTTCACAAAGATAATACTACCAAGTTTGAACTATTTGTTATGGTTGTTGTCCTCTGCATCATCATGTCGTGTTTCCCAGCTTGCAAGATTCAGAACCAACAAATAAGATCCAAATAATAAGTACAACAAACATGCCTACACATCTCATTGATTCCCAGCTTGCAAGATTCAGAACCAACAAATAAGATCCAAATAATAAGTACAACAAAGATGCCCACACATCTCACTGATTCCCAACTTGCAAGATTCAGAACCAACACATTAGAGCCTTTTGATAAAGTGAATATCGGGATTAAATCCATCTTGGCTAGCCATGTCATACAATCGAAGAACTTGGCGAATGCTCTTGACCGTCACAACATCTGTAGTTGAGTATTCCTGTTTGCACAGCACAAACAAGGAGACAGGAGAGCATGATTTCACTTTAATAGTGGCCTCCTTGAACACAACATCCAGCTCTACTTGGATGAGGTCTGCCTGGAGTTCCATGATTCAATTCATGCGCCTTTTTCTGCAGTTCACCTGAAATGAAGCAAAGATTGCATCATTCAGCTAGCAAGAAGTACTTGCTCTTGTGAGCTGGCAGGTTCTTCTTTAGTAGTTGCACTAAAATTGAGGAACATTAAGGTTGGCTGTTTGGCTCATGTAAGGTGCAACTATAATTTTCTTATCCTTTTGTGCAGTTCCACTAAAATAAAGTGCCATTGTGATGACAGTGACGGCTCCATCTTGCAAAGGCTAATAAAATGTTGAACGAGATTACCAGCAGAACTTGACGGAGATTTTGGAAACTCCAATCACAATTTTGTGCAATTCCACCAAAATTGAGAGATGTTGCCCACGTGACATTTTAGTTGAACTGCACAAGACACTCATTCCAAAAAAAGTGTTTTGTGCAGTTCACCAAAAGGTCACAATAGCAACAAGGTGAAATGGATATCCCTATCTGCACAAAAAGATAGAAAGTAAACAGTTGTTGGTCAATAAGAATATAGGAAACATATACAAAATGAAAAGAAGCATCTTAATTATGTTCATGGAAATCACGCAAGGACAGTAGAAATTTTAAAACGTCAGCAATGCTTCATGTTACCAGAAGCGTTACGATCAACAATGAGATTCCTCAAATATGGGATTACTTTAATGGCGGCATTGCTTGTTTACCAGACACAGTAAATCAACAGCAGCTAAAGAGTTGGTTTAAGGGCATGGGACCATGGGGACACCAGGACACTCATCAGCGTAAAGGAGCAACTTACTTATCATACTAGGGAAAACAGCAGGAGTGCCATTGTACTATGTGAGGGCAGCAAATCTAATCTTGGAGACCTTTTACTATGTGAGGGCAGAAAATCTAATCCTGGAGACCTTTTACTATGTGAGGGCAGCAAATCTAATCCTGGAGACCTTTTACTATGTGAGGGCAGCAAATATAATTCTGAGACCTTTTACTATGTGAGGGCAGCAAATCTAATCCTGGAGACCTTTTACTATGTGATGGCAGCAAATCTAATCCTGGACATACTCTGTTGACTTGTCCACCAGCCGCCACTTTCTATCCGTTTTCAACCAATAATAGATCTGTTCCTTATCCAGTTTGTACTGTGTTTTCCCATTATTTACCTTTTCAACCAAGAGACCGGTTGGGTATCCAGTCTCTACTAGTTTCACCATATTATTTCCTCTTTGAATCTAGTCCTAGAATCATGCTACAACTTTCCCCCCTTTCTTCATTGTTTGAACAAAGCCCTAGATTCGAATGCATGAAGTAGCTTTAGCTCTAATAATACTAAAAATTTAGGTGGCTTTGGAAGAGCTGATGGGAGTAGAAAAAGATGCACATGTAGACATGTGGGGAGTTGAGGCAGTAGAGCAAGGCCGCTTTCGAAGAACTTATACCTGAGGGTCGCCGGGATGTCGGCAGCGGCAGGTCGGATCTGCAGACAATACGACAGGGAGGAAGAAGGGTCGGAGGACCTCCCGAGCCAGCCATGTGTCGGAGAGAACGGCACGGGCAGAGGATCGGGCCCCTCCGGCAGCTGTGGGTTTCCTCCCTCGACGGCCATGACCGCGTGAATGATGCACCTTTTAGTCCTCTACACACACCGGCCGAAGAGATCCGGCCGGATCTATGACCAGCGGTGAGCAGAGAGAAAATGTCGCTACCGCTGTCTTGTTTATATCTAGAGAAGATGAGAGAATGAAGAGAGCAACCCTAGTAAAGCAAGCGCTCAGGTCCCCGCGTCCATATATAGTGGAGTTATTTTCTTTTTTCTCTCCACAACAAGCGTTTCAATTTGTGTACGTGGCATTAAAGAAAAGAAACTCTCTATTTAAGGTGACTACTGTAGGACTCCCACTTACTACTAGTAGTACTACAGTATTGTTCACTTGTGCTCCCCGCCCCTCCATTCATTGAACAACCCCACGGGTGAATAAACATACAGTAAGTACTGTATTTATATAGAACGAACAAGCTCGAACTATTTTTGCATAGTTAAAAGTTGAGGGCGGGGCTTTTCCCGGGCAGTACGCGCGGCAGTTTTTGGGTAGGGCTAGAAGACTATTTTAATTTTTTTTTAAACTTCGAGACGGCCACGTAGCATGGAGCCGACCCCAACGATTTTAAGCTTACAGGCACGGTACACGCTATCCTAGACTACTATACACATGAAACTGCCACACGAGCGTCCGGGCTGCGCTTGGCTCTTCGCCTCTTCGGGAAGTCGAACAATGATGGAATAGTACTGCACTGGAGGAGTTCTACAGTATGCTTCTGGCCATCTGACACCGATTGAACTGCTGCATGTCCATCGCGTGCGGGAGGGAGAGCGTGTAGCGAAAGCTTCTCCTAGTCTTGCCAGCCACCACGCTCATGGGTGAGGGAGGGACGCTCCTACCTTTACGCAGGTGGGCCCTACAGGTGTGTGGCCAACCAGTCATACAGCCAAAGGCAGGTGCAGTTAAGTCCACGAGGGAGAGGATAATCAAACTTCTCGATGATGTACGAGTTGACGCGACACATCAAAGCACTGCACTCGATATATTTCAATAATTTGCATGTGTGACTCCCAGATGCAGTGGCCGGGGGTCATCATCCTCCTTTTCGAGAAAAAACAGACGCGTGCGTGAGAGGACGAGTGCGTGCACCTCTTCTCTTCCTGTATAACATACTACTAAACTCAGAGTACAAGTTTTTGTGGGTGGCACGATGGTGCATGCGAGAAGTCCCGAGAGATAGGTTTAATGCATTAATTGCAATGCATGCATGCATAAAGTACATGCATTGGTCAATTTTCTCTTAATACTTGCATGCAATGATTTAATGCACCTTGGAATCTGAACATGTGTTGGGGACAACCAAATTGAGCCTTATAAAATGGAAAAACTAAAATTTTGAGATAAGCCCTATAAAACCGGAAAGGAGGGAGTAGAAAAAGAAGTACTCCATCCGGGAATAGTGCCGCACTTCGAAACTAGAACCGTCAATAAATTTTGAGCTTGTGTCTCGTCACATTCCAAATTACAAACCTGTTCACACCGATCACAACCTAAACGGTTTCCCACTTAGGAGCGTATTAGTACTCGGTTATAAATACTAGTATGCCAAGATGACTACACATTCCTCCTCAACTCCTCATCCACAAAAACAAACAAGTCATTCAGCATCCTTCCCTTGCGTCTGCCATGGCCAGCGTGAGTTCTGGGTCGAGAGATTGCCACCAGGGAGAGGCGAGCATGGTAGCGGAAGCACGAGAGATGTCCCGCCTCGCTGCGAGAGCAGCCGACATGTCCCGCCGCGCGGAAGTAGCAGCACAGAGGTCCCGCCGTCCCGCTGAAGCAGCCCGGAGGTCCCGCCGCGCTGTCGATGCAGCAGACTGGTCCGGCCGTGCCGCGGAAGCAGTAGAGATGTCCCGCCGTGCCACGAATGCAGTAGAGATGTACCGCCGTGCCACGGCGGCCTGGGAAAATTTCTCGCGGGCACGCGACGACTGTTACAGACGCATGCATGCGATCGTCCATAGCCAGATGGATCATATCTCCGGCTCGGCGAGGTTGCAGGACGACATGATAGCCTCGTTTGAATAGGCTACCAGCGTCATCCGGCAACTAAGGGAGGGCAATGAGAGGCTCCGGGCCGTGCGCGACCTGCTGAAGGAGAATATCGTTTGAAGTGCAGACGTGCAGGAGGAGACTAGTGCCTTGTTGAAGAAACTTATGGACGAGAATGACATGCTCCGCAACGAGCGCCAAAGGCTGGTGGAGGAATCCGTGGATGTTCTCAAGCAGCGTCTTGAGGACACGAAAGAGCTCATTGCCGCTCGCCGTGGAGACTAGTTTCCTGGTTTCTTTTGATGTAATAATCGGTTTAGGATGTGGATTGTGTCGTCGGTTGTGAAATGTTGAGTTCTAGCACGGATGTTTGGCATTTGTTGGCCTTTTGGGATGTTGTGATTTCAATCTGGTAGCTTTTAGTCCTTCGTGTTAGGCTAGAGTTGTGCTGAACTTCTTGTGAATTGTGGTGGTTTTCAGTAATGAAAATCGAAAGGGGAAGCCCTTCTTTGATCAAATTTTTTTAATCGTCCTTATATATTCATCAGTCTTGCTATAAGTCGCAGTAGATGCTATATAGGTCCGTCGGATCTTACATCAAGATCCGTGCTTTCAGATTTTCTTTTTTCTGTCTTAAATCTCAGTCGAGTGAGACATAGCCATGCCATTAAACAGAGGCTCGGGCGCCATTAATGGAGACCTTGGGAGAGAGGTGGATGGCAGATGGAGGTCAAAGGGCTCTCCTCCCGATAAGCACGCGTAGGGGTCTGATCGCACGCCTCTCATACTCAAATAGCTACCCTGCATGGCGGCTCCTAGCTAATAAAAAATGGGGACACGTGGCGGCACGTAAATGGTACTAGTACATAGAACGCCCACGGTTTCAATAATACTTGTGTTTCCGATTGTAACATGACAGCACTTGTTCCAAAATGACTTTGTTGATTGTTAATGTGTGCGCCTTCACAAATCGGACTGCAAATTTACCACAGCATGTTGGTGCCATGTCATGGCACCAAGCCAAGTTACACAAAGGTGACACGTTCCCTCCTAGAACCACGAGCCTTCTTGAGAGAAGCTCCGATTTGCAAGAAGCTTATACCAAAATTTGTTCCTATTCGGCTAATTTTTTTACCACGGCATGGTACTACCATGACATGACACCATGCCAAGTTTCATGATTTTAAAACCAAGTTTCTCAATGTTCTCGACCGAGCCACGATGCCCAGATGTTTGAATTTTGTTCTCATTTTTTGCATGGGACCTACTCCCTCCTTCCATCTATATAGGGCCTAATGTGTATTTCAAGACAGCCTTTGACTATTGACAAGATTAATAGCAAATGAGATGTATACTATGAAAATTATATTATTGGAAGCTCCTTTGACATACAAAATTGAAGGTATGCTTTGTGTAAGTTGCATGTCATATATTATTGCTCTAACATTTGGTCAAAGTTAGCCTCGAAAAACGCATTAGGACCTATATAGATGGAAGGAGGGAGTAGAAATTCACCCGAGGACACAAATCTGATTTTTCAACCAACTTTGGTGCACGCGAGCATGTGCTTGTAGTTCTAATTTGAATTATGCACGTTAAATGACCAAAAACTCAATTAATGTGTAAATAAGGCCAAATGAAGCCGGAATAATTCCAAAATTTAACAGGGCACTCATGTAGTTCTATGTTGCCTTTGTAAATAAGCTCAAGGGGGACAATGTATATCGTTTTGCACTCAAAGGTGGCACGTTCCCTGTCAAAACCACGAGCCTTCTTGAGAGAAGCTTCGGTTTGAAATAGCTTATACCAAAATCTGTTCCTATTTGGCCAATTTTTTTACCACAACATGGTAGTACCATGACATGACATCCATGCGAAGTTTCATGATTTTCAGACGTGTTTTGGATTTACAAGAATTTTAAAACCAAGTTTCTCAATGTTCTCGGCCGAGCCATGATGCCCAGATGTTTTAATTTTATTCTCATTTCTTGCATGGGACCTAGAAATTCACCCGAGGACACAAATGTGATTTTTCAACCAACTTCGGTGCACGAGAGCATGTGCTTGTAGTTCAAATTTGACTTATGCACATTAAATGACCAGAAACTCAATTAATGTATAAAAAACGACAAACGAACCCGCAATAATTCCAAGATTTAACTGGGCACTAATGTAGTTCTATGTTGCCTTTGTTAAGAAACTCAAGGGGGGGCAGTGTATATCGTTTCACACTAAAAGGGGCACGTTCCCTCTTAGAACCACGAGCTTCCAAACCGGCCCAATTTTTTACCACAACATGTTAGTGCCATGACATGACACCATGCCAAGTTTCATGATTTCCAGGCGAGTTTGATTTACATGAATTTAAAATCAAAGTTTCTCGATGTTCTCGGCCGAGTCATGACGCCCAGATGTTTGAATTTCATTCTCATTTTTTCCATCGGACCGAGAAATTCAACCAGGGACACACATGTGATTTTTCAACCCACTTTGGTGCAGCGGAGCATGTGCATGCAATTCATATTTAGATTATGCACATTAAAAGTCCAGAAACTCAATTAATGTATAAAAAGGCCAAAAGAACCCGAAATAATTCCAAAATTTAACAGGGCACTCATATAGTTCTATGTTGCCTCTGTAAATAAAATCAGGGGGAGGCAGGGTATATCGTTTCGCACACAAAGGTGACATGTTCCCTCTCGGAACCACGAGGCTTGTTGAGAGAATCTCCGGTTTTGCAAGAGGCTTATTCCAAAACTTGTCCCAGTTCAACCAAAAATTATATGTATGAAAACAGGGTTTTGATTATGCCAAACATCTCGCTACCTAGACCAATAATGTACTATGATTTGAATTCAACATAAAATGGATAGAAATATTTGAATTGGAGAGCATATGGTACATGTAGTTCATAGTGAAATATGATTACTGCTATATGTATGTTTTTTGTTATCAAGATAATATTTGAATTATTGTATAGCTTGACAACAATCGTATTCAAGTAAGGAAAATTGATTCAAATTTAGTCCATATGGTAGACGACAATATATATGTTGACATGGTGGAGTAAAATGTTCATGTATGATGGAAGATCAAAATGTACGACTACATCAATTATAAACTGCAAGGTCACCTAATGATATATTCGAATTCAACATAACGTGGATTCAAAAATTGAAATTCGAGATCATGGCATCTGTAATCATATAAAAAGGGACATTACTCTTTCTTTGGTGGGAATTGATTTGTTTTTTGTTGTTGTTGAGGGAAGTGCGAATCGATTTGGTACTGTGCAGGGTAATCTTGTTCTCCGATTTTTTTACATTTTTCTTGTAGTTTTTTCAATGGCATCTATAGAAATATAGTAAAAGGGGACATGACTCTCTTGTGTCTTGTATGAATTGTTTTGTTACACGTTAAGTTTGTTCTACCGAACAAGGAATCCGCACCTTGTTATCCCGAAATTTTCAAGCTTGAGTATCTTTTGTCTCACCTGCTTTGAAACTCCCGCTTCTTCAACCCGCGCCGCGCCTTGTTATCCCGAAATTTGGACGCGCGCGAGAACTCCCTCCTCATCCGAAATCGCTCCCGCAACCTAGACACGCGAAATCCCCCTTCTACCCCTCAACCGGAAATGAAGTTCCACGTCGCGGTGTCAGAACCGATGGGGGTATGCTGGTAACTTACCCTACATTTTGGACAAGCGCGTCGCTAAAATTGGCTCACCCCTCCCCCTTTGCCCCCCATTTGTACACCGAGGCCGCCCCCACGCTCCTCTGTCGGCCTCCCGACTGCCGCCCAGCCGGAGACTCTTCCCCGACTATGTCGTCTACCGCAACAGCTCGCCGTCCCTCATCCACCGCACCGGATGATGATCCGTTGTCGATCTCGTCGTCCCGTCGGATCTGCCGCCCCCTGCTCCACCTCCAAGGAGCTGCCCCGACTGTATGCCTCGTCTATCGCGCCACCTCAATCCCCACAGCGCCGTCTTGACTTGCCCCACCGGAACCGCAACACCCTCACCAATTCCTCCGATGAAGCCGATGCGAACTTGGCGTCACCAAGGAGGTTCCGCACTCACCGCTGCATTTTATATTTTATTCGATCTCACGGTGCTGCCAGTGCTCGATACCGATTAGACATGGCGTGTCTCCATCTACGGCGCCATCGCCGGCCACATCATCCACGGCGTCTCTCCCCATGTTGTTGCTTCCTCGGCGGCGACTTCCACAACGGCACTAGTTGCAGCTGCTCCGGCTCTCGCTTGTGTTGCGGCTCTGTTCTTGTTGTCGGTCGTGCTGGTGCGCTGCTCCTGCTTTCGTTCGTGCTGCTTAACTCCTCTTGCTCTCGCTTGCGCTGCTGCTGCTGCACGACCTCCGGCAGCTACAGGAGTTGCTGCTTTAGCACTCGCTCGCGGTGCTACTGCATGACTTGCTCTCTGCTAGTGCGTTCCCTGCTCGAGCGTCTGCTGATTTAGATCACTGCTTCTCTGCTACTAGTGCTCGAACGCCCTAAATATCTATTGCAATGCTCTTCTACTAGTTCAATCAGTTTCGACAGTAAAATTCAGTTTCGACTGTGAAGTTCATTTTCTTCAGTTAATTCAGAGTGAACAATACTTACAACATCTGTCGGAGCAGCCGTGGCGCGGCTGATGCATTTTACATCTAGCACCTTTTGGTGATGTATTTTACATCATCTATTGCAGATGATATTAGGGTCCCACTTCAGATTAACGTTGTCTGTCTTTTCATGCTTCGGCCTCGTCGCCGTACACCTTAGCAGAGCTGCTCCAATGACCGAACCGTCCATCACAGCGGAGCAGTACCCTCGGCACCGTTTCCAGAGGCCTCGGATCTTCTTGCCCGCCTCCAACAGTCACACCAGCATCATCACCATCCTCCATGTCCAACCCAATGATGTTGAGGTCCACAAGGCTATGCCAAAGAGGTTGTACACTCGTCGCATCACTTTGTTTCTCCATTCCTCTGTGCTTCCAATTCATGTGAGCCAAAAACCCAGGTTGACTAAAATCCTATGTTTCCAAATGCTCTGTTTTGCACATGCATTCCTATCCTATTCCTGTGTTTTTCCTGTCCCTGCATTTATAGAATCCTCCAATTCTAAGGAGCCCTTACAGATTTACTTCATTTTCAGATAGGCGTCAAAGAAAACTCTGCGTGTTATGTCCTGTTCCTGCTGTGCCATCATCCACCCCACCTGAGGTGCACCATCGACAGAAGCGTTCACTGCAGCAGAGATCCCCCCTGCAGACTTCCTTTCGCCGCCTCAAATCATCTTCCCCATTGCCGGCAGCCACGCCAACTGCATTACCATCATCGACTTGAGCAGATGAACCTGATGACTACACAGTTCTGGAAGAGAGGTCACAGTCTTTCGTGTTTGCTTACGTTATACATCGGTTATTATTACCTGCTACTTTATCATTCAATCTTGAGTTTTGAATTGCCCATGGGTCTCATATCGAGCCAACAATGAATAGTATCTGTCTACTATCTGGTTCATCCGGGTCTTCTATGTGGTTCATGTTGGGTGGGAAACAAACAATAGATGATCCATTGTCTATCTTTTTGAACTGAAGCTATAATCTACCTGCTATCGTTAGTTTTGGATCCATCCACTCGTTTGCTACCATCAGTCTTGATTTTTGCATGCACCCCTTAGGCCTTACATAATCTAACTATTTTATTATTATTATGCATGTCAGATATTGTACACAATCATATTGAACATGTAGAGAAAAAGAGAAGACTGTTGCGTGCGAATATAATGTCATGCAGACGCCGCTCCATGGTGGGCGAAGTGCCCCCCCTCCTGCATTTCCAGATTGTATTCCAGAGGAAGATAACTGTTCAGATGGAGATTCAGAAGGAGCCGACCACGCCTATTTACCACCTAAGGTGTTTGGTCATATCATGCATATGGCGCCTTGCATTGCTTACATTATACATCTTATATGTCATCAGCTTAGTTTAGGTTTGCTTTGTGTGAATGCCACCTGTTTGGTTTCTATATCATACTCCCACCATTCCTAAATATTTGTCTTTTTAGAGATTTCAACAAGTGACTACATACGGAACAAAATGAGTGAATCTACACTCTAAAATGTGTCTATATAAATCCGTATGTGGTAGTCCATTTGAAATCTCTAAAAAGACAAATATTTAGGAATGGAGGGAGTATATGGGAATTATGCCATGCCATATTCTTTAGCCAGGCATCATATACGTGAATCATGCAATGACATCCTGTTTAGCCAGTCATCATATATGTGAATTATATCGTGCCATATTTTTTCCATAATGTATTCCATTTGTCAACAATGTTTATACATTCATCTACTCTTCCCGTGCATCAAACATTTGAGTTGGTCATGGGAAAATCTGGAGTGAAAACAAGGTCTTCTAAGCAGTCAGTGCTACCTGTCGATGCAGATTTTTTGCTGGTTACAGATAGCTCCTCAGAGCAGGATTCAGAGAGAGATGACTAGTCGTATTCCCCCCCCCCCCCGAGGTGCATACTCTAACTTGGCTGGGTTATATTGCTCATATCATGCATATGGTGTCTTGCATTGACATGCCATCTTCTTAGATTAGACATGCTTTGTGTGAATGCCTCCTCTTTGCTTTCTATATCAGATATGTGAATTATGCAATGCCATGATTTTCAGCCAGTTATCATATATGTGAATTATGCACCGCCATGGAGCCAGGCATCATATATGTGAATTATCTCATGCCATCTTTTTTTCATTACGTATTCCATTTGTCGACAATCTGTGTATATTGAACTACTCTTCATGTGTATCAACCATTTGAGCCGGTTATGGAAAAATCTGGAGTGAAAACAAGGTCTTCAGAGCAGGCAATGGTACCTGTTGAAGCATATATCTCGATGGTTACAGGGAGCTCCTCAGAGGAGGATTCAGAGACAGATGACCAGTCCTATATGCCACCTGAGGTGTATGCTCTAAGTTGCAATGTTTATATTTCTCATATGATGCATATGGTGTCTTGCATTGCTTAGTTTAGACATCATATGCACAATATTGAATTCCATCTGCTTAGTTTAGAGATCATACATGCGAGTGCCAGTTGCTTAGTATATGAATCAATTATGTCAATTATATCATGCCATCCTGTATACTTAGACAACATGTATGTGAATTATTTCATCCCAACCTATTTTAGAAAGACATCATATAGTTGTGTCGTGTCATCCTGTTTAGGTACTCATCATATATTGAATTATGCAATTATATCCTGTTAAGTTATCCATCATATATCTGAAACTGTGTCATGCTATCCTGTTTAGTTAGGCATCATATATGTGAAACTGTGTCATGCTGTTCTGTTTGGTTAGACAACATATATGTGAATTACCACATGTGTTTATCATACAATGTTTGTATGTTCAATTTCTTTTCTTGTTTATCAGCCATTTGAATTGGAGGGGGTTCTTGAATAGGACAGCGGTACTAGCCAGCTACAAGCGCTTGTTCCAGCGGTACTGGCCAGTAACTCGAATAGCAAGCTACTGTGGCTGATAAACACCAGTCCTTTCTTGTGCAACAGCAAGCGCTGGAGGATTTAAGCGCCAAACAAGAGAAAGTTAATAAGCTTGCTAAGCATCTTGCCAGCATTATGGGTACCCAGGATATTGTTTCTTGAACTCTTCTGAAGTGGTTTAAGTTCTGGACTTGTTTTGCTGCGACATTTATATGCTGCACTGGTGGCGAACTTTGATGCCCAGTGGATGTAATATGTGTAATAGCCGTGATAGCCTACCATAAGTTGCTTGCTTATTTATTTACTTGTTGTCTTGTTTATTTGTTTGCTTGTAGTCAGTGTAGTTCTTTTTCCGCGGTTTGCTAGTGGCTGCAATAACCTATTTTTTAAAACTAGGCCACAATAACCATGGGCTAATATTTACTGTAGTGACACTGGGCCTCCTACAGGCCGTATAAATAGTGGGCCTTCTATGAGCCGTAGAAACAGTAGGCCTTCTATGGGCCGTAGAAACAATGGGCTTTCTATGGGCCATAGAAACAATGGGCCTTCTACGGGCCGTATCATCATTGGGCCTTATACGAGACGTATGATCGATTGGCCAAACATGGTCCAATAACAGGCCGCATTATGGCCGTAAACAGGCCATCTTTAATAGGCCGTATTTGATGACGCTATGAAAATGGCCCAACATATTAACGGACCACAAATGGGCCGACTGTAACCACGGGCTGAATTTGGCCCACAAGCAGAAAATGACAGTAACGGGCCGTAAGTAAACGAATGCTGGAAATGAGCCCAAGAATAAATGGGCTCTGAGAAGGTCGAAAGATAACATGGGCTGGAAACGGCCCAACGGAATAACGGGTCGTTAATGGGTATAAAGTGATACACTGTTCATTACGGGCTAGTTTCACCAAGGGCCGTTAATGGTTGTAAAGTGATACACTGTTCATTACGGGCCAGTTTCACCATGGGCCGTTAATAGGCCAAGAGTTACATAGGGCCTCATATGGGCCGAAAGACGTCATGGGCCATACATGGGCCAGAAGTGAAAACGGGCTGGAATCCTATTGGATGGCCCAAATGACGCTACCGGGCCTAATTCGGATAGGGTGTAACGGGCCTTGGGATTAGCGGGCTGTAAATAGGCTATATGCGAACAGGCCGTTAATAGGCTTTCCATGGGCCGGCCCGCCACATTTTGACCAAGTCAAACGGGCCGGCCTTTTCACAGGAATGGGCCTCTGTTGGGCCGTGCCACATGTCGACGTATCATAGGCGCCTTCTATCCAATGAGTGGATGACATCTGTCCCAACGATGAGCCGACACGTGTTTCCTCCAGCCAATGATGATTTTACACGTGGAAAATCCCCATTGGTCGGGGCTGTTAACGGGTCATCGGATCCAAAACCCGACCCGATAGCTTAACGGTGTTCCGTTATGGTGGATGCCACGTGTCAGTCACCCTTGACGAAAGCACTTCTGTGACGCGCGATTTATCGTCATGGAAGTGCACACTTCCATGATGATAATTTTGGTAATGTCATGGAACACTTCTACGACAACACTGGTATGACTATCTTCATTCTGTCATAAATTTGTCATGGATGTACATGCATGACAAAAGACGCGACCTACTGAGACAAACACGTATCATCGCGGAAGTGTATTTTTTTTGTAGTGGAGAAGCCACTAGTGAAACCTATGGCCCCCGGGTGTCTTTCTCATCATATCAATCTCCATCGCTTTATTATTGCTTTGATTTTTTACTTTGCCTTTTACTTTTCACTTTCCATCTCTATACCAAAAATACCAAAAATATTATTTATCATCTCTATCAGATCTCACTTCCGTAAGTGACCGTGAAGGGATTGACAACCCCTAAGCGCGTTGGTTGCATTGAGCTATTGTTCTTGTGTAGGTACGAGGGACTCGAGCGTAGCCTCCTACTGGATCGATGCCTTGGTTGTCAAAAACTGAGGGAAATACTTACGCTACTTTGCTGCATCATACTGTCCTCTTCGGGGAAATCCAACGCAGTGCTCAAGAGGTAGTAGCGGGCGATTTTTTGTCAATATTTTTGATTGGTGCAATTTATTCTCTACCGAGATATATAGCCAGTAGCCCTCAAGGTGTGTATCGGTCTAAAACCGGAGATGCACCTGAAGGATGACATAAGACCGCTGATCCCAGTAGCCCTTGAGACTCAGGTTGATTCACAAAATCAGCCCGAGGATCAACTCTTAGCTTGACAGAATACTTCTGGACACAAAAAGCGGTGTGCAAATTCCTCAAGACTCAGGTTGGGTGCGGCCGACCAACCTGAGGATCATAATCTCCTACAAAGCTATATTGCACTTTACATTTTCTGCATTGGATTGTCAATGCAATAGCCCCCGAGACACTGGTCGGATGTCAAACCAGATCAGGGGATCGATACACCCCTTTCAATATTAGTGAATGATAAGCCCGAACCCCAGTAGCCCCCGGGCCTTAATGTGGGCACGGGTGGCTGAATTAAGGATCAATATCCAGAGTAAAACCACAAATTATGTGTAATGATTCTACGTATCCATGTACTTTACATCATTAATGCTCGGATCCGCATTGTACAAAACTTTGTTGACCGACCATCGGCTTCAACCTCCTCGGCCAGAAGCCGGGGAGTGTTTGTCCTACGTTATAAAGCTGTTATAAGGGAAGAGATTTATGGAAAACAAGGCAATCCGACCATACGGTTTTATAAACAAAGGTACGTGGAGAGATATGTTATATTACTTAATGTAAGAAACATCTTCCAAGGAAAATAGTCACACTATCGGTTCCTTTCTTTGGGTCATCATGCTTATCATGATCATGAAACCTCACCTCCAATCAATGTGGGAGGAAAATATTGAGGATTTAGTTCGGGGAAAGTTCCCGAACTCTGTGGTATTAATGAACCAAAATTTTACTTCCCTCGTTGCCGACCAATGTGATCCTTTAAGATCGCTAGCTTTCGGCTTCACCCAGTCTGAGGTACGAACTCGGATGACCCGGTAGTAACAATCACAGAGGTGCTCCCTTTACTGCCTAGCCGAACAATCAGGAATGTAGGGGTAAGCACAGGAGCCAGGCAACCCAGCTTGGCAAAAATCTTAAGTCAAATTGATGCATATTTATGGCTTTATAACGATGATTACAGAAGGCAGTCCTTATATATTAAATACAAATGCCGATGATATATTTATTTTGACTCTGTTGTGACCGTTTATCACTTGAAAGTGGCCCATCGTCGGTTTCTACCCCTTTGTAGATACTACGCAGGGTGTCTCCGCAATAACAAGACAACCCTTAGCCAATGTCTCGGTGCCCGAAGGCGGTTGTGTGAGCAGAAACGAGGCAATCAGATATTCAGGCTTCAATTAGTCATAGGAGCTTTTAAACTGGGGAAGCTAGCTACGAGCCCCCAGTTAGTGTTTGGCGACAACCGAGGTCTAGCCGTAAACACTTTGGCCAATGTTATGATCCGCCCGTCATTTAACATAGTCATCGAATCGCTGACCAGTTTACACTTATTGTGACAGTCAGTTTTCGGCTTTCTCCACTGAGGTGCTTAACCATGCGAGCTGGAAGTACAATCGCAGTGGTTATCCCTTTGCACACCTAGCCGAACAACGCGGAACATAGGAGGCAAGCACACGAGTCGGGAAACCAAACTATTTGACCGAAGACAGAATTTGAAACCGATGCATATATAACAATATCCGAGAATGTTTTTGCCGAATCTCTAAAGGTGTCCGACATTGCACTGCCATACTTATGCTGGAAACACACAAATAGTTTAAAAGTGCCATAATCCCGAGGAGGTCTTGCGTCGTCCGCCTCGTGAGGCTTGGCCCCTCGCGAGGGTCTTGAATGCCTTGTTGATGAAGATGTGCCATACAGACCTACCAGCCCAGCCACACCGTGGGCCGCAGGCAGGCAAGTCTAGGGACCCCCGTTCCCAGAATGCCGACAGTAGCCCCTGGGCCCAAGGTGCGCTCGGGCTTGGCTTCGAGGCGAAGCCAAAGGTCAAGGCAGAGCATCGCGGGCCCCAAAATCCTGTGGCCTCGGTTGACGTGTGCCGGTTGATTGGACGTGGGCGTGTCTGCATCCCCACGCTGCCTCGGCAACCGCCCGGCTTGACAAGTCCCTGCGACATGCAAGGAAAACCATCATTACATGTGATCGTGGGGGGCGCTGGTTGGCCTTCTCTTGCTATAAATGAGGAAGGGGGCGGAGCCCCCGTCCTCCACTTCTTCCCATTCCGCCTGCTTCATCCTCCTCTGCTCCACTGCCTGCAGCAACTTCAATGGCGCCGATCCGTAGGTTTTTGGCTGAGGAGAAGGGAAAGGTCCCCCTCGACATGCCAGCGCTGCTCCGGCTGAAGAAGAGGTCGGTCCACTGGCGCGACACCACGGAGATGCATGTGGTGACGAGGCCTTGGTGCGAGCGGCCTCCTCCTGGGTATCCGCTTCCCTTGTACGCCCAAGCCAGGGGCTCGGGAGGAAGGACCAACAAGCGTCAGCGCGCGCCCCGCGGCCAAGGTCGGCGCGCCGCGACGACGAGCGCTGTCACTCCTGGAGTCTATGCCACGGACTCCTCACGCGAGCTCATGTCGTGGGCGGTGATGCCCCCAAGCTCCTGGATCCGCTTCCCACACTTCTTCTCCGACGTGATGCCGCCGAGGGGGCCTCTTGAGCTCTCGTTGCAGCATGCCGACTGCGATGCTCTGGTGACCGGAGCAGAGGTTGAAGCAGTCTCCGTCGGCAAGATTTTCATGACCCATGGCTGGGGCGAGGTCGCGCGGTTTGCCATGCGGAGGGTGCCCTCGCGATCCACTTCGAGTACGACGGCGCCTCCATGTTGTTCTTCAAGGTCTTCGATGCGGAGGGTCGTCACTTGGAGTGTTGCCCCGAAGGGGAGCACTAGGATGAGGCACGCCCCACTCGCGGCTGCTCCAGCAGCAGTGACTCTTGGGAGTCCAGCGGTTCTCCCGAGTTCTACGAGACTCCGGAGACGAGCGACAACAGCTACATGCCCCAAGCTCTCGTCGCGCCCGACGCAGGGCCGCAACGTCCAGCCGCCGCCGTCGCTAATCTGGATGGAGTTGGCGCCAGCCTCCCATGGCCCGCTGTTGATGATGGCATGGGCCGCGGGGGTGTGTAGGTAGGATTCTCCTAGGTTCTCATCTTTTGTTCCCTACGAGGAATCAAGAAGTACACCGTGGGGGCGTGTAAAGGGTCTGCAATGTCTTTTGTTGATATCATCCTAATTATGGAAGCCTTGTGAGTGCAAGTCCTGTTTAGGCTCGGTCTTCCCTTTCCAATCTCGCGACAGCTTGTTGCTCTATGCTCACAGGTCCCGGTCCCCAGGCAAGCTTCAGTCATCGCTGGTATGCCAGGTCACGTGCCGTGGTGAAGGCCAGGAGGTGAGCGGCCCGAGTTCCAGTAAGAGCTCTTGAGGCGCGATGCTCAGGGTGTCCCCTTTAGAGCTCAAGGAGCCGTCATAAGATAAGAAAGGGAGGCGACGTCGCTGCAACAGGGCTGCATCGAGCGTGTCCCCTAGGTCCCAACGATTATTTGATCTGGGCTCGTGACTTATCTTGGCAGTGCGGGGTCGATTCTTCGTGATGCGCCAGTCCAGTGCGCGAACATCCGCAGCGTAGCTAGGTTAGGCCCATAAGAGTCCTCCCCCTTTCAATGCTCTCCTTTGTTCTCTACATCCTCAGGTCCCAGCCCTCGAGCGAGCTCAGCCGCCGCTAGTATGCCAGGTCACGTGCCATGGTCAAGGCCAGGGGTGAGGCTGGAGAGCCAGTAAGAGCTCCTAAGTCGCGATGGTCAAGAGCCCCCCTTTTAAAGTGCAAGCGGATTACTTGGAAGAGGTGGGAGCTCGTGGTGCCGCCTGGTGTTATCCTCGTGAGATTCCTGCGAGCCAGCACAAGGAAGAACACGATCTGCCGTTATGGTTGCCAGCCTGCCGCTAGTTGCTCCGTGAGGGGGTGAAGGCACTGAGGGCCTGGCGAGGTGACGTGCGCGGGGCGTGCTGCGAGCCAGAGCTCGACCGCTCTGGTTTATCAGCGTGGTAGGGACAGACCCGTGCACCAGCGCCATGCCGGCACGAGGAGGCCCTATGGGAGGCGACGGTTGAGCAGGTAGTAATAGTAGGTAGATCAAACATGAGAGTAGCAGGCTTAAATAAGTGCGGCGGAGATACATGCCACTAGGTCAGGCCCGAGCGGCTTGGGGATGATACAGCCCAAGGGGCGCCCCCAACACGGTAAGTTGAAGACATAAAAAGGGATACATGCCATAGGGACGGACCCACGCGGCCTGGGAATGATGCAGCCCGAGGGGTGCTCCCAGCTAAATGAACTTGGAAAGATGTCACTTGGTCATGTCGACGAAGGAGAGTTGGGGCTACTGAAGGTGCACGTCGAAGGGGTTGCTCCTCATGAGCCACCGGAGCCCTGAGCCTCGGGAGGCTCTGGGGGCTTAGGTGGTTCCTTGAGGATCGTCTCCATTTCCATCAGGATGGCGTGGTGCCTGTCCTCCTGAGCCTCTAGGATGCGCCGCAAGTTGCGCTGGTAGGCGGACGATACGCTCGGTAGGCCAAAGGGCATGCGAACATAGCTGTGCGGTGGGCCCTCGCAGCCTCCCATGCATGAAGGCCAGAAAAGCTCCATAGAAGTGGCCCTGTTGAGCCCTGGAACGTCGATGCAGATGCGTTGCCCGGCATCCTCGCCTGGATGGGAAGCCGCGCCATGTGAGCGGCGGTCGCCGCGCATGGCCCTTGCATCTTGCAATTCCTGTGTGGTCTTGGTGATGAACTCCTGAACGGTGGGCGATCCTTGCCTGTGCCCTCCTGAGGGAAACGTGCCAAGTGGTGCCCAAGCACCTCCCTCGTGATGTGTGCAAGGTCTGAGGCCTTCCAGAAGAAAGCCCCCGAGCCCTGCCCGAGAAGGGCGCTGGGTGCGCCTTCCTATGCGATGGAGGGGGGCGCCCCTGGAGCGGGCACTGATCCTGATGAGGCTCCGGCTGTGATGCCACCCTCCTGAGGTCCTGCATGTCGCAGCTACTTCTTCTTCTTGGGGATGGCCTCAGGAGGGCCCTCGCCCTTGCTGTCGGGGTCGTCGATTGCTGCAGCTTGGAAGGCACGCTCGAGGGAGCACACCGCATCTCTTTCTTCACATGGGCCCGTGATGATCCCGCCGCTTCCCAACATCTTGAGGACATTGTAGCCGTGATGCGTCACCGCCATGAATTTGGCCAGGGCTGCATACTCGAGGATGGCATTGTACGGCAGGCGGATGCGCGCGACGTCGAAGTTGATGAGCTCGGTGCGGTAGTTCTTGCGTTCCCTGAAGGTGATAGGGAGGCGGACCTGCCCTATCGGCGTGGTGGAACCGTCGGTCACTCCTGAGAAGGGATTGGTGGGCTGAAGCTGGTCATATGGCACTTGGAGGCTGTCGAACATGTCAACGGACAGGACCTGGAGCCCCGCGCCGCCGTCGATGAGGATCTTGGTAACTTGTACATTTCTGATGACTAGGGAGCAAAGCATCGGGAGAGAGCCAGCGGTAGCTGCGCACTTGAGCTGGTGTGTCGAGTTGAACGTGATGGGGCACTGGGACCATTTGAGCGGGCGTGTGGATTCGAGCTTGGGGAGGATTGCATTCACTTCACGAGCAAACTGCTTGAAGATACGCTGCGAGGCTGGGGCCTGGGCTCCGCCCAACATGCAGGCGATAGCACACGGTTCCTGGAAGCCCCCAGCCCCCTCGTCTTGATGGTGTTCATCATTCCTTCTTGGCGGTGGTGGCAGCCGAGGGAGACCGGCGTTGCCTTGAGGACAATCCCCACGAGGCTGATCGCTCCAAGTGCCCTCGCGAGGCTGATCCTGCCAGCGGTCCTCGCGAGGCCAGTCGTGCCACTCCTGGCGCGGACCATGGTCATCCAAGCGTCTACCACCATGTCCTCCTCCTTTGCCGTAGCCTCAGTCGCCGTGCTTGGGACATCGGGAGCATCCTTTGCGAATGGCTCTGTGCTCTTGGCAGTCGCTGGTGTTGTGGGTGTTCTGGTTGTGGAAGGCGCAGAACGGTCGGCTGCCCTTGGATGACTCTGGTTGGTCTCTGCCACACTTTGTGCCTGGTTCCGCTGCAAGCACAACTGCTCCCTTGCGCTTCACGTCCTTGGCCTTGGTCTTCTTCTCCTCTGGGTCCGCAGCAGGGAGCTCGAGTAGGGAGAGGCGCCCCTCCTCAGCTCTAGCACACTTGGTCGCGATGTTGAACAGCTCCAGGGTCATGCATAGCTCTTCATGGATGGCGAGCTCCTCCTTCATCTTGACGTCGCGGGCGCCATCAGAGAATGCTGAGATGATGGTCTCGTCGGTCACCTTGGGGTTTTTGATCTGTGCATTGTTGAAGCGTTGAATGTACTTTTGCAGGGTCTCTCCTGGTTGTTGCTTGATGCGGCACAGGTCGCCCACGACCGGGGGGCGGTCGTGAGTGCCTTGGAAGTTGGCGATGAAGCGGTTGCGCATTTCGTCCCAGGAGGAAATTGAGCATGGAGGTAGGTTCAGGAGCCAGGAGCGGGCGCCCTCCTTGAGAGCCATGGGAAACCAGTTCGCCATGACTTTCTCATCGTCGTTGGCCGCTTCGATGCTCAGCTTGTAGAGCTGCAAGAACTCCGCGGGGTCGGGGGTGCCGTCGTAGCGAGGGGGCAGATACGGCTTGAACTTGCCCGGCCAGGCGACGCTACACAGCTCAAGGGTGAAAGCACGGCAGCCGGCCGTGATCACCGGGGCCCGCCTTGGGGGTGGAGCTTGGTCTTGATGGGGTATGTGCCCTCCCGCTACAGGTGGCGCGCGGTCTTGCCGTAATAGCCGATCCCGGCGCGGTGGCGCGAGGAGCGGCAGAGCATTTTGTTGTGGTCGAGGGACTTCTTGACAGCTTCTTTCTTCACGCGCGGGCGCGGGACACGGCGGGTCGCGAAGCGGAGCCGCGCGTCTTGGCACCAGGGCGCCGTCTTGGGGCAGAGGTGGTGGAGGCGCTCCGTGAGCTACGTCGCCCATAGCTGGCGGAGCGTGAGGCAGAGAGGGATGGCATAGGGGAGCCCCCTGCGGCGCGGACAAGCTCGGCGATGCGGTCGAGCCAGTCCTCATAGAGGTCGTCGACCAGGCGGTAGCGCAGGTGTAACGCCCTCGAGGCGGCTATATCTCCCACGTGTCGAAGCACGACTTAGAGGCATAACCGCATTGAAAGCAATGTCGCAAGTGAGGTAATCTTCACAAACAACCCATGTAATACATAAGGGGAAGAGATACATAGTTGGCTTACAATCGCCACTTCACACAATTACATGAATAAAGCATTACATGAACCAGTTACAAACAAGGCCCGACTACGGAGACAAAATAAAAAAAGACTACCCCAAATGCTACACAGATCCGCGATCGACCCCAACTGGGCTCCACTACTGATCAACTAGAACGAAGCAACACAAAGGACAAGATATTCATCGAGCTCCTCCTGAGCTTGGTTGCGTCACCTGCTCGGTAACATCGGCACCTGCAAACTGGTTTTGGAAGTATCTGTGAGTCACGGGGACTCAGCAATCTCACACCCTCGCGATCAAGACTATTTAAGCTTATAGGTAAGGTAAAGGTATGAGGTGGAGCTACGGCAAGCGACTAACATATTCGCAAAAGAGAGCGAGAAGAGAAGGCAAAAGCACGGTCGATGAACTATGATCAAGAAGTGATCCTAAAACAACCTACGTCAAGCATTACTCCAACACCGTGTTCACTTCCTGGACCCCGCCGAGAAGAGACCATCACGGTAACACACGCGGTGGATGCATTTTAATTAAGGTTAACTTCAAGTTTTCTACAACCGGACATTAACAAATTCCCATCTGCCCATAACCGCGGGCACAACTTTCGAAAGTTCATAACCCTGCAGGGGTGTCCCAACTTAGCCCATCACAAGCTCTCACGGTCAACGAAGGATATTCCTTCTAGCGTGAAGACCCGATCAGACTAGGAATCTCGGTTACAAGACATCCTCGACAATGGTAAAACAAGTCCAGCAAGACCGCCCGATGCGCCGACATCCTGATGGGAGCTGCACATATCTCATTCCCAGGGCAACACCGGATGAACACTACGTACAGCTAAAACCAGACCTCAAGTTTCCCCGAGGTGGCGCCGCAAGTGGCTTTGTTTCGGACCAACACTTAGACAAGCACTGGCCCGGGGGGGTTAAAATAAAGATGACCCTTGGGCTGGCCTAACCCAAGGGAAAAAAGTCTAGGTGGCGGATGGTAAAACCAAGGTTGGGCCTTGCTGGAGGAGTTTTATTCAAGGCGAACTGTCAAGGGGTTCCCATTATAACCCAACCGCATAAGGAACGCAAAATCCGGGAACATAACACTGATATGACGGAAACTAGGGCGGCAAGAGTGGAACAAAACGCCAGGCATAAAGCCGAGCCTTCCACCCTTTACCAAGTATATAGATGCATTAATTAAATAAAATATATTGTGATATCCCAACAAGTAAACATGTTCCAACAAGGAACAACATCTCCATGTTCCAACAAGGAACAAACTTCAATCTTCACCTGCAACTAACAATGCTATAAGAGGGACTGAGCAAAGCGTAACATAGCCAAACAACGGTTTGCTAGGACAAGGTGGGTTAGAGGCTTGGTTCAACAATATGGGAGGCATGATAAGCAAGTGGTAGGTATCGCAACATAGGCATAGCAAAAGAGCGAGCAACTAGCAAGCAAAGATAGAAGTGATTTCAAGGGTATGGTCATCTTGCTTGAGATCCCGCAAGGAAGAAGAACGAGTCCATGAAGAAGACAAACAGACGTAGTCGAACGGGTCCTCGCAAACGCGACGTTACCGGAACCAACCCGAAGAAGCAAACACCGGAAAGAAGCACACAACATAGTAAACAAACCACACATGAACATGGTATGATATGCGGGATGCGGTATGCGATGCATATGCAAGATTTGGAAAGGAATGATTGAACCTGGCCTCAACATGGAAATCCAAGAGTGCCACTAGAAAGGTGAGGTAATTTCGGTTGAAATCGATATAAAGATCACCAGAATCGGATGCACGGTTTGGAAATGGCAAGCAAAACAAATATGGCACCGGTCTGCGATAATCAGCAAGTAGCCATCTAAATGCAACAAGATAAATATGCTACAGGACTCAAACATGGCAACAAGATACATGCAAGGATCCACTCAAGATGCTTGAAAAAAGATGAACAGTGAGCTACGGCTAATTCATCCATTAACAGGTTCAAACAAGCATGGCAAAAGTGCAAAAGATAACAGGTTTCAGACTTAGTGAAATTAACACAAGTCTGAAATTTATCATCAGGAAGCACACTTTAGAGCATGAAAACTACATGCTACAAGACCTTAACATGGCAAAGCAAGGCATGGCATGAAGCGACTCGAAGCACTTAACAAAAGTCCCTTAGTGACCTTGAGCCAAAAGGGATCGGAAAATACAATTGCAAGCATGTGAACATGGCAAAAACATAAACAGATTCATAGTTAGTGAAAAACTGGAGCATGCAAATCAGTTAACGAGTAGGCATGTTACCAGCTCGATGCACTCACTACAGAGCATGGCATGGCGAACTAAGCATACACCCATCAAGAAGACATGGCATAGAAGCTAGACATGGCAAGAACAACAACATAGCATGCACGGATCAAAAGCAACATCCTCGGCAAAATCGCTAACAAGTTAACAATCTGCCAGGAATATTAAATAGCAAAAGTAGAGCTCGATTGACTCAAGCTAGGGTGCTCCATAAATGCAAACAAAGACATGGATGGATAGGGCACCACAATATTAACAAAACATCCTTACTGATCGTCCTCAAAAGAGGCATGGATCACTAGGAAACAACATGAACATATGGCATAACGACAAAATCAGGACAAGGACTTAGTGAAATTCTAAGTCCCTGAAATTAGCATTACCGATTACGCTACTTTGCAAGCTTGTGCTAGTCACCAAAAATATCAAAAAAATACATGGTAAGCACCACTGTAAAGATGGCATGTCATATAACAAAACACATGTAGAGCTCAGGATCATATCATGCACACATTAATGACAAAAATGACAAATATCTATTTGATGAAACAGATCTGCCAAGTTTATCACATAGCCCTCTTACAACAGCATTTCGGGCATCAAGATGAGCTCAAATGAAAACTATTCAATGAGATGAAATGATGCACTCGTCGAGGCGAACATTTTGATATGCTACGCACGCAAATCGGAGCTACGGATGCAGAGTTACGATGCGTTGAATATGGGCATATGAATCTGGAAACTTCGGGGACTTAGTGGAATTTTACCTCCGCGAAAGTCAACGCGGGACGGAGAGAGGCGGGACGAAGAGATCCGGGACGAAGACGGTGTTTGGATGGCGGGATTGGTGGATCTCATCCATCTTCTCCGGATCCGGTGACGGGGTGGACTCCGGCGAGCTTCCGGCGAGGGCGTCATGGGCGGCGCGAGGACGAGGCGACATGTCGGTGGTGGCCAAACCGGTGCGGGGCGGCGGCGGATCCGTTGGCTGGCGGTCGGAGCGGCGCGGCGAGCT
>NC_041386.1:399823376-399830554 GCF_002162155.2 Triticum dicoccoides
GGCGAGGGAGGCGGCGCGGCGACCGGAGTCGAGGGGCGGCGCCAGTGGAGCGCGTGCGGCGGCGCGGCGATCCGGTGATGGCCGGCAAAGGGCGTGGCGGCTACGTGCGGAGCCGCGGGCGCTCGGCCCGGAGCACCTTGGGCGAGGGCCGGAGATGGGCCGGCGTGCCAGGCGCGGTGGAGGGGCGGCGGTGACAGGTGGCAGCCGCGGGTTGGAGGAGAGTGGCGGCGGGGCTGAGGTGGCGGCGGGCGATTGGTCCGGGTGATGTGGCGGCTGGGGTGGACGCGTCCGGCCTGGAGTGGACACGTCCGGCGACGAGCGGGGGGATTTTTAGGGTTTCATTTGCGCGAGATTTCGGAGGAGAGTACATATTTATAGGTAGAGGGAGCTAGGAGAGTCCAAATGAGGTGCGGTTTTCGGCCACGCGACCGTGATCGAACGACCGAGATGATGGAGGATGTTTAGGTGGGTTTTGGGCCACTTTGGAGGGGTGTTGGGCTGCAACACACACAAGGCCTTTACGGTCCCTTGGTTAACCGTTGGAGTATGAAACGAAGTCCAAATGGCACGAAACTTGACAGGCAGTCTACCGGTAGTAAACCAAGGCCGCATGACAAGTCTCGGTCCAATACGAAAACATTTAACACCCGCACACAAAAAGAGGTAGAAAGGGACACCAGATGACATAGGAGCGCCGGATTGCAAAACAGACAACGGGGAAAATGCTCGGATGCATGAGACGAACAAGTATGCAAATGAAATGCACATGATGACATGATATGCAATGCATGACACACAAGCAATGACAAGGCAACAATAGCGAATAACTGGAGGACACCTGGCACATTGGTCTCAGGGCATTACAGCAGGAGCTCGTGCGCCATGAGGAGCAGAGCCCGTGCGTCCATGGGGGAGCGACGTGCATGGGAAGAAGAACCGGCCGGGGTCAGCGATGGAGTGGCGGTGCGGCAGTCCCGCCGCACCGAGGGGTGCAGCGAGGATGCTTGCTGCTTGTTCCCCCCCCGGGCGGGTGGCGGCATTGGCGGCAAGCAATGGGGAATGACGAGGTGGCCCGCCGACGGGAGCCGTCTGAGCGACGTGGGCGGCAAGGGCAGCCCGTCACTCAGCGCAAGCGTGGTGCACGTCTTCCATGGAGACGACGAGGCAACGAGGTGCGGGGCGGCGGAAGGAAGCTTCAGCGCACCCCTACCTAGCGCGCCAAATGTCGGATAACGGGTTCCGGCAAAACCCTTGAGGTTCGAACACTGGGGGTGCGCGCGAAGGTTTTTTCCCTATCGATCCACGCCCTAGCTCTCTAAGATCTCGCGGACGAACTTGACGAATTCACAAGACAAAGACACAAGTTTTATACTGGTTCGGGCCACCGTTGTGGTGTAATACCCTACTCTAGTGTGGTGGTGGTGGATTGCCTCTTGGGCTGGTGATGAACAGTAAAGGGGGAAGAACAGCCTCCTGAGGTTGAGGTGCTCTTGTGCTCTGTTTTCCTTATGTGTGTGAGATGATCTTGGATCCGTCGCGATTCGTGATTTGGTCGATCACCTCTGCCATGGTGGCTAGTTCTACTTATATAGGCCCTGGTCCTCTCCCCAAATATTGAGTGGGAAGGGAGCCAACAACGGCCAATTTTAAAGGGGACAGCTAGTACGGCTTATCCTGACAAAAGTAGTCTTCGCCTGCCAAAGGCTCTGGTGGTGACGCCATCCTGGGCTCCACGGTGACCTCCGTACTGCCGTCCTTTTGGTCTTGGTCTCATTGCACCAATATGGAAACCTTTGCTTGATGCCTCGGTACTCCGCGCCTGCGCTTTCCCCCTTGGTACCAAAGAGGAAGCGAGGACACTGCGCGCGCTAGCGCCCGCCTAGTCTCGATCGTCATGGCTCATGTCACAAGGACCTCGCGAGGTTTGCCTTGCCTTGATCTCTCTACCCCTCGCGAGCCTGCCTGGCGAGGCCACTCCTAATGAAGTCTTGTGTCGTCCGGCTCGCGAGGCTTGGTCCGTCGCGAGGGTCTTGAATGCCTTGTTGATGAAGATGGGCCATACAGACCAGCCAGCCCAGCCACGCTGTGGGCCGCAGGCAGGCAATTCTGTGGACCCCCGTTCCCAGACCGCCGACAGTCGGCCTTATCACCGTCATCACTACGTCCACTCAAGCTTGTGTGCGAGAGCGTCATCGTGCTCATCACGTTCCCACGAGTCGAGAACACCCACCACCTCTTCCTCCTGAACACTACAATGCCGTCCCGGCCAACCCTGTGCGGGCGCCGCCGTGGTCGTGCTCGTCGCCGCTCACTCCGGCGGCCCCGCGCCCAGCTATGTGCTCCCCTTGATGTGGGCGAGCACACGCTGTGCCCCAGTTGCCTCGGCCGCCGCTCTCGTGCCCTTCCGAGGGGTCACCGTCGCGTTTCCAGGTCGCCGGCGATGCTGACATGGCAAGGTTAATTAGGCACTACTGACCCGCTTAGTATCCCCCGTGTGGATGACAGTGGGACCCGCATGTTTAACTCAGCGGGCTAATTTTCTGGTTAAGATTTGTTTATAACATAGCAGGACCCACGCAACAGAGTTGACCGTCCTGACTTGGCAGTTGACCGGACCCACCTGTCCGTGACACCAAACGACACCGGGTCACTGACCAATGGACCCCACTTATTAGGTTTGACCTGAACATCTCCCGTTGACCTGCTGACATCACAATGACATAGTGCTGACACAGTAAGACATTTTCTAGATTTAAAATAAACCAGGAAATTCGAGAAAATTGCATAAACTTCAAAAAATCACAGAAATTAAACCGTAGCTCAGATTGAAATAATTTATATATGACAAATTATCAGAAAAATTCAAGGAATCTATTTATGGCATTTTCATGCATGTTAGAACAACTTATGTCTACTCTCTAGGATAAATCAAATGTTTGGCATTTAAATAAACACTTATGGAGTTTGAAATTGAACCCTTGTGTTCAAACCAACTCCATTTAAATTGTTGCTAGCTGGATTAGCTCAAATCACAGCATATTGCTACGTCATGATCATGTATTGTTGCATTGTATTGATTGTGTTCTTTCTCTATTGCCGGTGGTTGTTCCCCCTCAGTAGACGTATGTTCCGACGATGAGTTCGATGACACCGATGAAGATCTATACTATCTTCAGAAGTGCCAGGCAAGCAAAACCCCCTTGTTCATTCTGATACAATCGCACTCTCTGGCTCCTGCTCTCTTTTATTGTATTAGGACAACAACGATTTAACTGTTACATGTTGCGGTAGTTGAACCCCTTTCCTCTGCATGACCTGTCTTTGCCACAGTAAATAGTTGAAACCCACAAGCATGAGTAGGAGTTGTTTGAGCCATGATGTGCCTACTCATTCCTGCTTGTTTGTCATGCCTGCTACTGCTTAGAGTTGTGTCAGGTCTGATTCATCAGGGATGAATTGGAATGTTGTGAACATGTCCTATTGTTGAGAGCTAAGTGTGTGTGAACACGATTTGGTAAAGGTAGCGGTGAGGCCATGTAGGAGTACATTGTGGGTTGTCTCATTGAAACCGTCCTCAGGAACAGAGTTTTGTGTCTATGATCCAAGACAGTTGCTATGACACAATGGGTTCCGGTAACTCGACCCCTCTCGGCTTATTAATCAACTCGATCTATGTCCAGGAGTTGCAACTAGTTTCTGGTATTTTTAGGTAGTGCTAGTAGTCTACCAAGTGGCACCCGGTACAGGTGGGCTTGGGACAGACTAGGTGTAGTGGCACGGTGTACCAAGCGTCGCCTGTTGGGTGGGCTTGGGAACCCTACTCACATCGTTTGGGCTCGTGAGCGACACCCCAACCGGATCTCCTTGTGGATGGAACCCGAATAGGCGATAAACCTGGACTAGAGACTTGTGTGCTTAGTCAGGTCGTGTCCGACACCCTCGCCAGGTTTCTGCTTGAAGGTTGCCGAGATACATGACATGTACATGTTGGTAAGTGGCGAGAGCATGTGTGAAGAAGTACACCCCTGCAGGGTTAACATGATCTATTCGGATAGCCGCGTCCGCGGTAAAGGACTACTGGGTTGCTTATACAGTTCATACACAAGTGAAAGTGCATACTGGTACGTCTCCAACGTATCTATAATTTTTGATTTCTCCATGCTATTATATATTCTGTTTTGGATGTTTAATGGGCTTATTTATACACTTTTATATTATTTTTGGGACTAACCTATTAATCGGAGGCCCAACCCAAATTGTTGTTTTTTTGCCTATTTCAGTGTCTCGCGGAAAAAGAATATCAAACGGAGTCCAAACGGAATGAAACCTTCGGGAGCGTGATTTTTGGAACAAACGTGATCTAGAGGACTTGGAGTGGACGCCAAGCGACCAACGAGGAAGCGAAGAGGCAGGGGGTGCGCGTACCCCCCTGGGCGCGCCCTGCACCCTCGTGGCTCCAGCGACCTACTTCCTCCTCCTATATATACCTTCGTACCCTGAAAACATCGAGGAGCACCACGAAAACCTAATTCCACCGCCGCAACCTTCTGTACCCATGAGATCCCATCTTGGGGCCTTTTCCGGCGCTCCGCCGGAGGGGGCATTGATCATGGAGGGCTTCTACATCAACACCATAGCCTCTCCGATGATGTGTGAGTAGTTTACCTCAGACCTTTGGGTCCATAGTTATTAGCTAGATGGCTTCTTCTCTCCCTTTGGATCTCAATGCAAAGATCTCCTCGATTCTCTTGGAGGTCTATTCGATGTAATCTTCTTTTGCGGTGTGTTTGTCGAGATCCGATGAATTGTGGGTTTATGATCCAGATTATCTATGAACAATATTTGAATCTTCTCTGAATTATTTTATGTATGATTGGTTATCTTTGCAAGTCTCTTCGAATTTTCAGTTTGTTTTGGCCCACTAGTTTGATCTTTCTTCCAATGGGAGAAGTGCTTAGCTTTGGGTTCAATCTTGCGGTGCTCAATCCCAGTGATAGTAGGGGAAACGGCATGTATTGTATTGTTGCCATCGAGGATAAAAACATGGGGTTTATTTCATATTGCATGAGTTTATCCCTCTACATCATGTCATCTTGCTTAAAGCGTTACTCCGTTCTTATGAACTTAATACCCTAGATGCATGCTGGATAGCGGTCGATGTGTGGAGTAATAGTAGTACATGCAGGCAGGAGTCGGTCTACTTGTCACAGACGTGATGCCTATATACATGATCATACCTAGATATTCTCACAACTATGCTCAATTCTATCAATTGCTCGATAGTAATTTGGTCACCCACCATAATACTTATGCTCTCTTGAGAGAAGCCACTAGTGAAACCTATGGCCCCCGGGTCTATCTTCCATCATATTAATCTTCTGTCAACTAGCTATTTCTGGCACCGTTTATTTTGCAATCTTTACTTTCATTCTATATCATAAAAATACCAAAAATATTTATCTTATTATTATTATCTCTATCAGATTTCACTCTTGCAAGTGGCCGTGAAGGGATTGACAACCCCTTTATCGCGTTGGTTGCGAGGTTCTTATTTGTTTGTGTAGGTACGAGGTGACTCATGCGTGGTCTCCTACTGGATTGATACCTTGGTTCTCAAAAATTGAGGGAAATACTTACGCTGCTTTGCTGCATCACCCTTTCCTCTTCAAGGGAAAACCAATGCATACTCAAGAGGTAGCAAGAAGGATTTCTGGCACCGTTGCCGGGGATATCTACGCCAAGTCAAAACATACCAAGTACCCATCGCAACTCTTATCCTTCGCATTACATTATTTGCCATTTGCCTCTCGTTTTCCTCTCCCCCACTTCACCCTTGCCGTTTTATTCACCCTCTTTTCTTTTTTCCCTCTTTTTCTGTTGCTTGGTCGCTATGGCTAGTCCTTTTATCTACTCCTTTGTCTCCCGAGAATGAAGTTCTTAATTTTGAAAGGGAGGGAGAAAATCTAAAAGATGCTTGGTTCAGAATTTGCAATGCGCAAAATAAATATATTAGGAAGCAATCTACTTCCGTTCTTCTTCACAATTTTTATGTAGGCATCACTCCGTGGAATAGATATATTCTTGATATCATTACCGGAGGAAATTTCTTGGGTAGTCATACTTTTGATTCTTATAATGCTATGATAGATTTGTTTGGCCCACCACCTCTTTTGGTTAATGGAACTATTTTAACTTTGGAACATGTGATGCAACGGCTTGAAATTATTGAAAGTAAAGTTGCCACCATAGAGTTAATTGAAAATTTGGATAGAAAGATCCATAACCAAATTACCCAATACGGATCTAAGGTAGGAGTTGCTTTTAAATTTTTTAAAGAAAAGGGACCTATGGTTAATGAAAAAATAGATCAAGATTCCACTAGAATATATAAAATTGAGGATATTATTACCAACCTAGGGTCTGCCTTTTCTTCCGTGAAAAATACTCCTTCTAATGCTAAGATTGCCAAATTGATGTATGTTCACTACTAGGAAAATGCCTACTAGTGGCACACCAGTTTTGCCTACTAATGGTGCACTACTGGTGCGCCACTAGTACCACGCCACTAGTATTTTTTACTAATTGCGCACCACTGGTGCGCCATTAGTATCTAGTATACTAATGGCGCACCAGTAGTGCGCCATTAGTATAGGCCAGGGCGCGCCATTAGTATAGGCCACTGGTGCGCCATTTGTATAGGCCATGGTGCGCCATTAGTATTTTTGAATTTTGAAGGCGGGAAAATAGTAGTGGCGCACCATCTAACCCCCACCGTGCACCATTGCTATTTTTGAATTTTGAATTTGGATCTGGATCGTGATTTTTTTGCCCATTTTTTCTCGTTTTTTTGCTCGTTTTTTGGCACGATATTATTTCAAATTTTGTTCCTGTTTTTGGATCTTGTACGTTCTTTTCTCGTGTTCTTTTGCCGGAGAGGAGTTCGCTGGAGACGAGGAGGAGGAGGTCGCCGGAGAGGCGCTCGCCTACATCGCCGGAGAGGAGGAGGAGGTCGCCGGAGAGGAGTTCACCGGAGAGGAGATGGAGTGGAGGAGTGGTGGAGAGGAGGAAGGAGAAACCATGAGGGGATGGGAGGACAGGAGGGAGGAGGAGCTCACCGGAGAGGAGGGAGGAGGAGCTCACCGGAGAGGAGGGAGGAGGAGCTCACCGGAGAGGAGGGA
>NC_041386.1:399831076-399853801 GCF_002162155.2 Triticum dicoccoides
GAGGAGGGAGGAGGAGCTCACCGGAAAGGAGGGAGGAGAAACCGTGAGGGAAGGGGAGGGGAGGAGAGGAGGGAGGAGGAGGTCACCGGAGAGGAGGAGGGTAGTATGGTGGAGGAGAGAAGGGAAGATGGAGTGGAGGAGAGGAGGAGATGGAGTGGAGGAGAGGTGGAGTGGAGGAGAAGAATGAAGAGGTAAGGAGGAGAGGACCACGCCCAGCCATATATACGGCATAGTAATGGCGCACCATGGGCAGGTGCGCCATTACTATTTTTTTTGATTTATTTTTAGTTTTGAAGGCGGGAAGATACTAATGGCGCACCATGGGCAGGTGCGCCATTATTAACTTTTTTTTATTTTTTTTGACTTATTTTGAATTTTGAAGGCGGGAAGATAGTAATGGCGCACCATGGGCAGGTGCGCCATTAGTAAGTTTGAATTTTTTTGAATTTTTTGCCTCTCCAGATCTTAAAAGCCCGGTATCTTTTTTCTGTTAGGTTTTTGAGGATTTTGAAAATGTTTAACGAGGTTCCCCCAATTAAATTCGGATGTAACTTTTCGACTAGATGATTTTTCATATAAAAAACTTTTCATCCGAGTTCGTATGCAAAAGTTATGCCCATTTTACAAATTCTCGAGAGATTTCACAAATAAAGTCGAAATTCATATTTGTAAATTTTCACAATAACTAGACCACATATCACATGGGAAACTTATTTTCTTTTATTTTTTTGACATTTCCATCAATTTTTTATTTTTTTAAAACTGAAAAGGCGGTCCACTTGGGGGGGGGGGGTGCATTCGGTGGAAGTGGTGGCCAAGTTACTAATGGCGCACCGTGGGATGGCGTTGAACTAGTAATGGCGCACCATCCCACGGTGAACTAGTAATGGAGCACCATCCCACGGTGCGCCATTAGTAGTCTAAAAAATAAAAATTAAAAAAAAATGTATTTTTTTGAAACATAATTACTAATGGTGCATCGTGGGAGTGGTGCGCCATTACTATTTGAACTAGTAATGGCGCACCACTCCCACGGTGCGCCATTAGTAGTTTTGAAAAAAAATAATTTTTTTACAAATGGGGCACCGTGGATGTGGTGCGCCATTAGTATTTAGTAATGGCGCACCACATGTACAGTGCGCCATTAGTGCCCATAATTAAATAATATGTCCTTCTCTGTGAAATGATACCTAATTATGGTTGTTGTATGTTTCCAAACAATCTGTGGTTACCAAACTAATGAACTGTAGTTTTGCTTCAGTAGAGGTACATGCAGTGTGAGTACATGCTACATTAGCAAAATCAGCAAATCTAGTTCATTTGTTGCTCTATATTTTGCTAATATTTTAACCTACTGAACTCATTTCTTTATTGTTGTAGATTGCTAACATAAGTTGATGATGCATAGCTCAGCTGTTGATTGCAAGGTCAGATGTTGGTAGCAAGGTCAAGAATGGGGCTGCTACTGGATAGTCTTATCTTATGTTTTAGGATGTCATTTCCAATGTCCATGTTTTAGGCATTGATTGAAACGTCCATAACTTGGCTACTAGTATTGCATCTTGTAATCTTTGGATCATGTTCTAGTATCACATCTTGTATACATTGAACCATGCTCTTTGTAATACAACATAGTAAATTTAATATATGAGACCAATCTTTTTTATATTGTGTCTCCTATGTACTATCACCATTGGTCTTATCATTATGGCTGGCAATATATAAAACAACATTACTTGATGTGGTATGTGGGACTGCAACACATATGATGTGTTGTTGGGCTATAACCCTATAGGTTGTTAAATTGCAACACTTCTTCACACTATTTACCAACGCATGAATATACGTTGTTGCAGACCCTTCCAACGCCGCCAAAGGCAATGCATATTAATCCGTTGGTGTAGACCTTAGCAACACATATATGGGCATACGACAAGGCATTGATGCGTTGCTGAAGGGGGGTTCCTATTGTAGTGTGAGGAAACTCTCCAAAAATGGAAATAGACAGCAACCATATTGAGCAAAGCAGTACGACCTTCCGAGGAATCATCCCTAGTCGGGAGGCACGTTGCGCTGGGAAAATAACACTTGATGTGGTATTTGGCACTCCGGAGAATTACAGGTCTGAAGGAATTACATTCCAAGTGGCCCCGTTCAGTAGCGGATACCACGCCCTTCTAGCGTGGGAGGCATTCACTATTTTTCAAGCCATACCCCATTACGGGTACATGAAGCTCAAAATGCCCGGACCCAATGGAATCATCACTCTAGTTAGTGATCCGGACATAGCACTCTGCGCCGAAGACAAAACAGCCGCATTAGCCCTCGAGGCATTATCCGAAGCCCTTGTGGCGGAGGAGTTAACCGTGCTGCGCACCATGGTGGACAGGGACGACGTGATACTAGACAAAAGATCCAAGTCCACCTCCTTTAAACCAGCAGACGAAATAGTTAAATTCCAGGTCCATCCAACGGACCCCACAAAAACATCATCCATTGGGGCACAGTTAGACCCCGCTGTAGACGCGCACTACAGGAGTTTCTGCGCGAGAATTGGGATATATTCGTGTGGCACCTTTCGAACATGCCAGGAATCCCATGCAGATTGGCCGAGCATAGCTGAGGGAGTCCTGGATTAGGGGGTGTCCGGATGGCCGGTTTATACCTTCAGCCGGACTCCTGGACTACGAAGATACAAGATTGAAGACTTCGTCCCGTGTCCGGAAGGGACTTTCCTTTGCGTGGAAGGCGAGCTTGGCGATACGGATATGCAGATCTCCTACCATTGTAACCGACTTTGCATAACCCTAACCCTCTACAGTGTCTATATAAATCGGAGGTTTTTAGTCTGTAGGACAACATACAGAACAACAATCATACCATAGGCTAGCTTCTAGGGTTTAGCCTCTCCGATCTCGTGGTAGATCTACTCTTGTACTACCCATATCATCAATATTAATCAAGCAGGACGTAGGATTTTACCTCCATCGAGAGGGCCCGAACCTGGGTAAAACTTCGTGTCCCTTGCCTCCTGTTACCATACGGCCTAGACGCACAGTTCGAGACCCCCTACTCGAGATCCGCCGGTTTTGACACCGACATTGGTGCTTTCATTGAGAGTTCCTCTATGTCGTTGCCGTCAGGCTTGATGGCTCCTACGATCATCAATGGCGATGCAGTCCAGGGTGAGACCTTCCTCCCCGGAAAGATCTTCGTCTTCGGCGGCTTCACACTGCGGGCCAATTCACTTGGCCATCTGGAGCAGATCGAAAGCTATGCCCCTGGCCGTCAGGTCAGATTTGGAAGTTTAAACTACACGGCTGACATCCGCGGGGACTTGATCTTCAACGGATTCGAGCCACTGCCGAGCGCGCCGCACTGTCACGACGAGCATGATCTAGCTCTGTCGCCAAACAGTGCCCTGGAGGCCGCACCCGCATCGGCTTCGACCCTTAATTCGGAGCCAACTGCGCCGATCGAGGATGGGTGGTTGGACGCTGCCTCGGGGGCTGCGATCCCAACGACGATCAAGACGAACACCCGCCCTGCACTCTGCGAGACTCGTGACTCCAAGGATCCGGACTCCTCTCTGGACTCCGAACCCTCCGCGCCCCTGCCGATCGAATCCGATTGGGCGCCGATCATGGAGTTTACTTCCGCGGACATCTTTCAGCACTCGCCTTCCGGCGATATTCTGAAGACACTGAAGTCTCTCTCTTTATCAGGAGAGCCCTGGCCGGACTATGGTCAGCAAGGTTGGGATTCGGACGATGAAGAAATTGAAAGCCCACCCACCACCCACTTTGTAGCCACTATCGACGACTTAACCGACATGCTCGACTTTGACTCCGAAGACATTGACAGTATGGACGCCGATGAAGGAGACGATGAAGAACCAGCACCTATCAGGCCGTGGAAAGCCACCTCATCATATGACATATACATGGTGGACACCCCGAAAGAAGGAGATGGCGATGGAACAGCGGAGGATGACCCCTCCAAGAAACAGCCTAAGCACCGGCGTCAGCGGCGCCTCTCAAAATCCCGCCAAAACAAATACGGTGATTCCAGCATGGGAGATAATAATACTCCGAAAAGTGCCGAAGAAAACCCCCTCCAGCAAGATTTAGCACAGGAGGATGGAGAAACCAGCCCTCATGAGAGAGGGGCATACAAAGAGGTCGAGGACGATAATTATATGCCTCCCTCCGAAGACGAGGCAAGCCTTGATGACGACGAATTCGTCATGCCAGAGGATCCCATCGAGCAAGAGCGTTTTCAACGCAGGCTTATGGCCACGGCAAGAAGCCTCAAGAAAAAACAGCAACAGCTTAGAGCTGATCAAGATTTGCTAGTCGACAGATGGACCGAAGTCCTTGCGGCCGAAGAGCATGAACTCGAACACCCCTCCAAGAGCTACCCAAAGCGCAGGTTGCTACCCTTATTAGAGGAGGAAGCACTTGATGCGGCCGACCGACCACCTCGTGGCCGCGGCAGAGAGGCCTCTCGGCCCTCCACTCAAGCCGCACCCCGTACCAAGGCATGGGAATATGCGCCGGACTTATGAGATATGTTGGAGGAAAAGGCAAGGAAAACAAGATCGATCTACGGATCGCGTGGGCACCCCACGGCTCAAGACGGTAACCGTCACGTTGGCCACAAATTCGGCAGGGCCGATCACAGTAGACAAAGCTCATTGGAGCTACATCGTGATATAGCCCAGTACAGAGGCACCGCACACCCACTATGCTTCACAGACAAAATAATGGATCATCGAATCCCCGAGGGTTTCAAACCCGTAAATATCGAATCATATGATGGCACAACAGATCCTGCGGTATGGATCGAGGATTATCTCCTTCATATCCACATGGCCCGTGGCGATGATTTCCACGCCATCAAATACCTCCCACTCAAGCTTAAAGGACCAGCTCGGCATTGGCTTAACAGCTTGCCAACAGGATCAATCAGTTGTTGGGAGGACCTGGAAGCCGCATTCCTCGACAATTTCCAGGGCACTTATGTGCGACCCCCAGACGCCGATGACCTAAGTCACGTAATTCAGCAGCCAGAGGAATCGGCCAGGCAATTCTAGACATGGTTCCTAACAAAGAAAAATCAAATAGTCGACTGTCCGGATGCTGAGGCCCTAGCAGCATTCAAGCACAATATCTGTGACGAGTGGCTTGCCCGGCACCTTGGACAGGAAAAGCCGAAGTCTATGGCAGCATTCACGACACTCATGACCCACTTTTGCGCGGGAGAAGACAGCTGGCTTGCTCGTAGCAACAATATGACCAAGAACCCTGGTAATTCGGATACCAGGGCTAGTGATGGCAGGTCGCGTCGCAACAAGCAGAAGTGCCGCATTAACAGCGACAATGCTGAGGATACAGCAGTTAACGCCAGATTCAGAGGCTCTCGATCCGGTCAGCGGAAAAAGCCATTCAAAAGGAATCCTAGGGGCCCGTCAAGTTTGGACCGTATACTCGACCGCTTGTGCCAGATACATGGCACCCCCGAAAAGCCGGCCAATCACACCAACAGGGATTGTTGGGTGTTCAAGCAGGCAGGCAAGTTAAATGCCGAAAATAACGATAAGGGGCTGCATAGCGATGACGACGAGGAGCCCCGGCCGCCGAACAACAGTGGACAGAAGGGTTTCCCCCCACAAGTGCGGACGGTGAACATGATATATGCAACCCACGTCCCCAAAAGGGAGCGGAAGCGCGCGTTAAGGGACATATATGCGGTAGAGCCAGTCGCCCCAAAGTTCAACCCATGGTCCTCCTACCCGATCACCTTTGATCGAAGGGACCACCCCACTAGCATCCGTCATGGCGGATTCACCGCATTGGTTCTAGACCCAATTATTAACGGATTTCATCTCACTAGAGTCCTTATGGACGGCGGCAGCAGCCTGAACCTACTTTACCAGGATAAGTGCGGAAAATGGGCATAGATCCCTCGAGGATTAAGCCCACCAAAACGACCTTTAAAGGTGTAATACCAGGTTTAGAGGCCAACTGAATAGGCTCAGTCACACTTGAAGTGGTCTTCGGATCTTCGGATAATTTCCGAAGCGAGGAGTTAATCTTCGACATAGTCCCATTCCGCAGTGGCTATCACACACTGCTCGGGCGAACTGCATTCGCCAAGTTCAATGTGGTACCGCACTACGCATACCTTAAGCTCAAAATTCCAGGCCCTCGAAGAGTAATTACGGTCAATGGAAACACCAAACGCTCCCTCCGAACGGAGGAGCACACGACGGCCCTTGCAGCAGTACAAAGCAGCCTCTCGAGGCAGTTCTCCATCCGGCCATTAAACGACTGGACACCGTCAAGCGCGCCCGGAGTAACCTACAACAAGACCGCCTGGCAAGACCCGAGTAGGCGTAGCAATGCGGCCCCAACCCCAGCCCTCGCAAAAATGCGATACCAGTACTTCGCGTACATAACTACGCTCTAGAAATACCATGGGTACAGGGGGAGGGGCACCATCACGGCACGCCGATTTTTTAAACCGCACCAGGGGCTGCCGATTTTTTACTTTTATCTTACTTTCAGGACTCCACTCTTTGGAAGGCATGTTCGCCAGTTCAATTGCCGCACAGATGATGCAAGAACCAGGGAAGCAGACAAGCCACACCGCATTACGGAACTCCCAGGTGGTCTCTATTACGAGCAGTATACCTGTTTCACATACTATTCCGCAGCTTGCCCCTGGAACGGACATGTTACATAGTCCAACCTTTTGCTTATCGCTGTATCGTTCTGCTTTGATTGCAGCCCTCTTTAATAAACAATGCATAGCTTTTGTCTATTTTTGAATTACTCTTTTTAATATATGTTCCTTAATGACATGTTGCATCCGTACACTTTGGTACGACCAAAATACGCCAGGGGCTTTAGTACCCCTCAATATGGTGTGAGAAGTCCGAACACTTTAACAAGTGCGGCACCCCGAACTTATAGCATTGTATGCATCGGCTCCGAATCATGTCTTGGGTCAATAGTTGGGTTTGCCGGCTTCTATGTTTTGGTGCCTTACGTTCCGCTATCTCGGCTAAGGTAGCACTAGGAGAACCACTGCGATTGTTCCCAGTTGAGCTGGGTCGAGCACCTCAGTGGAGAAAGCTAAAACTGACTGTCATGATGAAGCGAGAGCTGGTCGCTGTTCGAGAGGTTTTTTGAGTCCCTAAAGACTTATGCCGCTTAGAGCGAGGAGCCGGCTCTGTCCGGCCAAGGCATGGATAGCGCCCCGAACTCGGTCTTCCGAATACCAGGGGCTTCGCCGAAATTTAAAATTATAGAATTCTATGGCTAAGTGATAGTGTTCACGCATTATAGTCCGATTGCCTTGTTCGTTGGGCTGAGCGCCTCCCTCAAAGGACCCAAACATGGGAAAAAGAGCGCTCAGGTTTATCCCCGAACACCCCAACACTAGCGGCACGGGGGCAGAAGCCGATGACTTGCCATCTCTCAGAATTGATAAACAGCTGCACAGAAGGTAATATTTTAAATTCCAACAGCATTGCTTAGCACATATGAACAAGTTTTCAGCGCACAGGACAAAATGAGCAAGTTTCACTCAAAAATTACATCCCTAGAACATTCATCGGCCACAAGGCAGGCACCCTTCAGAACATCCTTATAATAATTCTCGGGCTTGCGATGCTCTTTCCCCGGCGGTGGCCCGTCCTTCACAAGCTTCTCAGCATCCAGCTTGCCCCAGTGCACCTTAGCACGGGCAAGGGCCCTACAGGCACCTTCAATGCAGACGGAGCACTTTATGACTTTGAGCCTTGTACAGGCCTCCACCAGCCGCCGCACCAGCCCGAACTATGAGGCCCTTCATGGCCTGTTCGGCCGCCTTGTGGAGCTCAACCAGTTGTTTCAGCTGGTCACTCAGGGGCACAGGGTGTCCGGCCTCAGCATACTGAGACCAGAACACCTTCTCTGTCGAGCTGCCCTCCACGGCTCGATAGAATGCGGCGGCATCGGACACGTTCCGGGGAAGATCTGCGAACGCTCCTGGAGAGCTCCGGATTCGGGTAAGTAACAAGTAACTCACGTTTATGTGTTTGCTTTGCATAAAGAATGCCTTACCCGCCGCTATCTTCTTCACCTCATCCAACTCCTGGAGGGTCTTCTGGGATTCGGCCTTGGCAGACTTGGCATTTTCAATAGCCATCGCGAGCTCGGACGCTCGCGTCTTATACAAGCTCCAAACTCTCATGTTCTTCCATGAGAGCCTGGAGCTCTTGCCGTACCTTGCCAACCTCGGCCTCATACTTCTCCTACTCGGTGCGCTCCGTGGCCGCCCTCTTCTCGGCCTCGACCAGCGCTTTCTTAAGGGTCACCACCTCAGACATGGCCCCTACAATAGCCACGATGATCCTGTCATTTTTTCCAATCGCACCTTTTTATATATATTTAAACAAGGTATTTCTTACCTTCATTGTCCTCGAGCTGCTTCTTGGCACGCTCGAGCTCTTGCTCGGACCGCTCAAGGTTCTGCTTTAGCGTGTCCACTTCCACAGTCAATGCGGCGAACGCCAGCAGAGAAGCCTGCATATGCATATTGACTCCTTTTTGTTCCCGAACGCCAAACAGAGCATCAGGGGCTACTGTCTATGCGGTAATATTATTTACACATTCTTTACTTACCTCAAAGCCTGTTAAAAGGCTAGTACAAGCTTCAGTCAGTCCACTCTTGGTGGACTGAACCTTCTGGACCACCGCACTCATAATGGTGCGGTGCTCCTCGTCGATGGAGGCGCCTTGGAGCGCCTCCAACAGATTGTCCGGCGCCTCCGGTTGGACGGGGGTCACCAGCACGGTGGGCTAGCTCCTCTTGGAAGGAGGTCCTCGGACTCTGGAACCTTTGAAGGTTCCAGAGCGGTGTCCGGCCTAGAGCCGGACTTGGAGCCCTGGGGGGTTTCATCCCCTTTACTCCTGGAGTCCGGGAGGTCGCCTTGCGGCGCCTCCAGGACCACCTCCTCCCAGCTTGGAACCTATTGGGACAACACTTTGGTGTCGTCCGTAGGGCAGGGGGAGGAAGCCGTCGGAAGAGAGTTCACATCCGACGAGTCCAGTGAGCCGCTCGACGATGCGTCGAGCCGGTCTTTGGGTGGGCTGCATAAACATATTCGACATAAGGGAAAGTTGTGCAATAAACGAATACTATGAATTACTCTGGTATCCGGATACTTACGATTTTGCCAGGGGCTTGGCCCTGGGCGGCCACTCCTCTCCGCCGTCGTCGGCATCGGTGGAGTAGTCCGGAGGAAGGGATTTCCCCTTCTTGGACCCTCCGACCTCCCCAGAGAGGGCGGCCTTCCTTTTGTTCACTCCTCCCACTGGAGGGGGAGAGGTCTCTTCTTCTTCCTCCTCGTCTTCACGGGAGGAATGCGCCTCGGATCCGTTGGATGATGGATCCGACACCTCCTGGCGCTGGGCACTCTTTCGAGTCCCCATGGCCTTTTTCGCGGCCTTCTTCTCCGGCACCACATAGGGTGCCAGAACCAGCAGCTTCGCCAAGCGAGCGTCCACTGGGCCTTCGGGCAAAGGAGCCGGACAGTTGATCTGTCCGGACATCACCTGCCAATCCTGTCAAAGGTAAGGGAGCTTAGATCCCGCATGGAGTCAAACTATGAAAAACTGATACCCTGTAAAAGGAAAAAACAGCTTACCGCATGAGCGTGACACTGCGTACTGAATCCACGATCCTCGGTAGCGGATGCAGGGGCCTCGGCGCCCTTGAAAAGCACCTTCCAGGCATCTTCGTATGTCGTGTCTAAGAGCCTTCTCAGAGTTTGGTGCCTCGCCAGGTCGAACTCCCACAGGTTGAAAGCCCGTTGTTGACATGGGAGGATCAGGCGGATGAGCATAACCTGGACTACGTTGACAAGTTTGAGCTTCTTGTCCACCAGGGTTTGGACGCATGTTTGGAGTCCGGTCAGCTCTCCTGTTTACCCCACGACAGGCCCATCTCCTTCCAGGAGGTGAGCCGCGTAGAGGGTCCGGAACAAACTCGGGGGCTGCGACCCATTCGGGGTCGCGCGGCTCGGTGATGTAAAACCACCCCGATTGTCACCCCTTTAGGGTCTCCACAAAGGAGCCCTCGAGCCATAAGACGTTGGCCATCTTGCCCACCATGGCGCCTCCGCACTTCGCCTGGTTGCCGCGCACCACCTTCAGCTTGACATTGAAAGTCTTGAGCCATAGGCCGAAATGGGGGCGGATGCGGAGGAAAGCCTCGCACACGACGATAAACACCGAGATGTTTAGGACAAAGTTCGGGGCCAGATCATGGAAATCCATGCCATAGTAGAACATGAGCCCCCGGACAAATGGGTGAAGAGGGAAGCCCAGTCCGCGGAGGAAATGGGGGAGGAACACCACCCTCTCATGTGGCCTAGGAGTGGGGATGAGGTGCCCCTTTTTGGGAATCCGGTACGCAATGTCGTTAGACAAGTATCCGGCCTTCCTCAGTTTTTTGATGTGTCCCTCCGTGACGGAGGAGACCATCCACTTGCCTTCCGCTCCGGACATGGCTGGAGAAGGTTGAGGTGGGGAGTGCGGACTTGGGCGCTGGAGCTCGAGTGCGCGAGAATGGATAAGGAAGGGAGGAAGAAGGCGTAGGTGAAAAGGTGGATCCTTATCCCCTTATATGGGTGGACGCAACTACGTGTCCCCACCAGCCTGGTAAAACTCGCTTATCTCCAAGCGCCGTAATCAATGGCACGGTTGGGTTACCCATGCCCGTATTGATGAGAATCCCGGAATAAGGGGACACGATCTCTGCTTTAACAAGATGTGCCAAGGAAACCGCCTCGCATGACGCGCTGAGGTGGGATAATGAAACGACTCAGATAAAGGCTTGGCCGTGGTGTGTCACACTACGGAATACGTTAGCAGATTAGATTTGTGTAAATATTATTCTCTCTATGGCAATATGTGGAAACTTATTTTGCATAGACGGACACTATCTTTGTGTTCAAAATCTTCTATGAAGTACTTGGAGGAGGAACCCGCCTTGCAATGTCGAAGACAATCTGCGCGCCGGACTCGTCATCATTGAAGGCTGGTTCAGGGGCTACTGAGGGAGTCCTGGATTAGGGGGTGTCCGGATGGCCTGATTATACCTTCAGCCGGACTCCTAGACTATGAAGATACAAGATTGAAGACTTCGTCCCGTGTCCGGAAGGGACTTTCCTTGGCGTGGAAGGCGAGCTTGGCGATACGGATATGCAGATCTCCTACCATTGTAACCGACTTTGTGTAACCCTAACCCTATCCGGTGTCCATATAAACCGGAGGGTTTTAGTCCGTAGGACAACATACAGAACAACAATCATACCATAGGCTAGCTTCTAGGGTTTAGCCTCTCCGATATCGTGGTAGATCTATTCTTGTACTACCCATATCATCAATATTAATCAAGCAGGACGTAGGGTTTTACCTCCATCGAGAGGGCCTGAACCTGGGTAAAACTTCGTGTCCCTTGCCTCCTATTACCATCCGTCCTAGACGCACAGTTCGGGACCCCCTACCCGAGATCCGCCGGTTTTGACACCGATAATAGCCTTAATATTCTAAAAGGATTCAAGCCGGTCAAGCAGACTCTTCGGCGTTTCTTTGAACCTAAGCAACAAGCCATGGGAGAGGAGCTGGCCAAGCTACTGGAGGCCTGATTTAGTAAAGAAATAAAACATCCGGACTGGCTAGCAAACCAGGTGATGGTACCAAAGGAGGACAAATCCTGGCTCCTATGTATCGACTTCAAAGACCTTAATAAGGCTTGCCCAAAGGATCCCTTCCCACCCCCTCGCATCGAACAAATCATCGACGCTACCGCAGGACACGAATCAGTGTGCTTACTCAACGCATACTCCGATTACCACCAGATTAGGATGGTGGAGTCTGATCAAGACGCAACGGCATTTATCATGCCATATAGCCCCTTCTGTTTTAACACAATGCCCTTCGGGCTCAAAATAGCCAGCGCAACATATTAGGGCATGATCTAGACATGTTTGGAAAAGCAGATCGGTAAGACTGTGGAGGCATATGTAGACGATGTGGTCATTAAAACCAGACACGTCGACTCTTTAATAGACAACCTAAGTCTCACGTTCACCAATCTCCAAACATACGACATTAAGCTCAATCCACAAAAATGCGTTTTTGGCATTCCCACCGGAAAGCTCCTAGCTTCATCATCTCTAGTAGAGGAATTGAAGCAAATCCGGCTAAAATCCGAGCTTTGTCGCAGTTGGCTATCCCAACGGACCTCAACCAAATCCAGAAATTAACTGGATGTGTGACGGCTTTAAGCCGCTTTATCTCCCGATTAGGAGAAAAGGCACTTCCCCTCTATCGCCTTCTTCGGAGTACCGAACACTTCGAGTGGACGGACGCAGCCACGCCCGGACTGGAAGAAATAAAAGGCATCCTGGCCACCAAACCAATCTTGGCCGCGCCAACTGTTGGCGAACCAATGCCATTATATATAGCGGCAACTCACCAAGTTGTAAGCGCAATGATCGTCGTCGAACGAGAGATGGACGGACATAAATTCTCACTTCAAAAGCCGGTATATTATGTATCCACCATCCTCACTCCATGCAAATCACGGTACCCACATTATCAAAAGATAGCATACGCAGTATTCATGGCATCCTGGAAATTACGACACTACCTTCAAGAGTGTTCAATCACGGTGGCCTCCGAAGTACCACTCAATGACATAATAAACAACCGTGATACCAAGGGCCGGATTGCCAAATGGGCCATCGAGGTCCTCCCGTTCGACATAACATACAAACCACGGCGAGCCATTAAGTCGCAAGTATTGGCCGATTTCGTCGCCGAATGGACGGAAGCCGAACTCCCTAAAGTACAGTGCATACTCCAATTGGATCATGCACTTCGACGGCTCTAAAATGTTGGCTGGTCTGGGGCTGGCGTCGTCCCGACGTCCCCCACCAGAGATACAGTGCAATATGTACTCCAAATACTATACACGGACTCCAATAACGTAGCCGAATACGAGGCCCTATTACACGGTCTCCGGATGGCAGTCTCCATGGGCATCCAACGCCTAGAGGTGCGTGGGGACTCAAACCTCGCAATATCCCAAATAAATGGAGACTTCGATGCCAAGGGTCCGAAAATGGCGGCATATCGCAACGCCGTTCTCAAAATGTCAGCTTGGTTCGAGGGGCTTGGATTCCACCATGTGGCTCGAGAAAACAACCAGGCGGCGGACATCCTCGCCCGTATCGGTGCTAAACGCGACCCTGTCCCACCGAACATCTTCCTGGAAAGACTGTTTAAACTATCCGTGGTATGGGAAGGGGACACCGACAAAAATAATCCGGACCCGGCCACAACCCCAGATACCGAACACTCTGATACAATCGGAGGCTCTGCCACCGAAATAACACCTTCAGGCCACGTGATAATGGCCGTCATCGCCCTGTAGACAGAACCATTCCTAGCCTACCTAACTAGGCAAGAACTACCCGAGGACCGAAATGAGGCACGTTGCATAGTGCGCGGTCTAAAGCCTACAAGGTCCACGAGGAAGAGCTTTATAAGAAAAGCACAACCAGAGTCCTTCAAAGGTGCATCTCTGAAGAGGAAGGGCGGAGGCTTTTGGCAGAAATCATGCCTGACTTGGCGGCCACCACGCCGTAGCCCGGGCCCTTGTAAGCAAGGCCTTCCGTACAGGTTTTTATTGGCCGACGGCCCAGGCAGATGCACAGCATCTGGTACAACATTGTGTCGGTTGCCAGCTTTTTGCAAACCAAAGCCACATGCCACCTACCGCCCTCCAAAAAATCTCCATTACTTGGCCCTTTGCGGTCTGGGGGCTTGATATGGTCGGAGCCCTTAAAGGGGGAACCCATAAGAAAAAATACTTACTAGTCATGGTGGATAAATTCACCAAATGGATAGAAGCCAAACCTGTCAAAACAGTTGAATCTGGACCGGTGATAGACTTCATATCCGGGGTTGTACACCGTTATGGCGTCCCCCACAACATCATCACTGACAATGACACAAACTTTACAGCCGACAAGGTGAAACTTTGGTGCAGCAACATGGGCATCAAGCTCGATTATGCTTATGTCTATCATCCGCAAACTAACGGTCAAGTCAAATGAGCGAATGGTCTTGTCATGAGCGGCATTAAACCCAGATTAGTCCGATCCTTAAAGGAATTAGGCACTCATTGGGTAGAGGAGCTCGACTCCGTACTATGGGGGATGCGGACCATGCCGAATCGCACTACCGGATACACACCGTTTTTATGGTGTATGTCCCTGAGGCGGTGCTGCCTTGCGACATAATTCATGACTCACCTCGAGTGCACATGTACAAAGAAAGTGAGGCCGAGCTCAATCGGCAGGACAGTTTGGATGCCTTGGAGGAGGAGCACGACGTGGCAAAAGCCAGTTCCGCATTCTATCAGCAACAGGCTCGAAGGTATCAAAGCAGAGAAGTGCGGGCCAAAACCTATAATGTTGGGGAATTAGTTCTACGCCTGCCAGAGAAGAAAAAGAACAAGCTCAAGCCCAAATGGGAAGGTCCCTTCATTATCGACCAGGTTCTGACCGGTGGAGCATACCATCTGCGGGATGCATCGGATAATCGACTCGAGCTAAACCCATGGAACGCACCCATACTCCGAAGATTCTACGCCTAGCGCCGGACTCTATGTTCGTCTCCTTACCTCCATCAATTTTTTACACATGTTTTTTTCTCTCTTTCTTTTTCTTTTTTCTCTTCAAGGCCCCAAAGGGCTACACTTGTGTCTTGGTTACACAATCTTGACGCGCTAACCGCGCTTAGTATACCTGGGGGCTTCTTATACAGAAGCTCAATCTAATTACCCTTCCGGGCTTTATACCCCGCACATGTGTTATTCTTCCGCATGTACCTTTCTTCGCCATTATATGCATTGATATGACTTAAGTTTTGGCCAAGATGGGTTGCCTGGCTCTTGTATTTATGCCCTACGTTCCCGTTAGTTCGGCTAGGGCATAAGGGGAGCAGCTCTGCGATTGTTACTGCCGGGTCAGCTGGATGTGTACCTCAGACTGGGTGAAGCCGAAAGCTAGCGTTCTTAAGGGAATATTCGGTCGGTGAATAAAAGATGATTTTCATTTAAATTACTACCTGCCCCCAGATGTTTTTAGCCTGCGTCTCGCAGTCCAGACATGCACATTAGGGCATGCGTACCCAGGGAAAGGAACCCTTAACGGAACTATTCTCCCTGGAAGATGTTTCTTACTATCCGTGTAATATAACATAGCTAGTTGGGTACTTGTCAGTTCAAGCACTTATGACCCCTACGCCTGGTTTCCACGCATACCCCGGTTTTTACATAACCGAATGAGTATTCGGATACACTCTGGACTATCAGGTGCAGAGGTCGAAGCGAAAAGGTCCGCCATGCCAAATGATTTACAATCCGGCTAGGGACATTACATATGTCACTTGAAGTACACAGTCACTAAGACTGATTAAATTCTTATTCAATACCATCCAACAGACTGTCTAGCCTACAATCCTGTTGGGAATACTTTGCGGCTAATTCTACTTGATCATACACTAAACTGACAGGGATCTCTTTCCCATCGGGCCCCACAGGTCCGACTTCGGCCATGTGGTTTGGGTCCGCCTTGGTATATCGTGTCTTCACCATAGCCCAGGCTTCCCTTGCACCTTGTCAGCAGGCTGATATCTTCATTAACCGAAAGCACCGTCGCGCTCCCTTGAGCTTCTCTATAAGCTCCCCCATGCCTCCTGGCGGGGACGCGGATGGCCACAAGGCTTGAGCAATAACCTGCATCACCTACCGAACTTGTTCGTGTAGTTGTGAGGGCTCTGGTAGAAGATCACTCGAAGACCCAGGCATCTCCTCCGTGGGACGACCCGTCAGCATACTTGCAGACATAACGCTGCTAGCAGGCTTCCTCGCCGAACTCCTTTAAAAAGTTCGTTCAAGCACTTACTAAAAATGTCGCGCCGAAGCCGTTTATTCTCCTTCACGGAGTCCGCAAGTTGGGATCGGACATCCTTCAGTTCCACGCCCAGCCGGATATTGGCGTCTTGGAGATCATTTTTCTCCTGCCTGACTGATGTCAGCACGCGCTCGCCAGCATTTCGCTCTCGATCATCACGTGCCGTATCCGCCTGTACGGCCTCCGAATTCACTCCGGGCCACCAGCAACATCTATTATTAGGTGTACATACATGCCGCATACTATCTGGTACCCATATTCTTTGCAATAGACAAAAGAGTTACCAGGGGCCCCTTTTTTGACTCCTTCAATGCGGCAACAGTGGCTTCCAGCTGGGCCTTGCACTCGTCTAGCTCTTGAGACAATTGGGAATTATTCTCCGTAAGAACCTGCACAAATAATGATCCTTAAATCAGTTGCGTCAACTATTTCAGGTCTCAAGAGCTACTGATACATATGATCGTCTAATTTTTTTACCCGTATATCCCTTACATACTGGTCCGTGGCTCTGGCTAGACCATTTTGAGCAGCACGGATGTACACATCTCTGGAATTGAAGGCATCAAATGCCTCTAGTGAGAAACAAGCATCACGGAGGACGGCCCAGCGACGCCTGTGATTCATGGCGCTCTCCAGTTCTGAATTTGTAGCGGATAATCTATCTAAATCCTCTGTAGAAGGAGCATCTGGCGTCCGCCCCATATTGGCTTCCACCTCTATGTCCGGGACTGGAGCCCGACTGGTGGAGGTGTGATCGGCAGCCTCTCCAGATATAGTCCGGCGAGCATTTTTTCTATTAAAGAAACATGGACGTCATTACATTTTGAGAAAAATGACAACCACGGAGCGAGGTTTTGTGTCATACCTCTGTGCCAGCGTCTCCATCCTGACCGCCTTCCTTTTTGGCCTACCCGGCTTCGGTGCCTCTTGTTGGCGACTTGCTATGGGTTCGGCATGGCGTCCCAAATGCCTTCCCTGTAAAACACCGTATGTGTACGGTAGGTGAAGTGTCTAAAAGGGGATCCTATTTTTGGAGCTAGGATTTTGTTTTTTCTTACGTGCGACGCAGGGAGCAGTCCGGGATAGTCGGCCGTTATGGCCACCATGGCGTCATCGCAGCTCAATTGATAGAATTGCCTGTCTATCAGCTCCACGAATATGTCGGATCCTCTTCAAGTCCGGGACCGAGGGCCCGGCCAGGGTCCTCTGGTTGTGGAGATGGGCTGTTGATCTCCCTTACAGCTTTTCGCAGTTCCTGCCGTAAAATGGCAAGGTGAGTACCTACAACGAAGAATGCAGGAAGAATGCGAGTAAAAAGGTACAACTCACCCAGCTTGGAGGGTTGTACATGGAGAATCCATCCCGTGGCTTGATACAGATGAACTCCTCTTCCTCTCCCTTGAACAACTCGGATAGAATTTTTGCTAAAGCAGTAGCAGAGTCCAGTCCCTTACGCCCGCAGCGGGTGGCATCATCTTTCCCGTTAAAACACCACAGGGGGTGCCCTCGATATTGAAGTGGCTACACTCCCCGCATTATGAATATTGACATAACCTTGACTATTGTCAATCCTGATTGAGTCAGCGCTTTAATCTGGTTCATCAGGTAAAGGACTTCTCCGTTGTCTTCCTGCTGGGGGCTCCGTGGGTGTCAGCTTCGGCATTTCTTTAGAGGAGCATTGTGGAACTCAGGAAGATCCTGCCGAACAGGGTTTGGAAGGGGAACGTCCTCCATATAAAACCACTCGGAAGGCCAGTCTTCGGACGTCTTCTTCAGAGTGCCGGATAGGTATCCGGTCTCTGTGATGCGCCATGTTTTGGCTCCGCCCACCTAATAAAGTGACCCCTTCTGTGTGCGGGGCACAAGGAAAAATAACCTCTTCCACAACTCAAAATGAGCTTCGCAACCCAGAAACAGCTCACAAAGGGCAACGTAACCGGCGATGTGTAGTATGGAAGCTGGGGTGAAATTATTCAGTTGGAGGACGTAGAACTCTAGGAGCCCGCGGAGGAATGGATGGATTGGAAATCCAAGTCCCCTTAGTAAGTAAGGGACGAGTCATACCTGCTCCCCCTTAGAGGGGCTGGGGAAGCTCTCCGCTTGCTCCCCTCCATTATAAGTGGCGAGCCCTGCTCGAACAGAGACGATATACGCTGGAGGGAGAAATCCCTGAGTCTGCAGCTCTACTAATTGGCTGTGCGGGATGGAACACCTCTCCCAATCACTGGGCTTCGGGCTACGGGGGCGGGAGGAGGAGCTGCGGTGGTCGGCCATGTTGGAATGGATTTTTTCTGAGCACTCTCCGATGGATTCTCACCGTGGGAGGATGGTATGGATTGGATCTAAGAATCCCCATCCCTTTAATAGACCATTTATGTACCTGGCTAGGGGGGTGAATGTAAAAATGCCCTAGCTCCTCGCATTCGCTGGACGCGTCGAAGATGGCCCTTATTGGGCACAGAAGCCAAGAATTCCAACATTTATGGGAGCCGGACACTACTTTACAGATATTAAAGATTTGGAGAAGAACCCGCCTTGCAATGCCGAAGACAATACTGCATGCCGGACTCATCGTCATTGAAGCCTGGTTCAGGGGCTACTGAGGGATTCCTGCATTAGGGGGTCTCTGAACAGCCAGACTATATCCTTTGGCCAGATTGTCCGACTATGAAGATACAAGATTGAACACTTTGTCTCATGTCCGGATGGGACTCTACTTGACGTGGAAGGCAAGCTAGGCAATACCGATATGTATATCTCCTCCTTTGTAACCGACCTTGTGTAACTATAGCCCTCTCCGGTGTCTATATAAACCAGAGGGTTTAGGTCCATAGGACAACATACAATCATACCATAGGCTAGCTTCTAGGGTTTAGCCTCTTTGATCTCGTGGTAGATCAACTCTTGTAATACTCATATCATCAAGAACAATCACGCAGGACGTAGGGTATTACCTCCAAGAGGGCCCGAACCTGGGTAAACATCGTGTCCCCTGCCTCCTGTTACCATCCACCTCAGACACATAGTTCGGGACCCCCTACCCAAGATCCGCCGGTTTTGACACCGACAGTTAGATTGACAATAAATGCACTAGGTGAACTAGCTCCAATTAGCACCTCCTGGGATGGATAGTTTTTTGGGTGGGTTATAGTTGCAACTAGCTGAAACTACCCTCATGTTTAGATATACTTTAGGCCTATTTGAGCTCGAACTAGCTCAAACTAACTGTAACCCATGGGTAGAGCAGCAGTTAATCAGCCGATAATTTGTAAGAATGCACTAAACTCCTTCCGGCCCATAATATAAGATGTTAATTCATCTAATATGTGAGCATATTGGATGTTATAAGGTATTATAAAACAGTGTTGTACTACATCATCGTGCAATTGCTGTTTAGCTTCTAATATTAACTTGGTGCTTTTAGGTACATATGAGATATCGATGAACCAGCATTAAGTGAGGAAGCTGATAAAGATTGTTAGTAAAATGGGTCCAAATATGTCAATTAAACTATTTGTTTACACTTTATCCAAGACAACAGCGAACTGCATGATGGTAAGTAAGAAATCTGCATCCTTCTTTTTTCTGCCCATAATGAGTTGTGTTAGATGACAATGTCTGAAACTTTTTCCTTTGCAGAAGTTGTCAAAGAAGTTTACTCAATATTACCTCTGAAACTACATGATTGGTGGGCATGCAATTGTTAATGTATTTCTACCAGAACATGATGATTATCTAGATGTTTTCATGAAAACCATGAAGGATGGGCGGTCGGCCATAACAAGGGGTAGGATAAGAGTCGTGTGTGCCTTCTGCATGGAGGAGGGCACAATATGGGCATTCCGGTTCACCTTGTTCAGCAACCAGAAAGTATTTAGCCTCTTTCTTTACCGTCTTTAATAGTACAAGTATACAACTGTGGTTCATCATTCTTCATTTGGTTGTTACATAATTATTGAACATATGTACCTATGAATCGAATAATGCATTGGTTGTTTGACCCTGATGGATATGAATAAAATTATAGCATACATTCAAATTCAAACTCAAATCCGGTACAATTTGAAATAGCAGCAATTAAATTACAGTGAAATTACGCTCTCTAGGTCGCTATGGCACACACGGTTGGTAAAACACAAACGTTTGCAATATACACCATAATCCGAGATGGTTCACAGAGTAAACATGTGCAAGCATGCACAGATTTGTCGTTTGCAAAGCATATGCGATGTCAGATAATATCACAAACGGTGCTGGCAGAGTAAAGGTTTGTGTTAGTTGCCTTATCGTACATGATTCGCAACCATGAACTATTTGTGATGAAGTATGCATCGTAAATGTTGCACCATAGAATAGCGTGTGCGATAGTTGTCATGTACGATGATGTTACGACGGTCCGACATTTCATAATCCTGTCCAACACTCGTACGACGATTAGCTAATCTTCTTAATTAGTTATCGCATACGGTTTGGGAAAAGGGAATGTGTGTGATTGTATGCTTATTATACATATTGTATAATAGTGAACGGTTTGTGATGGGCCGTGCATCGTAAACGTAGTACCACAAAATACCGACTGCGATGGTAATGCGAGTACAAATGTGTAGGAGTACTGTATGGTCCCTATCCCCGACGGTTTCTGGGTCGTGTGGGAAGGACCCCCCTATCGCCGACACTCACTAGGCACCGGTTCCAAATGTCGTTGCAGAAAGGGGTTAAAAATCGTTTATATATCACCGACGCACACCAGTGTAAGCACCCTTAGAAGCAAATTCTTCAATTTGTTGAACATCATAGTAGTTATAAACACCCTTAGCATATGAATATACGATTCCATTATCACTAAAATCACATTGGTAGGGAAGGTGTTTCTTAGGGTCTTCAGAACAACAAGTAAAATCATATATTTCACATAAATTCCAAGCATAGCATTGAAAAGGATGAATTGGATCCAGTAAAAGTTTCTCTTTTTGAGATAAGTGGTGTCCCACATAACAAGCATGTTCATGTAAAGATTTTCCCCGAAGTAAGCTACTTGGGGTTTCAGCACGAGCGCATTGGGATCGAAGATGATCCAAGTAGAAAGCTTCAGTAGTATGATAGATTTTGGGTGGTTCTTCAACCATTTATTTAGTAGGTAAAACTAAATTTTTTGGTCTTTTGCGTTTCCTACCCAAAACTAAAGATAGAAAACAACTTAGAACAACAAATAAAATCTACTTAGTCATAAAGCAAACAAGCACACACGAGAATATTCACCCCACGCTATTGCTCCCCGGCAATGGCACCAGAAAAAGGTCCAGATAACCCACAAGTATAGGTGATCAATTGTAGCCTTTCTCGATAAGTAAGAGTGTCGAACCCAGAGAGGAGCTAAAGGTAGAACAAATATTCCCTCAAGTTCTATGGACCACCGATACAACTCTACGAACGCTTAATGTTCGCTTTACCTAGAACAAGTATGAAACTAGACGCACTTTGTAGGTGTTGTAGGATAGGTTTGCAAGATAATAAAGAGCACGTAAATATAATCTAGGGGCTGTTTAGATAATAACGCAACTAAGTTAGCTTTAGTAGAGTGCTTTTTTTGACGAGAAAGTTATTTGTCCCAAGGTAATCAATAACTAGACCTGTAATCATTATTGCAATTTATATGAGGGAGAAGCATAAGCTAACATAGTTTCTCTTCTTGGATCATATGCACTTATGATTGGAACTTTAGCAAATATCCGCAACTACTGAAGATCATTCAGGTAAAACCCAACCATAGCATTAAAGTATAAAGTCCTCTTTATTCCCATACACCATGACCCACTTATCCGTGTTTGTGTTTCTATCACTCACAAAAGGCAGCCAATAAGCAAACCATGAACATATTGAAAACCCTATAGCGGGGATCCCTCATGCTTGCTTGACATGGAGAGCACCATAGGACAACGCCAATAATAAATCATGCCACTCAAACCAATCATGATCATCAATCAACCCATAGGACAAAAAAGATCTACTCAAACATCATAGGATAGCCCACTACTAGGGAAAAGCCTATACACAGAATTTTACCAGTAGCGCTGTACAAAATCAAGCGCTGCTGCTACTTAGTAGCAGCGCACGTGAATAAACCGCGCTACTGCTATGACTTTAGCAGTAGCGCATACTAGCGAAAAGCGCTACTGCTACATTCGAACTGGGCGCACATGGCTATCCCAACCTAGCAGTAGTGCGTATAATGGCCCATCACTACTGCTAATCTCCTTAGCTGCAGCGCGCTTACGTGTAAAGCGCTGCTGCTAACGGAAATAAAATAAAGTGAAATACAAGTAGAAAAGTAAATGAAAATGAAAGAAATAGAAAAAGGAGAAAGGGAAAAAATAAAATGTAAATAAAAATAAAATAAAAAAGGGAAAAAAGGAGAAAGGAATAGCAGTAGCGGGTTTCAGTAAACGCGCTATAGCTAACTTAGCTATAGCGCGTTTCCAGAAACGCGCTACTGTTACATTTCACTTAAACAGCGGTTTCCCCCCACCCCACCCCCCAGCCACCAATTCTTCCCCAAATCGTCCCTCGCCCTCGCCGCCATCTCCTCACCGCCACCGCTCGAGGCCACCCTCAGCCTCACCGCCGCCGCCCGAGGCCGCCCTCAGCCTCATAGCCGCCGCCCAAGGCCGCCCTCCACGTCACCG
>NC_041386.1:399854271-399859908 GCF_002162155.2 Triticum dicoccoides
CCTCCGTCACCGAGCACCTCCCCGCCACCATCTCTCCCCTCTCTGTAAGTCGCCCACCCCTCCCCTCTCTCATCTCTCTCTGTATTTTAGAGAAAAAATAGATGTTAATTAGATGTTTTTCAGTTAAGGCACTAGAGTTTTGCTAGGTTAATTAGGTTAGTAGTGCTGCTAGTAGTATTGGTACAGTAGGTTAATTAGGTGATGTTAAATGAATAACCTAAATGAATGAAATTAGTAGTTAACTGAATTTTTTTTCCTTTCATCATTATAGAGCACTAAAGTTAACTTAATTTTGTTCTATTAGTAGTTAAATGAATTTTCTTCTACACTGATTGCACATGTGGTTGCTCGTGTATATTTGGACACTGTTTGCAGGGAATGATGCTTAGTGGCCTATGTTTTGCCGGAATGTTGATTCATTTCTTTTCCAGCAAATTTCAGGTTCTCGATTTGTCCACTTTTTAGCAAAGCTCATGCCGAAATTTTCCATGAATTTCGGCATGACTTGTGCTACAAACTAGGACATATCGAGTGCCCGTGATTTGCTGCACCAGGAAGGAGTCAACATTCCTGCAAAACAATAGGCCTTTTTATGTCATTATTCATTTTATTAGGTCTAGAATTAATTAACTAGATTTAATCATAGGAAACATGGCTAGCAACAATGAAGGAAAGGGTTCTGGTGATTGCGATGACGCCTACCGGGCGGCAGACGCATTTTTTAGCCTTACCGATGATCAACAGATGTTATTGCTGGGCCCACCGGTGGCATCGGGGACTGAGACCGACACGCAGACCGGTGCTGAGACTGAGACCGGTGCTCAGACTCAGACCGGCATCGAGACCGGCGCTGAGACTGAGACCGGCACTGCCTCGGGGAGCGGAGCTGGTGTAGAACCGAAAGCAAAGAGGCAACGGGTTCCTAACAAACTCAGGACTACTAGAGTGGTGGTCACGGAGGTGGACGACGGCAATTTTGAGCCAACGACGCCCGAGGAAGCGCGTCGATGCTACGACAATCAAATAGGCTGCATCGTACGGTTCATGTTCTCAAAGTGATAACTCTTCTCACGTATATCATTGTTTAGATGGATGACGATGTATTTGCATATCATTCGAGACTTGTATCGCTATTTTAGAGATGATGACGAGAGACCACTTTGTCTTGGATGATGATTATGATGATGACATGATTTGATGAGACTAATTGTATGTATATGCTATGATTACATTTGTATGTGTATGATATGCTAAAGATTATTGTATAAATCCTATTCAAATACAAAACAAATACAAAACAAATATGCAGGAAAAAAACTAATAAATAAACTAGTAGTAGCGAGGGGGGAAATTTAGCAGTAGCGCCGCATTGTCAGTAGCGCGTCCCAGCAAACAGCGCTGCAGATAATATCAGTAGCGCCCTTTCCCAAAGAGCGCTACAAATAATCATGTATAGTAGTAGCATGGGACAACCGGCGCTACTGCTATACGTTAGCTGTAGCGCCTTATTAGTAGCGCCGGTGCCCGCGCTACTGAGAGGCCCAAAACCCTCTCTGCTGGTAGGCTTTTCCCTAGTAGTGGCCATACATCATTGGGAAATAATATGTAGATTTGAGCACCATGTTTAAGTAAATATTACAGCGGGGAGAAGGGGTGTTACACCGCTGCATAGAGGGGGAGAGAGTTGTTGATGACGGCGGTGAAGTTTTTGGTCTAGATCGCTCCTACGATGATGGATGCCACCAGGAGAGAGGGGGAGAGAGGTCCCCTCCTCCTTCTTCTTCCTTGACCTTCCCCCGAGATTGGAGAAGGGTTTCCCCTCTGGTCCATGACCTCTATGGCGGCGGAGGGGAGAGAGCCCCACTAAGATTGGATATCTTTCTCTGTTTCCTTCTTTTTCTGCGCTCCCTGTTTCTGGCCTTTAACCATTTCTTAAATTCCCGGAGATCCGTAACTCCGATTGGGCTGAAATTTTAACACGATTTTTATCCTGATATTATCTTTATTATGTTAGAAGAAGGGCACCAACCGCCTTACGGAGTGGGCACAAGGACCAGGGGCCCGACATACCCCCTGGGGGGCGCCCTCCATCCTTGTGGGCCCCTCGGGCATCGTCTCGCGTTGATTGTTTTTCCCAAAAATCACATATATTCCAAAAAAATCTATGTAAGTTTTTATCCCGTATGGACTCCATTTGATATGGATTTTCTGTGAAACAAGAAACATGCAACAAACATGAACTGGCACAGGGCACTGGATCAATATGTTAGTCCAAAAAATAGTATAAAGGTTGCCAAAAGTATGTAAAAGTTGTAGAATATTGGCATGGAACAATCAAAAGTTATAGATACAAAGGAGACGTATCAGCTCACCAGCCAGAACGATGGCACGCAGCACAGGAATGGCTGGCCGGATGCGCGGCCGGAAGCCGGGCAGGGCGCGCGGGAGGAGCCCGGAGGGCTACAGGAGATCGGGCGAGGCGTAGGTGCGATGCTCTGTTCCTCTTTGTTGTGGCGGATCAGGAGTAGGACGAAGAGGAAAGTGTGGAGATGGGGCTCAGGCATGGGAGAGGGTTAGGGTTAGATAGGGGGGCGGGTGGACCTTGCTGGATCTTGGGACAGCCGGCCTAAGGCTGCAGGTGGGCTCTCTTCTGTCGCCGCTTAATTCTTCTCTCTATTTCAAAGAAACAGAAATGTCGGGACCCCGATCCTAAGTCACACCGATCTAGCATCTAACACTTCATATCACTTTGCGGCCTCATGCACGGTATTCGCACGGGTGCCACCTTACCTGGCCCGGGACCGTTTGCACCTTTTGGCTCACGTATATGATAGTGTCGCTAGCATCCATATGATAGAGAACCCAGGCCGACATGACTAGTCGTGAACCCAAAGTGGCACTAACTTACAGGGACAGGCATACATGAATCAACCCCGAGCATGTCGGTCAACAGCGTATGAATCTGGGCTGTAGCACTGGGCTAACAGGACTCCGGGAACCCAGGCTATAGCAGGCTAGGCAGGACTCCGGATGTCACCGCGTGACATTTCCCCGAAGGGACAGACACAGGAACGAAGTGAATCACATGCCGGCCAGTCAAATGTTTCAGAGCAGTAGTGCTGGGCTAGCAGGACTCCGGTGAACTGGGCTGTAGCGGACTACTATGGCTCATGGAAGCACAAGACTACATTTCCCCATAAGAGAGGCTACCAGAGGTAAACAACTTGGTTGTCGGATCCCACACATAGCAATACACGTTACACGTAAGCATGACATGCAGGTATGTGCGGTACAACATGGCATCACAACATAACTCAACCTCATATAGATAAAGGCCCAGAAGAGCCACATAGTATTCAATACAAACAGGGGTCTCATGACCCATCATTCAGAGCATACAAGCAACGGAAGCATTACATGTCTGAGTATAGACAACTACAAAAGGAAAATACTAAGAAGCCTGACTATACACGACCCTCCCAAGGGTACAAGATCGTAGCTAGGATACAAGCTACTCGTCGAAGTCACTAGTGTAACAAACTGCAAAACATAAATAAGCAAACGTTAGTACAAAGGTACTCAACAAGTCTTACATCAGAACTATCTACATATGCAACATTATCAACAAAAGGGGGGGGGGGGGTGGAGTTTTAACAGCAGCAAGCCAGCTTTGACTTAGTGGCTAACCTATACTACGAGTATCAGAAACTTCTTTGAGGTAATAAGACCCACACGAGTCCACATATTCACCATATCAACACTCCACTATGGATCCGTTCCCATCTCCCTACGAGAAGGCCATCCATAGCACTCACGCTTATCTTGCGGATTTTAGAGTATCCACTTCAAGTTGTCTATGTACTACATAAGTTCTCCAAGTTTCCATATCCAAGGGAAAACGGCTATTCGAATAGATAATATTGACCCTGCAGGGGTGTACTTCTTCACACACACTCTCGCCACTTATAGCCCTGTACACATCATGTACCTCGGCAACCTTCAAGTGGATGCCGGCCGAGGGAGTCGGCCACGACCTGACTAACCACACAAGTCTCTAGTCCAGGTTTATCGCCTATTTGGGTTCCATCCGCAAGGAGATCCGGCCGGGGTGTCATTCACGGCCCCAAACGATGTGTGCAGGATTCCCAAGCCCACCATCCGGGTGCCACTTGGTACACCGTGCCACAATGCCTAGTCTGTCCCAAGTCCGTCTCGTCGGACACCACCTGGTAGACAAGTAGCACTACCTACAAACGCCAGAAACTAGTTGCAACTCCTGGACAAAGATCAAGTGGATTAATAAGCCGAGAGGGGCCGGATAACCGGAACCCAATGTGTGGTAGTAACTGGACTTGGATAACATACACAAAACTCAGTGCTTAAGGACGGTTCCAATGAGACAACCCACCATGTACTCCTACATGGCCTCTCATCGCTACCTTTACCAAAACGTGTTCACACACTTAGCCTTTACCGGTAGGACATGTTCACCACTCCGATTCATTCCCGACGAATCAGACCTGACACAACTCTAAGCATAGTTGGCATAAAGAAAACAAGCATGGATGAGAAGGCACATCAAGGCTCAAGCAACTCCTACTCATGCTAGTGGGTTTCAACTATTTACTGTGGCAATGACAGGTCATGCAGAGGAATGGGTTCAGCTACCGTAGCAGAAAGTAGCAGTTTGAATCGTTGTTGTCCTAATGCAGTATAAGGATCAGGAGCGAGAGAGTGGGATTTATCAAAATGCTCAAGGGGGGTTTCTTGCCTGATAGATCCACGAAGAAGCACTACTCCTCAGACAGGTACTCGGGACACCTTCCGGAGTAGAACCTATCGAGAAGGGACGGTGCCGGCAATCAATAAACAACCATATGCAACAATATGATGCATGAAGATGACATTTCAAAGATGCTATGATTTGCCCTAATGCATCTAGCATCAATTTGGTTGAAGTCCATATGAACCAAGGGTTCATATGCAAACCCCAAATTAAATATATAACATGCCATTATTACGTTTTCACTTATACAACACATATAAGTTGGTTTTTCATGCATGAAACTGGCATAAATGGATTCCTTGCATTTTTTCTGATGATTTTTCATATATAAATTATTTCATTCTGAGCTACGGTTTAATTTCTATGATTTTTAGACGTTTTAACTATTTTCTGGAATTTTCTGAATTATTTAAAATCTAGAAAATCAATTACTGCGTCAGCATGACGTCACAGAGGCGTCAGCAGGGCTGACCAAGTCAAACCTGACGTGTGGGGGCCACACATCAGTGACACTGCGGTTAACCCCGGGTCAAACCCGCACTGACCAGGGTTTGACTTGGCCCTGGGGCCCACTGTCAGTTTCAGGGGGGAATTAGAATGTGGGATTAGCGCTAATTAAGCTGCCACATCAGCCTCGCCGGAGTTCGGCTGCCGACGACCAAACCGCGTGGCGGTGCTTCGCCGGAACGCGCTACAGGTGGTGGAAGAGCGCGCGGGGACTACCAATTGATAGCGCGCGCTCGACCACATCCACCTGGGCATAGGGGAGGTCACGGGGACGGCGGAGCTCGCCGGAGCAGGGCTCGCGTTGGCGGCCGGAGCTCGGCTATGCGCGGGCGGGGTGCTGCAGC
>NC_041386.1:399860212-399884438 GCF_002162155.2 Triticum dicoccoides
CAGGAGCGGAAGGGCTCAGGGGCACGGAGCTCGCCGGCCATGGCGAACGGTGGCTTCGGGTGCTCGCGGGGCAGCGGCTATGGGGTGAAAACGATGACGTGGTTAAGGGGGGAAGGACCGGGAGCTCACGGGGATCACACAGAGCAGGCCAGCGGGCTCGGGGAAGGCCCGGAGTGAGCGGGGCGGCGAGGCGAATCTCCGGCGACCCGAGGAGGATGAAGGGGTCGGGGATGATGCTTCGAGGCGTCCAGCGCCGCGTGGCCCGGCGGAGAGGACTAGGGCGACAAGGCGGATCTCGTGGGCACGTCGGAGAGGGGAGGGGAAGGCAGTGGTCGCGGTGGCGCACGACGGTGCTCTCCGATGCGCTCGGGACAGAGGGGAAGAGCGAGGCAGAGGATGGGGAGGAGCTCGGGGAAGAATGGAGAGAGACCAGGGGGCTCGGTGGAGCTCTCGGGGGTGGACAGCGCCGAGGAGGGAGAGGAGGCAGCAAGCAGCTGCCTGGCGAGCATGCACGCCCGCCGTGCTCCCTTTCGCCGCTGCCTCCTGGCGAGGGAGACGACTAGCAACGGCCAGTTGGGCCGGGCCACTTCTGGGCCGTGGTGGGGCACCAGGTAAGTCAGGTAAATTCCTTTTCCTATTTTCTTTTTCTATTTCTGACATTTGTTTTGTATCCAAAAGAAATGTTAAAACAATTTCATAAATGCTGAAAATATTTGTGGCATCTAGATATAATATTCCAGAGGCCCTTACCAATTCCCAACATTTTTGGATCCATTAAAATATTTATATAATTTAAACAGCTCCAAATCAAATATTTATGCATTGATTCAAAAATCCAAAATGTGTAGCAAAAATGTGCATCACTTATGGTTGTTGTTCCCAACATTATCCAAAGAGCATGAACGTTTTTGAATAGCATTTTGGGTTCATTGAAAATCCATTTTAAAGTTGAACCTATTTGAATTTGCTTTGGTGCTAGGGTTTGAAACATCCCCATTTCAATTTCATTTGAAATTTAAACATGATGCACAAAGCAAGCCTAGGACCATACCAGAACTAGGGATGTGACAACTCGCCCCCACTTGAAAAAATCTCGTCCCGAGATTCAGGAGTTGGCGGAAAGAAAGCGGGGTACTCAAGTCGAAGACGATCTTCTCGCTCCCAAGTAGCTTCTCTTTCGGCATGATGAGACCACTGAACCTTGAGAAACTTGATGTTATGATGTCGAGTGACACGCTCTTCTTGATCCAGTATACGAACGGGGTACTCTCGATAAGTGAGGTTATCTTGGAGATCAAGCATTTCGTGGTCCACTCCGCGGATGGGATTCGAGAAGCAACACCTCAGTTGAGAGACGTGGAAGACATCATGAACTCGAGAAAGATGTGGGGGTAGTTCCAACTGGTAGGCAACCTCTCCTCTTTAGCGAGAATGCGAAAAGGACCGATGTAACGAGGAGCCAACTTGCCCTTGATACCGAAACGATGGGTACACTTCAAAGGAGTAACCCGAAGGTAAACCTTGTCGCCAACTTCATAAGCCACTTCCTTATGACGACGGTCATACTGGCTCTTTTGACGAGATTGGGCTGTTTTCAAATTCCCACGAATGATGCGAACTTGCTCTTCTGCCTCCTGGATCATATCCGGTCCAAAGAGTTGTCTTTCACCGGTTTCTGACAAGTTCAAAGGTGTTCGACATCTTCGTCCATACAGAATCTCGAAGGGTGCTTTCTTAAAACTGGATTGGTAGCTCTTGTTATAAGCAAACTCAGCAAAGGGAAGACATTTCTCCCAATCCATACCGAATGAGATAGCGCAAGCTCTAAGCATGTCTTCGAGAATTTGGTTGACCCTTTCCACCTGACCACTTGACTGACGGTGGAAAGCGGTACTGAAAGAAAGATGGGTGCCCTTGGCATTCTGGAAGCTTTCCCAGAAATGAGAGGTGAAAAGACTGCCACGGTCTGAATTGATCTCTAGTGGAACACCATGGAGTGACACTATTCGGGAGATATATAAGTCAGCGAGCTGACTAGCAGTGATACTCTCTCGAACAGGTAGGAAGTGAGGCACTTTGGAGAGACGATCAATGACTACGAAGATAGCATTATTTCCTTTCTTGGTCCTGGGAAAGCCGGTGATGAAGTCCATACCAACTTTGTCCCATTTCCACTCGGGAATAGCTAAAGGTTGAAGGGTGCCAGCAGGTCTTTGATGCTCTGCCTTAACGCGATGACAAACGTCATAGTTGGCAATATACTGAGCGATTTCTCTCTTCATCCTAGTCCACCAGAACCTCTGGCGTAGGTCCTGATACATCTTTGTACTACCGGGATGAATCGTGAGAGGGGATTCATGGGCCTCCTTAAGGATCAGTTGCTGCATCTGTTGACATTTGGGAACCACCAAACGGTTTCCAAAGTAAACAACACCTCGTTCATCCATAGAGAAACAGCCAGCAACTCCCTTGGAAATATTCTTCTTGATCCGGGATATTCCCGTATCATGCTTCTGAGCCTCTATGATCTGATCCGTAAGGGTAGGTTTCGCCACCAAGGTAGAAAGAGAACCACGAGGAGCTATGTGAAGGTTAAGCTTACAGAATTTCTCATCGAGGGGTGGTTGACATTGTTGCAACATGAGGTTGTTGCAATAGGATTTATGACTTAAAGCATCAGCCATGATATTGGCTTTGCCTGGGGTGTAGGTGATTCCTAAGTCATAATCCGAGATCAACTCCAACCAACGTCTCTGTCTGAGATTTAGATCCGGTTGGGTGAAGATATACTTGAGACTCTGATGGTCAGTGTAAATTTTGCAACGGTTACCAAGAAGGTAATGTCACCATGTCTTAAGTGCATAGACTACGGCTGCAAGCTCCAGATCATGTGTAGGATAATTTTCCTCATGTGGATGCAACTGTCGAGATGCATAGGCAATCACATGACGATCCTGCATAAGAATGCAACCTAGTCCTTGACGCGAAGCGTCGCAATAGATAACAAATTCTTTAGTGAAATCCGGTGGCACGAGTATGGGCACAGTAGTCAGGCGTCTTTTCAGTTCCTGAAAACTGTGCTCACACTGTGGGGTCCACTCAAACCTTTTATCTTTCTTGAGAAGCTCCATGAGGGGTTTGGCCACTTTGGAGAAGTTTTCAATGAAGCGGCGAAAATAACTGGCTAGACCAAGGAAACTCCTAACTTGTTTGACCGTTTCATGTGGAGTCCAATCGAGAACGGCTTTGACTCTCTCGGGATTGACAACAATGCCCTTACCGAAGATCACGTGGCCTGGATAGGTCACTTCTGGCAACCAAAATTCACACTTGGAGAACTTGGCATAAAGGCGGTGCTCTCTGAGTTTTTCAAACACAAGCCTAAGATGTTCGGCATGCTCTTCCTCGTTCTTCGAGTAAATAAGAATATCATCGAGATAAACCACAATGAACTTATCTAAGTACTCCATAAAGATCGAGTTCATCAAGCAGGAGAAAGTAGCTGGAGCATTGGTTAGGCCAAAAGACATCACGGTGTACTCGTATTGACCATAACGAGTGACAAAGGCTATTTTGGGGATGTCCCCGTTTCTGATTTTGATTTGGTGGTAGCCTAACCTCAAATCCATATTGGAAAAGATTGAGGATCCAGCGAGCTGATCATACAGGTCGTTGATCCTGGGGAGCGGATACTTGTTCTTTATCGTGACCAAATTAACGGAACGATAATCTACAACCATCCGATCCGTACCATCCTTCTTCTTGACGAAGAGGACAAGACAAGCCCAAGGAGAAGAACTGGGACGGATGAAACCCTTTTGCAAGGACTCATCAAGCTGTTTCTTAATCTCGGCTAATTCCAAAGGTGCCATCTTGTATGGTCTCCTAGAGATTTGAATGGTTCCTGGGATAAGTTCTATAACAAACTCTACATCTCTGTCAGGTGGGACACCTGGCAGTTCTTCTGGAAAGACATCTGGGAAGTCACGGACTACCGGAATATCTTCAAGGTCTGGAAGAGGACTGGAATTAAGAGAATAGAGTTGATGCCTTGCAACTCTAGTGGAGACAGTGACTATTTTGCCACATGGATGTGTAAGTTGAACAGATCTGGTGTAACAATCGATCTTGGCATGATGAGCTGTCATCCAGTCCATACCCAAGATGATGTTAATATCTGAGGACTTGAGAGATATCAAAGAAGCAAGGAATACCGGTCTGTCAACAAGGATTTCATTACCATGGCTTACCTTGGAGGTTTTCCATATGGAACCAGGAGTCTGGATTATTAGTGGAGTTGGCATATCACAAAATGACATGTCGTGCAACCGAGCGTAACCTTCGGATATGAAGGAGTGGGATGCTTCAGTATCGAACAGAACTGAAGCTGGGTGACAATTGACAAGAAGCTTACCCAGTACGACGTCGGGATCATCTTGAGCTTCTGTAGCTAAGACATGGTGCACACATGCTCGTTCAATGGAGGCTGGCTTGGTACTGATCATCTTCACTGATGTCTTTTCACGGCCAACAGACCTCTCAGACTGGGGTGGAGTATAACTGGACTGAGGGCAGTCGTGTGCGTAGTGTCCTGGTTCTCCACAGGTGAAGCAGGTTCTTGAGGTAGGACGTGGACCTACATTGGCAAGTTGTCCACTAATAGGCCTGGGTGGAGCACGTTGCTGAGTTGGGTGAGGCGCCACATCGGATGGCCTTGGTGCATATCCAGGTGGAAGAGCTGAGTTCGGAAGCCAAATCCGTCACCTCTAAGAGCCAGAGCGGGAGGAAGAACCCAGATCATGGTTGTGCTTACGAGACTCCTCGTATGTGAGCTGAGCTGTCTCTGCATTAATGGCGTTGTTCACAAGAGCCTGGAAAGTATCACAATGATGTAGGTGGAGATCACGAAGCAACTTAGGGTTGAGACCCTTCCGGAACCTAGCCTGCTTCTTAGCGTCCGTGGACACTTCTTCTGTGGCATAGCGGGCGAGGCTTCCAAAATCTCTACTGTAAGCATCAACAGGCAGCTTACCCTGGGTAAAACTACAGAACTCTTCCCTCTTGCGGTCAATGAGAGCCTGAGGAATGTGGTGCTCACGAAAAGCCTCGGTGAAATCCTCCCACGTAGGAATCTGGCCAGCTGGAAGCATAGCCTCATAGCTCTGCCACCAATTACTAGCAGGACCTTCTAGGTGATAGGTAGCATAGGTGACCTTGTCACCTTCAGTCATGTTCGTAGAAAGCAACTTGTGAGTGATGCTCCGGAGCCAGTCATCCGCATTGAGTGCCTCAATGGAATGATGGAAGGTGGGTGGTTTCAAACTAATGAAGTCGATGATGGAAACCAACTTCTTACACTGATGTGCGGTGTTCTGCTCAATCTGTGCCAGCAAGTGGTTAGTCTCAGGCTTGTTCCTCTCGGATGCTAACAAGAACTCTGCCATCAAAGGCTGGTCAGGAGGATCCTCGTCCCTACCATCTCCGTGGTTCTTGCTATGAGCAACTGAACCTCGGTTAGCAGACGACATCCTGGCACAGAAACCAAGGAAACAAGGATGGAATTAGCATCGACATGAGGATGCGGAATGTAATGCAAAAGCATTGGAAACTCTTGAAATCCTAGGACAATTTCGGCAGCATAACGGCTGTAAATGCTCAAAAGTATTTTTGAGACATTCATCAAAGGAATAGCATAATCAATCAGCATTATAATATCAAGGTTCTGGGTCAAACTGAGGACACACGGAAGTAGTAGAACTGTACGGAGACACAACCCAGCAATCCTAAGACTTTACGGTTTGGTAACACATCTTCCTGAGAGATAGAGGAGAAGCATAGGCCATAACCCTCGTAAAAAAAGAGGCCGACTCAGGGAGAATTACATGAGGTAAAGGAATAAAAAGAGCCTTATGTTCCCTTCCACAATCAATTCCCTTATATAACTAAAGCATTTCTAGACTCAACTTCGACCAGTTTGGCTTGGTAATCCTACAGTCAGTCAGGCTCTGATACCAACGCTGTCGGGACCCCGATCCTAAGTCACACCGATCTAGCATGTAACACTTCATATCACTCTGCGGCCTCACGCACGTTATTCCCACAGGTGCCACCTTACCTGGCCCGGGACCGTTTGCGCCTTTTGGCTCACGTATATGATAGTGTCGCTAGCATCCATATGATAGAGAACCCAGGCCGACATGACTAGTTGTGAACCCAAAGTGGCACTAACTTACAGGGACAGGCATACATGAATCAACCACGAGCATGTCGGTCAACAGCGTATGAATCCGGGCTGTAGCACTGGGCTAACAGGACCCCGGGAACCCGGGCTATAGCAGGCTAGGCAGGACTTCGGATGTCACCGCGTGACATTTCCCCAAAGGGACAGACACAGGAACGAAGTGAATCACATGCCGGCCAGTCAAATGTTTCAGAGTAGTAGTGCTGGGCTAGCAGGACTCCGATGAACCGGGCTGTAGCGGACTACTATGGCTCATGGAAGCACAAGACTACATTTCCCCATAAGAGAGGCTACCAGAGGTAAACAACTAGGTTGTCGGATCCCACACATAGCAATACACGTTACACATACGCATGACATGCAGGTATGTGCAGTACAACATGGCATCACAACATAACTCAAACTCATATAGATAAAGGCCCAGAAGAGCCACATAGTATTCAATACAAACAGGGGTCTCATGACCCATCATTCAGAGCATACAAGCAACGGAAGCATTACATGTCTGAGTAGAGACAACTAAAAAAGGAAAAGACTAAGAAGCCTGACTATACACGACCCTCCCAGGGGTACAAGATCGTAGCTGGGATACAAGCTACTCGTTGAAGTCACTAGTGTAACCAACTGCAAAACATATATAAGCAAACGTGAGTATAAAGGTACTCAGCAAGTCTTACATCAGAACTATCTACATATGCAACATTATCATAAAAAGGGGGGTGGTGGAGTTTTAAGAGCAGCAAGCCATCTTTGACTCAGTGGCTAACCTATACTATGAGTATCGGAAACTTCTTTGAGGTAAGAAGATGCACACGAGTCCACATATTCACCATATCAACACTCCACTATGGATCCGTTCCCGTCTCCCTACGAGAAGGCCATCCATAGCACTCACGCTTATCTTGCGGATTTTAGAGTATCCACTTCAAGTTGTCTATGTACTACATAAGTTCTCCAAGTTTCCATATCCAAGGAAAAACGGCTATTCGAATAGATAATATTGACCCTGCAGGGGTGTACTTCTTCACACACAATCTCGCCACTTATAGCCCTGTAGAGGTCATGTACCTCGGCAACCTTCAAGCGGAAGCCGGGCGAGGGAGTCGGCCACGACCTGACTAACCACACAAGTCTCTAGTCCATGTTTATCGCTTATTCGTGTTCCATCCGCAAGGATATCTGGCCGGGGTGTCGCTCACGGCCCCAAACGATGTGTGTAGGGTTCCCAAGCCCACCATCCGGGTGCCACTTGGTACACCGTGCCACGGTGCCTAGTCTGTGCCAAGTCCGTCACATCGGACACCACCTGGTAGACAAGTAGCACTACCTACAAACGCCAGAAACTAGTTGCAACTCCTGGACAGAGATCAAGTGGATTAATAAGCCGAGAGGGGCCGGATAACCGGAACCCAATGTGTGGTAGTAACTGGACTTGGATAACATACACAGAACTCAGTGCTTAAGGACGGTTCCAATGAGACAACCCACCATGTACTCCTACATGGCCTCTCATCACTACCTTTACCAAAATGTGTTCACACACTTAGCCTTTACCGGTAGGACATGTTCACCACTCCGATTCATTCCCGATGAATCAGACCTGACACAACTCTAAGCATAGTTGGCATAAAGAAAACAAGCATGGATGAGCAGGCACATCAAGGCTCAAGCAACTCCTACTCATGCTAGTGGGTTTCAACTATTTACTGTGGCAATGACAGGTCATGCAGAGGAATGGTTTCAGCTACCGCAGCAGAAAGTAGCAGTTTGAATCGTTGTTGTCCTAATGCAGTATAAGGATCAGGAGCGAGAGAGTGGGATTTATCAAAATGCTCAAGGGGGGTTGCTTGCCTGATAGATCCACGAAGAAGCACTACTCCTCAGACAGGTACCCGGGACACCTTGCAGAATAGAACCTATCGAGAAGGGGCGGTGCCGGCAATCAATAGACAACCATATGCAACAATATGATGCATGAAGATGACATTTCAAAGATGCTATGATTTGCCCTAATGCATCTAGCATCAATTTGGTTGAAGTCCAAAGGGTTCATATGCAAACCCCAAATTAAATATATAACATGCCATTATTACGTTTTCACTTATACAGCAAGTATAAGTTGGTTTTTCATGCATGAACTGGCATAAATGGATTCCTTGCATTTTTCTGATGATTTTTCATATACAAATTATTTCATTATGAGCTACGTTTTAATTTCTATTATTTTTAGAAGTTTTAACTACTTTCTGGAATTCTCTGAATTATTTAAAATCCAAAAAATCAATTACTGCATCAGCGTGACATCATAGAGGCTTCAGCAGGGCTGACCAGGTCAAACCTGACGTATGGGGGCCACACGTTAGTGACACTGGGGTTAACCCCGGGTCAAACCCGCACTGACCAGGGTTTGACTTGGCCCTGGGGCCCACCGTTAGTCTCGGGGGGGGGGGGAATTAGAATGTGGGATTAGTGCTAATTAAGCTGCCACGCCAGCCTCGCCGGAGTTCGGCCGGCGACGACCAAACCGCGCGGTGGTGCTTCGCCGGAACGCGCTACAGGCGGCGAAAGAGCGCGCGGGGACTACCAATTGATAGCGCGCGCTCGACCGCATCCACCTGGGCATAGGGGAGGTCGCGGGGATGGCGGAGCTCGCCGGAGCAGGGCTCGTGGCGGCGGCCGGAGCTCGGCTATGCGCGGGCAGGGTGCTGCAGCTCGAGGGGGGTGCTAGGCAGCACTAAAAGGCAACAGGAGCCCGCCGGAGCAAATAGCAGGAGCGGAAGGGCTCAGGGGCACAGAGCTCGCCGGCCATGGGGTGAAAACGACGACGTGGTTAAGGGGGGAAGGACCGGGATCAGGACCGGTTTTTTGGGATATTAATTTCCCAAAAGCGGCCCTTGTGCTGACCAGCCCCAGGATTACTGTTAGGTGATGAGACACCAACTTGTCACAGAAACTCCAAGCAAACTACAAAATATGTGGTACAAGACCATTCTAGCCTATGGGTACAACAATTGGTTTCTAGTGGTTGATGGCGGAAGCGGTTTGCGGATGATCAGCGTCTATGGGACTCCATTTCCCACAGGAACAGCTGACCAGGATAACTCCTATCTTCGCGAGGGTGCTATCTCCATTGCATAGGTTCCGGGGCTGTCATCACAACGTTCCTTTCCATGCAAGAAATCTGGCCAAGACAATAGCCAGGGACAAGCCAGTGAGTACTTTGAATGTACTCGCAAACATTAAGAACACAGGTATAATATAGCCATTGATAATCGTGTTTTGAAATATTCCATGATCACTTTGTCAGTTATGAAATAAGGTTCATGATGCACGCAAGCAGATCATTCAAATAAAACATGAGTAAACAATCAGGGAGTAGAAATGAAAAGCACCGATCGGGTGTCTGAAGCGACGCCTCAAAAGGATAATAATATGAAGCGTGCCTCAGTCGGGCGTCTGTGCGACACCACATAAAGGGCTTATAAGTTAATGAAATGACAAGCATGCCATAGTCGGGCGTCTGTGTGACACCACATAAAGGGCTTATAAGTAAATGAAATAACACGCATGCCACAGTCGGGCGTCTAGGCGACACCACATAAAGGGCTTATATAAGAATAATCACGGTGAATATCCCGGAGGTAGAACCGTCCCAGGGATACTCATTAATTCAAATAAAATAAATTATTAGTCCATAATAATAATAATCATAATCATCATACGTCACAAGTTATGATCCATGTTCTGGTTTAGTAGTTTCTCCTCCGAAGACCGACACTAAGACCGACACTTGACCCATCCCAGACTGTAGTCCTTAACCATGGACACGGCTATTCGAATAGGTATAATATCTCTGCAGAGGGTGTACTCTTTACCCACTAGCAACAGATTCCTTTAGTCCATCGGGACTAATTCCGTCCACGGTCTTTTGATTGAAAACACACCTGACCACAGACACCAGCCTAACTCATCAGTGTCTGGAATCACCCTTGACACCTGTTAAGCAAAACTCTAAGTGGGGAGGCTACAACCTCGACTAGCATGGGATCACAAAATTTATACCGCGCGCAAACTGGGGGAGCTACCCCCTTCGGCTACAACCGAAAACACCCATGCCCCGGACCGGATGACTGGCTTTAATCTAGGGCCATGGAACCCTCATCACGGTCTCTCTGTACGCTGTGTGCTAGACAGGGGTTGACAACTTACTGAACCGTACCCTACCTGCGACAGGGACAAGTGGCAGCACGAAACAAGTATGGGGGTTACTGGAACAAGACTCGATCTACGGCCGACTCAGGAGGCTTAAGTATTTCCTGCATGGTTAGCTCAAGAATTATATATTACAGTCATCAGACACAACCACCACTTATCATACCTCCCCCTGCCCTACCGGTCATAACCGTCTCGACGAGGGACAAGCTCGTGTCTACACAAGACAGAGGCTTTCCCGGGTCCTTCCCGGTAGGCATGAGAGGCAAATGAGGGTGATTGCTATCACAAGTATGTCCATTTCCAACAGCAACCATTTCCATTTTTGCACTCAAAGCGTATGATCATATCGTCACATAAAAATAACTAATGCTTCATGTTGAGGTGGGGTTATAACCGCATCAAACAATCCCCAAAATATATTATGCCAGGGTTCAGAATGCTTGCCTTCAAGGTGTGGAGAGGTGAGGTGCCCTCCAAAACTTTTGAAAGTTATATCTCCCTTCCAAATTCCTATTTTCAAAAATATTCAAATACCACACACTTCAAAAATAGTACAAAAAGTTTTCCTAATTATTTTTGAAATAAATCTTAAAATAAACTAGGTGAAATTTGAGAGAGGTAGGAAAAAGAATCAATTCATTTGGAGTTTTATTTAAAAAGATATAGCCAGTTAAAGTTTCAGTCAAACTCTGTTTTTAAAATAAAATAGAAAAAGAAAACGTTTCGAATACGCATACGCTTTCGGGCAGAGAAAATGTACTTTAGGTTTTGCGCTTCCACTTAAAACACGTGGAGGCGGGGCTGGGTCACCGATAGTGGGTCCCTTGGGCCCACTGGTCAGGTTTGACCACTCGTCCCCCGCCTTCCCTCTCCTTTTGCCGAATGAAGGCGGAGCTCCGGCGATCTTCGCCAGCGAACGAGGGCCCCTCGAGGGCATCCGAGGGCAGGGATGGATCCGCCACTCCTAGGCAGTCCTACCGGTGGTCGACTGGCCGACGGGGACGGAGGGAGTCGCCGGTGGCGAGCTCCGCGGTGGAGGAAGCTTCGGGCATGATTGGGGAATTGGGTTACGATGGGTTTTGATCGCGTTTGAGGGGATGGGGAAGAAGGCCTTCCCTGGTCGATTGACTACTACGGGGGTGCTAGGTGGGGTGGCTTGAGGTCGCCTGAGGTTTCGGAGAGGCTCGGGGCTCCTTAAATAGGCGGTCGGGGTCGGTTCCGACGATGGCCGTGGATAAGAACGCCGGCGACCGTCATTCTGTTGCAGCAGGGGGACGTGGCGGTGACGAGCGCTTGCGGACAAGCTTGTGGATGAGCTCGGGCTGCTCTAGAGGGCAGCTGGCATGCGGGGGTGGCTTGGGCGGCGCCGTCCATGGCAGGGCGCACTGTGGCCGCCCGCTAGCCGCCGCTGCCGACCTAAATAGCAGCAGCGTTTACTTATTTCTAGCGCTACTACTATGCTAGTGTGTATAAGCGTTTTCCTAGTAGTGTACTCTAACCCTCTCTATATTTAATTCTTTGTCAGATTAGCATACTTGCTTTTTCCGAGTGCATGATATCGTCGGCTATGATACCACCACTATGGCCAGCCTTATATAGTGGGGAGTATCATATACTATAGTATCATGCATATGATACTAGTGTATGATACTATGTACGTACCTTCATAGTGCAAATATAGTATCATAGAGTAGTATATATCATAGATAACCATATTTATGGCCATGCATGACACAAAGTAGTATAGCATTTTATTATATATGTTATTGCCTCTACCCATGTTACTTCTTCTTTGCCACATAATCATATTTTCTATTCCAGAGTGCATGACACCGGCTATATATGATAACCCCAGTATGGCCACCCTAACGCTGGTTGTAATATGGGAGTATCAAGCATTATCATGCATGCCAACTAGACTTTTTGGATGAGGTGGCACACAGTTAAATGAGGAAAGAGAGGTTGTGGTATCATATCATGATACCTTATCATATTAAATGGTGTACTACTTTGTGTCATGGATGGCAATTAATAAGGCAACCTAAGAAACTAACTTGTGATACTATGCGCGCATTATGGAGGTATTATCAATCATATATTAGTATCATGCATATATATGATACTAGAAGCATGGTCAATAATACAGCCTACGGTCGTCTATAAGAAGTTGCCATGTCATATATAGCCAACCTCTTATCCGGCTTGTAAAATAATAAGATTTAAGTATGTACTAGTTTATCAATAGTTAGCCCATCTTACATCCTCTCAGATTGTCTTGGGTCTCGTGTTGCAGCTGGCTACTAACCAAGAGCCCTCTTCTCTTCTCTATCATCTTCTCTTTCGTCCAACTAATCACATATATATTATTCTATTCGTTATAGCCTTCTTATGTCACTCTATTATACTTGCTCTAATGCATAGTATCATAGAGTAGTATCATGTAGTACTTTATTTATTGTCATGCATGACACATAGTAGCATAGCATTTATTATGATACGGTTTCATGATATGATACTTAACCCTCTCTTTCATCATTTAATTCTATGAGAGCTCATGAAAATTTCCTAGTTGGCATGCATGATACTAGCTATGACACCCCCTTACTATTAGCCTAGAAAAGAACGTGTACAGATCATTTGTGTGTCGCTTTGTGAGTTTTCATCCGTTTTTTTGAGAAGTGGGGAGAAGTTTCAAACATTTCGGCTGCGAGGTGCGGCCACTAGCATAGGCCTAGTTGGTATTTTAATTACAGGAAATTCAGATGGAGCCCGGACATCATCAAAATCGATATGTGCCCATGGCGTGCTCTCACGATCCCTTGGAAACAAATTGTTAAAGTTTGGCACAAGTTTTGATAACTGCTCCTTCCAAACCGGAGTATCTCACATGAAGGATCATGGTTTCCAAAAGGAGACATGTCAATTCAAACTCCTGTGGCTGGTGACTTCATCATTTGGCCTCATAAAAATTTCCATGGTACACAATCAACATTATACCACGGGTTCGATTTTCTGGCGCATTTCAGGTATCATTAGCTATAATTAAGGCATATTTGAGTTTAACGTGCATTCTGTGCATAAAATAAAATTACAACCGGAAATGCATGTGTTGTCGAAAGGGATGATGATCGTCGTTCGATCTGGGAGCATCCAATGGTGCAGACGTACGATCCGTGGGGTTTGGGTTCTGACCAATAAGAAAGCATGACTCAGATCGTGGGCGGGGTTTGAATTGACACGTTCTTACCGGAGTATCAAGGTCAACATATTAACGGTTCTTACACGAATAAAAAACTGGGCATAGCTCACAAATTTAGTACACGTGACAGTTCTAAATTGAATGAACTAAGTTGCAGGGTAGGCATAAAGACTAGTCTTACGGCTTAATTCCCATGTACATGGGGGAACTTGGATCATTACATTCACCATGAATGAATGTCAGGACCCCGACTCAATGCCACATCGATCTAGCATGTAACACCTCATATCACTTTGCGGCCTCACGCACGGTATTCCCACGGGTGTTGCCTTACCTTTGCCCGGGACCGTTTGCGCCTTTTGGCTCACGTATATGATGATGTTGCTAGCATCCATATGATAAAGAGTCCGGGCTGACATGACTAGTCGTAAACCCAAAGTGGCACAGACTTACAGGGACAGGCATCCATGACCCAGCATCGAACGTGTCGGTCATCAGCGAGTGAATCCAGGCTGTAGCACTGGGCTAGCAGGACTCCGGTGAACCGGGCTGTAGCGGGCTAGCAGGACTCCGGTATTCATCGCGTGACATTTCCCCGAAGGGACAGACACAGGAACGAAGAAGGACACATGCCGGCCAGCCTAAGTGTTCCGGAGCAGTAGCAAGCTACCAAGGCTCAATGGAAACACTAGGAGACATTTCCCGGTAAGAGAGGCTACTAAAGATAAACAACTAGATGGTCAGATCCCACACATACCAAGCATTTCAATAACATACACACAATATGCCCGATATGTGCAAATACAACATGGCATCACAACATGACTCTACGACTCAAGTATTTAATCAATAGGCTCCGAGGAGCGAGATATTACAAACATGGGTCTCATGACCCAACACTCAGAGCATACAAATCAAAGCACAAGCGGAAGCTATCATGTCTGGGTACAGACATCTATAAATGAAAAAGGCTGAGAAGCCTGACTATCTACCAGATCCTGCCGAGGGCACAAGATCGTAGCTGAGGTAACAAGCTAAACGTCGAAGTCCACGCGGAACTACTAGTGAGACTGAAGTCTCTCTGCACAAAACATAAAATAGGCAAACGTGAGTACAAATGTACCCAGCAAGACTTACATCAGAACTAACTACATATGCATCATTATCAACAAGGGGATGGTGGGGTTTAACTGCAGCAAGCCAGCTTTGACTCGGTGGCTATCCTAAACTACGACTGCAAGCGACTCTTTTGAGGTGGCGCACACGACTCCACATATTCACCATATCAATACACCACTATGGATCCGCTCCCGTCTCCCTACGAGAACGCCATCCATAGCACTCACGCTTATCTTGCGTATTTTAGGGTATCCACTTTCACTTGTCTATGAACTGATATAAGCAACCCAGAAGTCCTTTTCCGCGGACACGGCTATTCGAATAGATGATGTTAACCCTGCAGGGGTGTACTTCTTCATACATGTTTCCACCACTTAGCGTCTGCACACGACATGTGCTCGGCAGACTTCAAGCGAAAGCCGACGTGGGTGTAGACCACGACCTACCTAAACACTCAAGTCTCTAGTCCAGGTTTATCGCCTATTCGGGTTCCATCTATGAGGAGATCCGGCCGGAGTTTCGCTCACAGCCCCAAACGATGTGAACAGGGTTCCCGAGATACCAAACGGGCATCCGGTACACCATGCCACGTACCTACCGCATCACAGCCCACCCCTACGGTCAGCGCTGTCCACGGCCTCCAGTAAGCTACAAACACCAGAAACTACTTGCAACTCCTGGACAGAGGACTAGGGTGAATAAGAAGTCGAGCGGGGTCATATTTCAGGGCCCAATGCATGGTAGTAGCTGAATCATGGATCACAAACACAGAACTCAGTTCCTAAGGACGGCTTCAATGAGACAACCCACCATGTACTCCTACATGGCCTCTCACCGCTACCTTTACCAAATCGTGTTCACACACTTAGCTCACACACGGTAGGACATGTTCACACGCCTCTGATTCATCCCTGATGAATCAGACCTGACTCAACTCTAAGCAGTAGTAGGCATGACAAACAAACATGAATGAGTAGGCACAACAGGGCTCAAACAACTCCTACTCATGCTAGTGGGTTTCATCTATTTACTGTGGCAATGACAGGTCATGCAAAGGATAAAGGGGTTCAGCTACCACAGCAAGTAACAAATATGTCGTTGTTGTCCTAATGCAGTAAAAGAGAGCAGGAGCGAGAGAGTGGGATTTTATCGGAATGAACAAGGGGGTTTTGCTTGCCTGGCACTTCTGAAGATAACATTGAGTCTTCATCAGTGTCAACGATCACATCATCGGTATCACGTCTATCAAGAGGGGACAAATACCGGCAACACAGAAGGGAACACAATCAATGCAATGCACAATTTGATGCATGATCATGACATGGCAAAATGAATGTGTTTTGGGCTAATGCAACTAGCAACAGATTAAATGAAGTTGGTTTGAATACAAGATTCAAATTCAAACTCCATATGTGATTATTCAAATGCCATTTAATTGATTTGTGCTAAACAGCAGCTATAAGTTGTTCTAACATGCATGAAAATGGTACAGATGGATTCCTTGAATTTTTCTGATAATTTTTCATATATAAATTATCTAATTTGGAGTTACGGTTGAATTTCTATGATTTTTAGAAGTTTTTACAAATTTCTGGAATTTCCTGAATATTTATAAAATGAACTAAATTCCAGAAAAGGAATATTGCGTCAGCATGGCGTAAGGCTGAGGTCAGCAGGTCAACTGGGTCGCCCAGAGTCAAACCTGACGTGTGGGGGCCACACATCAGTGACACAGGTTAGACAGGGGGGGTTAGTTTAGTTTAATTAAAGATTAGGGGCACTAGGGCCCACATGTCAGTGTCAGGGGGTTAGCTTAGGTGGTGATTAGCTTAAACTAATCACCTGATGGCGGGGGCCCACCTGTCATAGACCCAGGGGAGGTCAAACCCCTCGTCAAACGACTCAATCCCGCCGGCGTTGAGTCGCCGGCGAGGCCGAGGCGGCGGAGGCCTTCGGGTTTCTTGCTCCGGCGACCAAATGGCCGGCGGAGGGCATCTACGGAATGCCCAGGCTCGCGCGCATCTAACAGGGCAAACGGGAGAAGCTAGGGCGGCCGTAATCCTCGCCGGCGTCGAGCTCAGCGGCTGCCGGACCTCGGGCGTTGGCGGGAACGGCGCTACGGTGCACAAGAGGGGAAACGGAAGGGCGTTGCGGCCTCCTAGGGTTGCGGTGAGCACGACGATGGGCTCGGGAGCGAGCTGCGGTGGCTGTGGCCACGGCCACGCCATGGCCGGCGGCGAGAAGCTCTCGGCCGCGGTGGATAACCTAGCTACGGCGCGCCAACGACGAAACAGAGAGGGGGAAACGGACGGAGAGCTCACGTAGACCCTGTAGAGGTGGACGGCGAGCTTGAGGGAGGCCGGACGGGGGCGGATTTGACGGCGGCGATCCGCGGTGGCCGAGGAGGGGAACGGCGAAGCTGGCAGCATCCAGGGCTTCCGGAGGGCCGTGGATCGGTGGGGAGGAAGAGGGGGTCGAGGCGGAGCCTTTGAGCGCATCGGCGAGGCTAGGGGGTGGCGGTGGCCGCGAGGGAGCTCGTCGGTGGCGGCGGCTCCGTTCGGGCGAGTGAGGGAGAGAGGAAGCAGAGGAGGGGGGAGAGTTCGGGAGAGTGAGGGAGTTCCAGGGGGGTGGCGTGGCACGCATGGAGGCGTCCGGGGTGTCGAGGTGGAGCGGCAAGCAGGAGGTGGCCGGGGCGTGCGCCGGCGTGCGTCGGCCACGCGCCTGTGCCTACTGGCGCGAGGAGGAAGGCGACAGGGGGGGAAGTGGAGATGGGCTGGGCCGTGCTGCTGGGCCAGGTGGGCTACCAGGTGAGCGCCAGGTAGTCCTTCTCTCTCTTTCCATTTCTGTTTTTATTTATCTATTTTGTTCTCTGTTGTTTTAGTTTAGTAAAATACTAAACCATTTTATAAAATCCTGAAAATAGTTATGTGGCTAGAGTTAAAATATACCAAACCACATAAAATGTTCCAGTAATTATTGGACATATATTATTTATATATCAAATATATATCCAATGCAAATAGCTATTTATTTAATTCAAAGGCCCAAAATAATTAACTCTGAGATACCAAAAATATTGTTTTGAGTTTTACCTCTTTGCAATATTTTCAGAGACTAAGAGGAACATTTTCTTGGACTTCTTTGAGGAGATTTTAATGTTGATCATTTTTAGAAGGTTTCTGAGGCTTTGAAAATTCCTCAATTCAAATTTCATTTGAATTAAAACATGATGCTCACATGAGGTCTAGCCTAGTGCATAACAGGACCAGGGATGTGACAACTCACCCCCACTAAACAAAAATCTCGTCCCGAGATTCAAGCGTAGGGTAAGGTGAAGGGGGAACGCAACTAGTACAATCTTCACGATCCAGGGTGCACTTTATCAAAGCGTTGATTCGATCACCATCTTTGTCTCGAAGTCTTGCTCTGAGAACTCCAACTAACATGACAACGAGAGGAAAGGAAAGATCCTAAAAGAATGGTTCTTCTCGAAGGTCGAACAACTCAGGATTAACTCACGGAATGAGACATAGCAACATCTCTCGAGCTGAGAGGCGAAGCACACATCCATAGGAATGGAGTGAAGCAGATGACGAAGGTTCACTAGGTAGACCACAATTTCACGCTTAAGAAGGTGGTAATCGATTGTCAACGTAGCGAGGAGTTGAGTTGCCATGATACCATAATGATACACCTTAGGGAAGGTGACTCGTAGAGATATCCCCTTAAGTGGCAAAAAGAATTACTTTTGATTCAGAGATCATTGAGACTCTTTAAACCAGCCTAAGGCAATTCTCGAGCAATCGTTTGGAGGGGGTCGGTAGAATGGCATACTCGGACTTGGATGATGTGGACTACCTTGTTGAAGACAACGCAATGTATGATTTTTGCTTATCACCGGAAATGGAAGAGACCCATGGTAGAATGGCACATTGGCGGTGCAAGCTGGGAACAAAATGCAAATGCTGGGAATGATTCTGGTAACTGGGGGAAGAACCCAACAATAAAGAGTGAATTCACTGTTGGAGTGGTTATAGCATAACCGAGGAAATCTGGGGCAATCCCAGTTAGTGCCGATGATAACACGTAGCGCTTGTGCGTGCTCTCAAGAACTTGAGCATTTTCATAATCATCAAGGTTTTACCAACATCCGTGTCAAGGATGCTGACAACACAACATACTACCATGATGAATAGCGATGGACGATGCAGATGCAAAGGAGGATAACACTTTCTCAGATTTCACCTTAGCGAGCCAAGGAACAAAATCTGGACGATCGACCGAGAGACATTTAGCACTCCGCTTCTAATGTTCTCCTTGATGTACTAGCGTATCCCATTCCTTGAAATGGTCTGGTATCTAGAACATCAAGTAAAGGTCGGACTTCGGGAGCACAAAAATCCATAAGGAACAACTAGGGAGTAGATCCTACGAAATCCTTATGGGGAGGTGGCCAACTTCTTCAATCAAGATACTACAATAATAGGTCTTTCGGCTGGGTGGTGCTGGCCACGACATCCACTTTACCAGTTATCGAGGAACCAATATTATAGTTCTTGGAAAATGTTCCAAACCATCATATCTGCCTGAGATTCAGATCTGGTTGGTGTCAGGATATTCCAGACTCATCGAGTCTAGGAAGGAAAACGAAAGTTTGCAACACAAATCGACGAGATGACGTTGCGAGATTCTCGGGAAATGAACTACGATAGCAAGCTCCAAAACATGAGCTGGTTCTGCTACAAACATGTGAACACGTTGTTCCAGACAAGCATGACCACAAAGTAGTCTTATAATAAAACACTACCGAGTTCTGGTTGGGAACCATCAGCGAGGATATCGAAGTTCTTTCATAAGTCCGGATTAGCCCTTATGAAGGTACTCCTTCTCCTTGAACAAATCAGTCAGTGGCTTGGTGTGCTAGGATACACATATGGAATGAAGGTTGCAAGTCTCCAGACCACAGAATACTTCGCACGTGTGCATGACTGACTTGCGATGATTCCAGAGGAAGCAACATTGACTTTCTCAAGTCCACGGCGGCAACTTGCATCAAATGCACATGAACTAGAGGAAGTCACTTCTTACATCCGAACATATGCTTCATGAGCTAGCATGAACAAATGCTTTCAAAAGTTTCCAACACTAGCTTAATGTTCAGCAAAATTATGGGGAAGACAAGGATGTTGTCAATGGGCACAACAACAATTCATCTGGGTTTCCTTTTAAAAGGAATTCCATAGTTAAGTGAACAAGTGATAGCATTGGTCAGACCCAAAAGATATAATGGTGTATGCTCGAGGGATCAACCACGAGTAAGACAACATTACGAATATCGTTGGTTCTGGTCTGATTGGATGATAGCCCATACTCCAATCAAAGGTTGGATAAGAATGATAGGTCCATTAACTGATCACAGGGACCAATCGATGAAGATATCATCTTTCTTCAACACACACTACACAAAGATATCCCTTTGGAACAAACTAAGTTAGGCAAGATTTTATCTTCCAATTCTCCAAGTTGTTGTCTAGCTTAACCAACTAGCTCAGGGATATCTAACACCGACTCTTGGAGAGAAGGTGGTTCACAAGAAACCAACTTGATCACGAGCTCAACATAACAGTCAGGGAACAACCTGGTAATACTTCCGAGAAGATATTCGGAAAATCACGAACAACCGGTATGTTACTAAGCTCGAGAACAATCTCGCTTTTGAGGGCAAGACGATATGATCAAATGAGTGAGGGCTTGACAAGATCCTAACTCATCAATCGAAGGGTGCACCGAAATAAGGACTAGGTAGCACGATCAGTCTTAGAAGGATGATTCAAAAACCAACATGCTAGGAATGAAATTATTATCCTTTAACTACCAAGCAACAGAGTTGCTAGCAGTATTGATTTCACAAGCCATGATTCATTTGTCGGCATTCCGGTTACAATAACACAGGAACCGAGGAATGAACAATGATGGCAAAAGTATCACTGTACCAAGAGTTCATAGGATGGTGTGCAATTCCTATAACAATCTCGATATAAAATATGTAATACTCCAAGGTAGAACAGAGCAAAAGCTGAATTGGCATTTTGATCTGCGGAGCACAACTTCTTTGACCCAATCCTGGATATGGAAGAGGTACTGGAGTTTGTTTCTCCAAGTCATTCAGGACAGAATGGCTTGACAGACCACAAGAGTAATAGGCATCGACAAACGAACGCACGCATACTCTTGACTATCAATTGATAGACGAAAGTCAGTAGACAACTAAAGAGGGACAACTCAAAGGAACATATAACTTTCTGAGTTGTGGATGCATAGATTAGTATGTCGAACCAAGTTCAACATAATTTCTCCGGATAACCCATGCAGAAAGGTAGAACTGGCAGAAGCACAATATATAATGGAGAACTCATCAAGAGCACTCTGGTTGTGATCGTTCAGTTCAACGAGGAACTTTTGCCATAAGTAGTTCATGGTATTTGGAAGAAGAAGATACCACGGACTTCAAGGACTATCGCAAAGGTTACTAATAACCTAAGGGAACTAACAAACACTATCGACATGAAGTAAGTAGGGTGAATCTCGGGTTCAAGAAGCCCGGAATGGAATACCTACTAACTAAGTGGCATCAAGGGATGCTTACGAGAATGATGGCCAGAATCATCACACTGGGAACACAAAGGCACGACTGGATTACTAGGTGATCCCCTAAGACACCTAGGGTCATAATAATATCTCCAACATATATGTCAAGGTAACGGAGTACCTCAACTCACTGATTAGTGTGGTTAATCTGGCCCATGGGAACATTGAAACGGGAAGAAAGGAGTTGCAAATGCATCAGACTACTTAGAAACCTGGGATGACTCGGACAGCATAACGGCTGTAAATGCTCAGAAAAGATTTGAGACATTCACAAAAATGGTGGCATAACCACTCAGAAGCACAATATCAAGGTTCCGAGATCAATAATTAACATACAGAAGTACTAGGAACTGAAACGAGGCTTAAGTCCAACAATCTATAAGTCTACGGATTAGTAACACGTGATCCTGATAGAAAGAAAAGATAGCCTAGTTCTTAATCCCCGCAGGAAAGATAAGATGACTCAGATCAGAAGGCATAAGGTATAAGGAGTAAAAAGAGCCTTACGTTCCATCCCACAATCAATTCCCTTATATAACTAAAGAATTTCTAGACTCAACTTCGACCAGTTTGGCTTGGTAATCCTACAGGCAGTCAAGCTCTGATACCAACGCTGTCAGGACCCCGACTCAATGCCACATCGATCTAGCATGTAACACCTCATATCACTTTGCGGCCTCACGCACGGTATTCCCACGGGTGTTGCCTTACCTTTGCCCGGGACCGTTTGCGCCTTTTGGCTCACGTATATGATGATGTCGCTAGCATCCATATGATAAAGAGTCCGGGCTGACATGACTAGTCGTAAACCCAAAGTGGCACAAACTTACAGGGACAGGCATCCATGACCCAGCATCGAACGTGTCGGTCATCAGCGAGTGAATCCAGGCTGTAGCACTGGGCTAGCAGGACTCCGGTGAACCGGGCTGTAGCGGGCTAGCAGGACTCCGGTATTCATCGCGTGACATTTCCCCGAAGGGACAGACACAGGAACGAAGAAGGACACATGCCGGCCAGCCTAAGTGTTCCAGAGCAGTAGCAAGCTACTAAGGCTCAATGGAAACACTAGGAGACATTTCCCGGTAAGAGAGGCTACTAAAGATAAACAACTAGATGGTCAGATCCCACACATACCAAGCATTTCAATAACATACACACAATATGCCTGATATGTGCAAATACAACATGGCATCACAACATGACTCTACGACTCAAGTATTTAATCAATAGGCTCCAAGGAGCGAGATATTACAAACATGGGTCTCATGACCCAACACTCAGAGCATACAAATCAAAGCACAAGCGGAAGCTATCATGTCTGGGTACAGACATCTATAAATGAAAAAGGCTGAGAAGCCTGACTATCTACCAGATCCTGCCGAGGGCACAAGATCGTAGCTGAGGTAACAAGCTAAACGTCGAAGTCCACGCGGAACTACTAGTGAGACTGAAGTCTCTCTGCACAAAACATAAAATAGGCAAACGTGAGTACAAATGTACCCAGCAAGACTTACATCAGAACTAACTACATATGCATCATTATCAACTAGGGGATGGTGGGGTTTAACTGCAGCAAGCCAGCTTTGACTCGGTGGCTATCCTAAACTACGACTGCAAGCGACTCTTTTGAGGTGGCGCACACGAGTCCACATATTCACCATATCAATACACCACTATGGATCCGCTCCCGTCTCCCTACGAGAACGCCATCCATAGCACTCACGCTTATCTTGCGTATTTTAGGGTATCCACTTTCACTTGTCTATGAACTGATATAAGCAACCCAGAAGTCCTTTTCCGCGGACACGGCTATTCGAATAGATGATGTTAACCCTACAGGGGTGTACTTCTTCATACATGTTTCCACCACTTAGCGTCTGCACACGACATGTGCTCGGCAGACTTCAAGCGAAAGCCGACGTGGGTGTAGACCACGACCTACCTAAACACTCAAGTCTCTAGTCCAGGTTTATCGCCTATTCGCGTTCCATCTATGAGGAGATCCGGCCGGAGTTTCGCTCACAGCCCCAAACGATGTGAACAGGGTTCCCGAGATACCAAACGGGCATCCGGTACACCGTGCCACGTACCTACCGCATCACAGCCCACCCCTACGGTCAGCGCTGTCCACGGCCTCCAGTAAGCTACAAACACCAGAAACTACTTGCAACTCCTGGACAGAGGACTAGGGTGAATAAGAAGTCGAGCGGGGTCATATTTCAGGGCCCAATGCATGGTAGTAGCTGAATCATGGATCACAAACACAGAACTCAGTTCCTAAGGACGGCTTCAATGAGACAACCCACCATGTACTCCTACATGGCCTCTCACCGCTACCTTTACCAAATCGGGTTCACACACTTAGCTCACACACGGTAGGACATGTTCACACGCCTCTGATTCATCCCCGATGAATCAGACCTGACTCAACTCTAAGCAGTAGCAGGCATGACAAACAAACATGAATGAGTAGGCACAACAGGGCTCAAACAACTCCTACTCATGCTAGTGGGTTTCATCTATTTACTGTGGCAATGACAGGTCATGCAAAGGATAAAGGGGTTCAGCTACCGCAGCAAGTAACAAATATGTCGTTGTTGTCCTAATGCAGTAAAAGAGAGCAGGAGCGAGAGAGTGGGATTTTATCGGAATGAACAAGGGGGTTTTGCTTGCCTGGCACTTCTGAAGATAACATTGAGTCTTCATCAGTGTCAACGATCACATCATCGGTATCACGTCTATCGAGAGGGGACAAATACCGGCAACACAGAAGGGAACACAATCAATGCAATGCACAATATGAT
>NC_041386.1:399885873-399945606 GCF_002162155.2 Triticum dicoccoides
CACGCATGGAGGCGTCCGGGGTGTCGAGGTGGAGCGGCAAGCAGGAGGTGGCCGGGGCGTGCGACGGCGTGCGTCGGCCACGCGCCTGTGCCTACTGGCGCGAGGAGGAAGGCGACAGGGGGGGGGGAAGTGGAGATGGGCTGGGCCGCACAGGAGCTGGGCCGGCTGGCTACCGGGTGAGCGCCAGATAAGTCCTCTCTCTCTCTTTCATTTCTATTTAATTATGTTTTCTATTTTCTGTAGTTTGTTTTGATTTAGTTTTAGACACTAAACCATTTTATAAAATCCTGGAAATAGTTATGTGGCTAGGACTAAAATATACCAAACCACATAAAATGTTCCAGTAATTATTGGACATATATTATTTATATATCAAATATATATCCAATGCAAATAGCTATTTATTTAATTCAAAGGCCCAAAATAATTAACTCTGAGATACCAAAAATATTGTTTTGAGTTTTACCTCTTTGCAATATTTTCAGAGACTAAGAGGAACATTTTCTTGGACTTCTTTGAGGAGATTTTAATGTTGATCATTTTTAGAAGGTTTCTGAGGCTTTAAAAATTCCTCAATTCAAATTTCATTTGAATTAAAACATGATACTCACATGAGATCTAGCCTAGTGCATAATAGGACCAGGGATGTGACAATGAACTTGGGTTTTCTGATGATTTTACGCTTCTCTATTACATGGGTGGGTGATCCCTTGGCTGGAAACTCATCAAATTCATCATACTCGTTCTCATCGGCAACATCGTCGACACTCAGTACTCTTCTCTTCCCATGCATCACTGCATGGCAGTTCCTATTCAAGGGGTCTTCTGCAAAGAAAATCTGGGTAGCATCACTGGCAATAATGAATGGGTTTGCGTGATATGCCATCGTTGTCCTGTTAACACAGGTCTTCCTGTAATCATCAACCCTTACATGACCAAGAGGGATCCATGCGCATGTGAATAATGCCACCTTAACTTTCACATAGTCAAGCTCCCAAATCTCTTTAATGGTTCCATAGTATACCCTTTTATCAGCTTCATCTACAATCATGTATTCTATTCGAACAACGTTGTTCTGATATGAGGTCTTCTGATCATGTTCCTCAGTGAAGAACGTGTATCCATTTATGTCATATGCTTGGTACGTCAACACCGTAGGTGATGGATTTTGTGCGAACCACATAGCAATGTCATTGATGGATCCTTGTGCCAAACGATTCTTCAGCCATTCGGCGTAGTTCTTAGTGTGCTCCTTCATCTCCACAGCTAATGAAGGCACCATTGCTAAGAATATTCGGTGTATCTCCGCCAAGTGTTCTTCGGCACAAGTGCTGAGAACTGGGCTATTAAGCAGTACCGTCAAATGTGCTTTCTCTGCCAATTCTCCGGGTCCAGCCATTTGCATTCCAGCAAGGACCAACTTACCTTTCAGCCTTCCATCATGGCGAGAGAGGGGCAAACCTATAGGTCTTTGTTTCATGTATTCGGTGAAAAACTCAACCACCACCTCCATGGTATAACCTTGTAGGATGCTTGCCTCTAGATGATTTCGGTTCCGACAAAAGCGCTTCAGTATTCCCATGAACCGCTCGAAGGGATACGTGTTGCGAAGAAACATAGGACCACAATACTTTATCTCATCGACAAGGTGCAAAGTGGGATGGAACATGACCTCAAAGAATGACACTGGGAAAAACATCTCTAGGTTGGACAATATTCTTTCAATATCATCTTGCATATGATCCAACTCTTCAGGATCTACAACCTTTTGCCATTGTTGGCTGAAGAAATCACAGAGGTTAATGAGTGTGTTTCTTATATCTTTGTCCATCAGATTCCTGATGGCCACCAGGAGGATCTGTGTCAACATTACGTGGCAATCATGTGACTTCATGTGTCCCAACTTCATTTTACCTGAGCTCGTATCCACGAGACTTCTGATGTTTCCGCAATAGGAAGAGGGTGTCTTAGCTGACAACAAATAGGTGAAGAACTGTGTTGCTTCTTTTGCACTGAAATTGTAACTCTGGCGAGCTTTGATGAATTTGTCATCATCTTCTGCTTCACTCTTGCGTTTTGATTGATCAGCAAGCATATCGAGCCGTGAACCGTCACCATCCTTTCTTTTACCTTCAATCTTGAGCGGAGTACCAAGGATGCTTTCACATGCGTTCTTCTCTACGTGCATGACATCGATGCAATGACATACACATAGAATCTCCCAGTAAGGTAATTCCAAAACACCGATTGCTTCTTAAACAATTGACCCTTGGGTGTTTGTTTCATCGTCAAAGGGTGGTTCTTGCTAAGCACAACATTAATTTTTTAGCCATGTTGTGGAGCACCTCCCCTTCATAGGATCTTGGTCCCACACCTGCCTCTGCCATACCATCAAATTCAGCTTTCAACTTTCGGTATGGGTGATTTTTCCGTAAGAACCTACGATCATGCAAATAAATAGTTTTGTGTGAGTTGGAAAGTCTTCCGTTATCTATCCTATCCATGCATGTGACTCACCCTACATCTCCCTTTGTTTTCTACCCTGATGTGTTGCCTAATGCCGGCATATCTTGAATGGTGTGCACCAGCATCACATGTAGATCGAAAATCTCATTTCCGTAAGCATCATAACATTTTACAGCAGGCGCATCTATCCACAATGTCAGCAGTTTTTCTACCAGTAGCTGAAAGTAAATGTCGATGTCATTTCCAGGTTGCTTCTGGCCTTGGATAATCATTAACATCATAATGTATTTTTTCTTCATACACAAGCAAGGAGCTAGGTTATATATGCATAGAAGCCCTGGCCTTGTGCTATGATTGGTGCTCATATTGCTGAAAGGATTCATCCCGTCAGTAGAGTCCCCGAGCCTTATACTTCTAGGATCCTAGGCAAAGTCTTCAAACTTGTTGTCGATTAATTCCCACTGAGCCCCAACTTTCGGGTGCCTCATAAAAGTATCCGCAATTCACTCATCATGATGCCACCGTAACCCCTTTGCCTCTCTAGGGTTTTCAAACAAACGCCTCAACCTTGGAATTAAAGGCAGGTACCAAACAACCTTGAATGGGATTCTTGTCTTGATCTCGTCGTCCAATTCGTACTTGTCCTTTGCTCTCCTACACATGTATCATGCATGCTTTCATGTGGGATATGCACACAAATCTTTGTACTCACCATAATACAATATACAATCATTCACACAAGAGTGTATCTTCTGTAGTTCAAGTTCGAATGGGCAAACAATTTTCTTATGGAAGCACATTATCTTCATTCATGATTCCAGGGAGCACATTATCTTATGGAAGAATTTCTCTGAAAAGACCTAACATCTTTGTGAAGCCTTTGTTTGATAGACCGTTTGCTGCTTTAAATCTGAGAAGCGCCAGGGTGGCATTCAACTTTGAATATTTGTTTTTGCAACCTAGATACAATTCTTTCTTGGAGTCCGCATCAATGGTTGGAAGATCCTTGTACCCAATCATATCCTTTTTGGGCCCTCGAAATCTGCAATCATAGCAGCAAAATCTGGTATATCAAGATCATCGTCATCTGCGTTGACATCTTGGTTTTTTCTAGTGGGCATTTCGGCTTTCCGGTGTTCCATTGGTAGCTTGACGCCTCTGCCCCGATGTTAGATGAAACATCCATGTGACACTGATCGGGGTTTGGCATCTCGCAGCCCTGGTTATCTTCATCCATGACCTCTTCACTGTGTCTGGTCCAACGTGTATATCCATCAATGAATCCCCTTGAGACTAAGTGCCACTGGACATCTGCAAATTCATGTGACTCTATATTGGGAGACACAGGATGTAATCCGCATCACCAATTCTCCTCTTTGTACTTTCAGCCAAATTCATGAACTCTGTCACGCCACTAATAAAATCTGTGGTTTTTTATTCTTTATCCATCGATATTGTTCCATCTGCACAACATGAATAGTAAATAAAAACAAAATAACAACATTAATACACTGCTACCCAAACATGCGTGCATAAATCACAAGCTTTTATTTTCATGATTACTAAGGGCGCTCCATATTGTTATCCAGACGTGCAATGCCAAAAATTAATGACCAGTCAATTTACACGTAGAGTACTAGTACAACACTACCCATAGGAATTGAATACCTTAATTAAGACACTCACAAAAACAATACCTTAATTAATTAGCCGCGTGGTGACCTCCACCCAACAGACAGAGAAGTGCGATGTGGCGCCACACTGAGACAGCCGGGACAAGGAGCAAAGCTTAGTGCGGCTGCCACCTAAAGTTCGACCTCCACTATCCTGCCATCGACTGTGATGGATGTGCTCGAAGCACGCCGCCACCGAGTTTGATGCTTGAGCTCCTCCTATCTCCCGCCGCAGACTGAGGATCGACCTCCTATGATGCCGCCACCACCCACTGACTGATGATTGACCTCTTCTCCGGTAGCTGCTACCCAGGCCGCCGCCACCATCTCTATATGCAGAGCGGTTTTTCTTTTTGATGGATATCCGCAAAGCAGCTGTTTACACGGTATCACTATAACTCAATTATATGGACAGGGTAGTACATCACATACGGTTATGTAACTGCAATTGTGTCTAACCTATGTTGTCTTCTAACACAGTGTGCCATATACAACATATAGTGCCATAAGTAGTTCCCGACCGTTAGCTTATCCCCACAGGTTCTCCATTTCCCCCAAATCCCTACATAGCATCCAAATTCCCTCGCATGGCGTTGACATTGGGGGAATGCGGACGAGTGGTGCTGATGGTTTCGGTGCGTCTACTCCTACTCGTATCGCCGCCACAACGGTGGACGTCGCCGAGCACTTGCCTAAGGTCATCAAAAGGAAGGTGTACTACAGATCCGAGTCAACCTGTCAGGTTCTGATCTATCCCGATCTTTTTAGCATGTCCAAAGTATAGCTCCTTGCTGAATCCGTTATGAATGACCCCACCCCCCAGGAAAGTGACCTGCCACTAGATCCAGAGCATGACTATAGACTCCCGCAACACGAGTTCGAATCTGAGTTTTATGCCACCAAGAAGTACCAAAAGCGGAGTTGTGTGCACGGGCACACTCCTGCTCGATGTGTATGCACAGAGGGATTTGACATTGGGAGGAGTTTTCCCGGTTGCCCCTAATAGATTAGTGCTAAGTTCATCATTTTACTTCAGTTAATGCCACCGCTCATCCTAGATACTATTTAACATTGGCAGGGATATGAGGCTTGCGCCTTTGTTAACTGGCTGGATGAGGAATGGCATGGAAGGGCTTGGAGTGTTATCACCAAGCTCGCGGAAGATAATGTAAAGATGAAGAAGAAACTGGTTGACATGGAATGTACAATCAGTACGATGAAGCAAGAAAGAAATAATCACAGGCAACACATGAAAGCAAGAGACAACAAGGAACTAGCATGTGTAGTTGTGGTTGGCGCATTAGCCATGTTTATCCGCTGTTTGCAATGATGATTAGGGGTTTTGTTTGACAGTATTGCTAAAGCACCTCTAGATGTGCTCTATGTAATGCACATCTAGGTCCTATGCCATTGATGTTACAGGAAGATTCGTCCAGATATTTTCCTTTGTCTTTTTTTTATTTTCCTTTGTAGTTTGATTATTATGGGCTTTATCAATAAGAAGAGCTCAATGTAATGCTTGCAAACTGTCCTACTCCGTTCGTACTGGTACCGGTGCATAATCCCAAAACTCGTTTCTTATTTTTGTCCTGAAAAAATAAACCAGCCAATAGGAGTCATGCGCAACCCCAGGAATTTGGAGCGACTAGGTACAAATAATTGCGGTTGATTATATCAACGGTTAGATAGTACGTCAACCCGCTCTTCAATTGGCATTTCCTATTCTCTGCATAACCCGCTTAAGTGTCTAGAATCTTCATCGTCCCTGGCAGGCCGCGCTACACATTGGCACACATTCTGCAGCCATGTCGAGCGATAGCGAGGACGACAGTTTGGCCAGCAGTCTGGCGCCCGATGATAGGTCAACATTGGAATCATCCCGCTCGTCTTCCATGAGTCTAGCATCGAGCCTAGACCTCGATTTTATCCGGAGTCGTCAGAAGACAACCAGACGGATGAGGAGCCATCGGAGGACGGAGAAGAGGACGAAGATGATGATGAGGAGGGATAGTCGAACAAGGAGGAGGAGGACGATGACAACAACAACGATGACGACAGCGGCGACGATGAAAAGCTAACCGTTAGCGCAAGGAAGCGTCCTCGCCAAGATGATGTCGCCGGTCCATCCAACAACAACAACAAGGACTAAATTAAGCAGACTATACATATCTATGTTTCCGTTCGCTCATATTAATTTGTTATCTCTATTTATCCTGTCAATCTCATCACAGACGGTTAGTAATACGTATTTGATAGAGATCTTCTTCATTATTTCCCATAGGTTGGTTTGACGAACTGTGTGCCTTGACGACCACACAATTCACAAAAAAGGCCGTATGGGCTTTCTATAATGATCGCATACTATTCTGATTACCGGCCTGTTTGATGGGTATCACACACATCTTGTAATGTCGAATCATTTGTGTTCACCTCGATCATCGCAAACAGTTCATCGGAGTGTACTGTATGCTGTATATCGCACACACATTGATATGGATGCCCATTTCTGTTGTTCTGTCTAATCACGAAGAGTTCGCATCGATCAACCATATGCCCAGCATCGCACACGCAACTAAAATTTGAACCATGTTGGATGTGCCCGCCATCGCAAACAGTTTACACCTTTTTTATGGTTATTTTACACCACCGTTTGCAATTATTGCATCGCACACAGTTTCTTTGAAGGCTCTCTGATCGTAGTGTCGCGTTAGTAGCATCCTGCAGTAGTGAATGTTCAAGCAGAGTGGGACAATCAGGAAATTTTGAGATGTATAAAGCCCCGGCTTATGGTTCCTTTGCAGAGAATGCCGGGTTGTTGGGTCGAGGAATTACCCTTAGCAATTTGGAGTATCAACACCACCCCCAATAGGTCAACATGCTATACGCCTTTCGTCATGGTCTATGGGGCAGATGCGGGTCTTCCAAGCAATATTTGTCATGATTTACCTCGTGTACCGTCTTATGTTGAGTCTGCTAATGAGATAGCGCGTCAAGATGCACTTGATGTGTTAGATGAGGAGGGTGACCTAGCGGTAGCTCGTTCGGCTTTATATCGGCAAGATCTGCATCGCTACCATAGCTGCGGAGTTAGGACCAGAACCTTTCAACAAGGTGACTTGGTGCTCCGGTTAGTCCAAGATCAAACAGATATGCGTAAGCTATCCCCACCTTGGGAAGGACCTTTTGTGGTTAGCAAGAACCTGAACAAACGGGTCATACTACCTCATTGATATATGAGAACACAAGGAATCACGTAAGTCGGAGGAGGAGACCCGCCGGCCCTGGAACGTTGCTCATCTTCGTCATTATTACACTTGAGCCACTGGCTCTTGTTGTTGTACATACTTTTACCAATGTATATATTATGATCAATATAATAAAGCGGGCATCCCTGATAATTCAGGGACTTCGTCCTTTCATTTCTAAGTATCCGAGTCTTTATTATTTGTTCATAAGTTCACTTGGGGGCTTCCAACCCACCGGGTTTAGCTTGCTTACCCTCTTGACTAGGCGTGGACGCCGAATCCTGAGTTTGTCCTACATGTTTGCAAGATGCTACTCCGCTAGGTAATCCTGAAATAACCCACTGTACTCTTATCAGTCAATCTTTTTAAGACCTTGAACTCCTTAAGGTTAAAACAATGGTTTTTCATTTGAGGGTAGATTTACAGTGAGCGAGGATTGCTCTAAGGCTGTGCGGCCTATGTAAGCACTTGAATTTTAGAGGTTGTGCGGCCCATGAAAGAACTTGTATTTTAAGGCTATGCAGCCTATGAAAGCACTTGAATTCTTCTGAATTTATTTTCTTCTGGATAGTTTGGATTTGCATCACTTAAAGAATTTTTCTTCCCAGGTCTGTTTGGTACAATTCAGGCCATGCAGCCTTGATTATGTGACTCATAATTGAACATATTGGGTTTGGTAACCCGCCCTCATAGCGAACTCTAAGTCGCCAGGATCTTTTGCCTTGAGCAATCCAAATCATTATATTTCATGTCTAGAGGTGAATACCCACTCTAGATTATAATTACCAAAGCATCACCATAATATCAATCTACAGGTATGTCTTTCAATAAGTATATGAATATTTAGGGTTTGGTAACCCGTCCTTGCTTTAGACTTTAAGTCTCCAAAATGTTTCGGCTTAGATAACTTCTACTTTAGTCTTTCTATAAAATTATTCAAAGACTATTATATTGGGGTTTATTACCCGCCCTGGCTTAAATTGTTAGGGCATATGTTGTTTAACTTGTGTGCAAGAAATATGAAAATATTGATCTGACCTACATAGATGATGATATTATAAGAAAGCTTGGCAGCGGGTCATAAATATTAAATTGGCGGCTTAAAAGTTGAAAGCTAGCATGCACGATGGCATAACAGATCATTGTTTTCAAAAGTCTAGCCTATTACAAGGCCACCCTGGACCTGCATAATGGGAACAAAGTATTTTTTTTAGCACAGAATGTTTATGCCCTGATTTGAGAGCCACAGTGTATCAATTGTCTTCGTCGCAGCGGGTTGATGACTCCGGGTCATCCCGCTCCGGCACTTCTTCTTTGCCCATCTGGATGTCAGGTGACGTCCAATCAATTCTAGTTAAGGCTTCGAATGTAGCTTCATCACTTATAATTGGGGATAGATCAACATCAGGGGCAAAAGTGCGCTTACGTATTGGAGGAGTGAGATCGACATTGTCATAAGTCAGTCTTGACCTTAGCATTGTCCTTAGGATTGTCCATGGTGTACGCCGGTTCATACCGGGACAAGTCAGTCTCCTCGGCCAATTTGCTCGCCAAGGCACACATCTCCTTTACGCATTTTGCAAAGTTTTTCTGATCAAAAGGAGACCCATCTTCCTTGACGCTTGGGCAGCCAGTGGCCATTTCCTCCGGGTATAGTTCCGCTTGCCATGCTTTGGCTCGGCTAAGAGTTGTAATGGCACCAGCGCGTGCGGCTGGCCATTTTATCTCTGCCATTTTTTGGGGAATTATGGACAATTTTGGTACCACCTCCCTGATGAGTGTTGGCCGCTGTTTACAGTTGGAGATAGCCACAAGAGTCCATTGAGTGCTAGTACATAATTGTTTAACCAATGCATATGTGTCTTTGAGCTTTACGAGCATACAGTACAAAGGAAAACCCTAGTAGTAGCACTGGTTTTAGAGCTACTAGTAGCACTTGTACCAGCACTACCAGTAAGGTGCTAGAGCTAACTAGTTGTAGTAGTGCTGGTTTTCTAGGGCTAGTGCTCTATCTACTTAGCAGCAGCGGTTGGGAGGGAAAAGCTCTACTTCTAATAGTAAGTACTAGTAGCGTTTCTTTTGAAAAGCGCTATTGCTAAATTTTCCTGTATTTTTTAAAATGCAGCTTATTGTCGCTGTATTTGTATAGGTTTTATATACAGTACTTTCATCATACGATTTTATGACCATGATTAGTTAGTATATACAACAATGGGTGAAATGAATGTGGATTAGGTTCAAGTGGAGGCAACATGTGGTGCATGTCGAACGTATACTACTAATCCAAACTTGATCTAGTTTTGATTAGTAGTACTTTCGAAGTGCACCACAAGCTGCCTCCACTTCATTCTAATCCATGTTCATTTCACCCACTTATATATAAAAACTCATCATGCTCATAAAACAACTTAGCATCATGCATTGGTATCATAATAACAAGTTGTACTCATCATAGTCATTACCACCAACACTATTTAATCATCATAGTCATAGTGTACTAGCTAACCACCACCAACACTAGCTAATAATAATCACCATAGTCATTACCACCAACACTAGCTATTTAATAATGGTAGTCATAGTATAGCACGTCATCATCTTCAAACTCATTCTAGAGCTTGATAATCACTCCTGCTGCTCTCTCTCTGGTAAAATAGCTTAAAACATCACTCCTGCTTCATCATATTGGAGCATGCAGATGAACGTGTCTCCTATTTGTGGGCTACGCTTCTGATTTCTGCCCCTAGTACTTCTATGCTGCGATCCTTCCCAATTTTGCTCTAGTCTTTGACAATTAAGACTTGCTCGCTTTGAGAAATGATGAATGCTCTCATGTGCAATGCATGATATCTTGTCCGTAAGCTAACCAATGTCACGCGACCTTCAGCCTCGATCCAACTAGGCACAACACTCATCGGGAGTCCCTGTTGAAGAACATCTTAGTAACATACTTATTAATGAAGTTTAGCTTAAAAATAATGTATGCAAAAGATGCACCACGGACAAATAGTAGAAATATTACCATCTTTCCTAAACAGATGTGACCGTAGTTCAATACGCACACTAATGGTCACACGTTTTGAGTACTAATATCTCGAAGTACAGGAAAATAACCTGTCTTGACAGTATCAAGATCCTCAAGCCATGAAACGTAATGACCTATCTCCTCACAGTTTAGTTTAGCCCCGGGTCAGTACTAGGTGTTGTCTACCAAGCGCTGGACATATTTGCCTGAATGGAAATAAGCCGTCAAGAGAAATTAGTTGTCAACTATTTTTAAATAAACAATATAAGTTACTTAATAAATGTGGTTGAGAAACTCACACAATGGTAGAATTAGAGGAGTCTGCACATCGACCCACATGTCGATATTACCTTCAATTTCATCTTCCGGACAAATATCAAAGGTGATAAGCATATTAGGCTCAAATGCAATAAGCCCTACATGGTTCTCTCCTATTTTTGCATTCAAAATAGGAGTGTCACAGCCCTAGAATTGTTTGCAACAGTTGCATAAGAGAGCATCCATGCATCATGTCTAAATTCTGAAAGTTGAATTGAGGTTAGTTGAAACCCTCAGAAATCACTTCAGGGATAATCAACATTGAAAATCTTTTCAATTGAGTCCAAGGAAATGTTCTTGTTATTCTGTAAAAATATTGGCAAGAGGTAAAATTCAAACCAATATTTTTGGAGTCCCAGAAATATTTATTTTGGGCATTTGAAATTAATTCAATAACTATTTGAACTGGATATATATTTATTATATAATAAATATATGTTGAATAATTCTGAAAATTGATGTGTGGCTTTGGATAAGTCCACTTAGCTAGCACAATTATTTTCATGAAGTTTAAAGTTGATTTGGTGTTAAAACTAAATCGCAAACAAACTGCAAAAAATAGAAAAATAGAAACAATTAGTAAAAGAGAGAGAGAAGGCCACTGGGCCACGATGAGTTCGATGACATCGATGAAGAGCTATAATATCTTCAGAAGTGCCAGGCAAGCAAAAACCCCTTGTTCATTCCGATACAATCCCACTCTCTCGCTCGTGCTCTCTTTTACTGCATTAGGACAACAACGATTCAACTGTTACGTGCTGCGGTAGCTGAACCCCTTTCCTCTGCATGACCTTTCATTACCACAGTAAATAGATGAAACCCACTAGCATGAGTAGGAGTTGTTTGAGCCCTAATGTGCCTACTCATTCATGCTTGTTTGTCATGCCTGCTACTGCTTAGAGTTGAGTCAGGTCTGATCATCGGGGATGAATTGGAATGGTGATGAACATGTCCTACTATGTGTGAGCTAAGTGTGTGAAGACGATTTGGTAAAGGTAGCGGTGAGAGGCCATGTAGGAGTACATAGTGGGTTGTCTCATTGCAGCCGTCCTCAGGAACTGAGTTCTGTGTTTGTGATTCATGAACAGTTACGACCACACATTGGGTTCCGGTAACTCGACCCCTCTCGACTTATTATTCAACTCGATATATGTCCAGGAGTTGCAACTAGTTTCTGGTGTTTGTAGGTAGTGTTAGTAGTCTACCAAGTGGCACCCGGTACAGGTGGGCTTGAGATAGACTAGGCACAGTGGCACAGTGTGCCAAGTGGCACCCGGATGGTGGGCTTGGGAACCTTGCTCACATCGTTTTGGGCCGTGAGCGACACCCCGGCCGGATCTCCTTGCGGATGGAACCCGAATAGGCGATAAACCTGGACGAGAGACTTGTGTGGTTGGTCAGGTCGTGGCCGACTCCCTCGCCAGGCTTCCGCTTGAAGGTTGCTGAGGTACACGACGTGTACATGGTGGTAAGTGGAGAGAGCGTGTGTGAAGAAGTACACCCCTGAAGGGTTATCATTATCTATTTGAATAGCCAGATTCCTCGGATATGGAAACTTGGACCCCTTGCATAGGGAGACGGGAGCGGATCCATAATGGAGTATTGATATGGTGAATATGTGGACTCGTGTGCGCCACCTCAAAAGAGTTACTTGTAGTCATAGTTCAGGATAGCCACCGAGTCAAAGCTGGCTTGCTGCAGTCAAACTCCACCACCCCTTTGTTGATACCGATGCATATGTAGTTAGTTCTGATGTAAGTCTTGCTGGGTACATTTGTACTCACGTTTGCTTATTTTATGTTTTTGCAGAGAGACTTCTGTCTCGCTAGTAGTTCCGTGTGGACTTCGACGTTTAGCTTGATACCTCAGCTACGATCTTGTGCCCTCGGCAGGATCTGGTAGATAGTTAGGCTTCTCAGCCTTTTTCATTTGTAGAAGTCTGTACTCAGACATGTTAAGCTTCCGCATGTGCTTTGACTTTTATGCTCTGAATGTTGGGTCACGATATCCATGTTTATATTATCTGGCTCTACAGAGCCTAATGAATAAATACTTGGGTCGTAGAGTTATGTTGTGATGCCACGTTGTATTTACACATATCGAGCATATTGTGTGTATGATTGAAATGCTTGGTATGTGTGGGATCCGATAACCTAGTTGTTTATCCTTGGTAGCCTCTCTTATGGGGAAATATAGTCTTGTGCTTCCATGAGCGATAGTAGTCCGCTACAGCCCGGTTCACCGGAGCCCTGCTAGCCCAGCACTACTGCTTTGGAACACTTGGCTGGACGACATGTGATTCACTTCGTTCATGTGTCTGTCCCTTCAAGGAAATGTCACGCGGTGACATCTGGAGTCCTGCCAAGCCTGCTACAGCCCGGTTCACCGGGGTCCTGTTAGCCCAGTGCTACAGCCCGAATTCACACACTGCTGACCTTCATGTATGCCTGTCCCCGTAAGTTAGTGCCACTTTGGATTCACGACTAGTCATGTCGGCCCGGATTCTCTGTCATATGGATGCTAGCGACACTATCATATACGTGAGCCAAAAGGCGCAAACGGTGCCGGGCCATGGTATGGCGTCAACCGTGGGGATTTCGTGCGTGAGGCCGCAAATTGATATGAGGTGATACATGCTAGATCAGTGTGACTTAGAATCGGGGTCCTGACAAGGAGTAGGTGTCTGCATTGCATAATTTTACGGCAAAAGTATAACCATGCTCGGTCCTCAAGTGAAATCTCTTTCCCTCCATACTTTCCATAGTACCGAAACCAATCTTATCCAAGACATACATTCTTGCATGGCAGGGGATATGCTAGTAGAATTGTAAAAAAATAAAAGTGTAAGTTGAAGAAAAAGAAGCAGAAGTAATGCTTAATTATGAAAAAAGACTTGTCGTTGTGACTTACTGTATGAACTTCGAAGGTCTCATCTAGCATGATGCTAAAGCGCCTACCACCAAATAGGTGAGGCCTGTCGCATAGGCCACGCTCGTCTTTGCAAGACTCGCACATAACAAATTTCCTTTCGTTGTCAGACATTTCCTATGTTCATAGTTGAAACATTAATTGAAATTCGATTGAAGCCAACTACCAGGAAATTCAACACACAGATCAGTATTACTCAATATGCAACAAGTTAACTTTAGGTCTCTCGACTCTTCCTTCCTAAACTCGCATCTCACGTATATGGTGGGAACTCCATTTCTGATATTGCGACCGTCGGTGATGGTCGCTACTCCTCCTTTCCCTAGTGCATTACAAATATCTAGCACAAGGAAAAGAAAGAGAAGCGACCCCCACGACAACAGTCAGCATTCTTCTTCTCTCATATATGGTGGATACTCCTTCATCGATTTTTTGACCATCGATGATGGTCGCTACTCCTTCCCCTAGTGCATAACAAAGGTCTGGCAGAAAGAGAAGAAGGAGAAGCGACCCCCACGACAATAGTCGGCATTCTTCTTCTCTCATACATGGTGGAGACTCTCCCTCACTGATTTTTTGATTGTCATGTATGGAGCCCTGACAGACATAAAGTCAACTCGAAATTTTGTTTAATTATCTTTCTATTAAATCCGGGGCACTCGATATTTCCTACATATTCTAGCACAAGTCATGCTTAAATTCACGAAAAATCTGGCATGACCTTTGCTAAAATAGGACATATCGAGCGTCTGAAATTTGCCAGAATAGAAATGAATCAACACTCCGGCGAAACATAGGCCACTCGGAAATGAATCAACACTTCGCACATGAGCATAAACTGGTGCTCATTCCATTTCCATGGTTCAATATTGACATAAACATTTCAACATATCTTATAACACAAACATTTCATTTGGTTAAGAAGCATACACTACAAAAAATACACTTCCGTGATGATACGTGTTTGTCATAGTAGGTTGCTTTTTTGTCATGCATGTACATCCATGGAAAATTTATGACAGAATCAAGATAGTCATACCTGTGCTGTCGTAGAAGTGTTCCATGACATGACAAAAATTATCATCACGGAAGTGTCCAATTCCATGATGATAAATCACGCGTCACAGAAGTGCTTTCGTCAAGGGTGACCGACACGTGGCATCCACTATAACGGAACGCCGTTAAGCTATCGGGTCGGGTTTTGGATCCGATATCCCGTTAACAGCCCCGACCAATGGGGATTTTCCACGTGTAAAATCATCATTGGCTAGAGGAAACACGTGTGGGCTCATCGTCGGGACAGATGTCATCCACTCACTGGACAGAAGGTGCCTATGATACGTCGACACGTGGCACGGCCCAACAAGTTTAAATGGGCCAGCCCAACTAAAGGCCCAGAAGATTTTGCGGACCATAATGGGCCGGCCCAGCTAAAGGCCCACGATATTTTGCGGACCATAATGGGCTGGCCCAGCTAAAGGCCCACAAGATTTTGCGGGCCATAATGGGCCGGCCCAGGTAAAGGCCCACAAGATTTTGTGTGCCGTAATGGGCCGGCACAGGTAAAGGCCCACAAGATTCTTGCGGATCATAATGGGCCGGCCCAGCTAAAGGCCCACGAGATTTCACCGACATTAATGGGCTGGCCCAACTATAGGCCCACAAGATTTTGAGGACCCTAGTAGGCTGGCCCATTAACTGCCTGCCATGTTTTGGGCCAAATGCCGACCCATATTTGATCCGGTCCATTACTGGCCTGCCATGCTCCGGGCCTAATAGTGGCCCATATGAGATCCGGCCCGTTAAAGGCCTACCAAGTTCTGAGCCAAATTACCGCCCAGATCAGGTCCGACCCTTTAAGAGGCTTTGGGCTCAATTATGGCCCATATCAGATTCGGCCCGTCAACTGGACACTATGCTTTTGGGCCCACTTGCTAAAGGCACACTTAGTAATTCGGCCTGATATTAGTTTTGCCCTATTAAGGGCCCGTTTAACATTTCGGCCCTATATTAATTTCAGCCTATTAAAAGCCCGTCATATAGTTGGGCCTAACTACGGCCCGGTTTGCATCCGGCTTGCTCGCAGCCGATATCTGATTGGGCCAAACAAGGACCGAGACAATTTTTTGGCCAGTTAAAAGCCCGTGATTTGATTCGCACAATCATGGGCCGGGGTTCATTTCGGGCTGCTGCCGGCCCGTGAGCTGTTCGACACGTTTCAGGCCCAACCTACATCGTGATTGCATGACGGCCCGATTATGTACCGTAATTTTACGGTTTGGCCGGTTTACTGCGAAGACAGGATATATATACAGCAAAATAACTGCAGCATCGTGAATAAGAAAAAAACCTAGACTATACAATAAAGAAATTACGGCATATTACATCCACTAGGCATCAATGTTCGCCACTATGATAATAAAGCACAAGCAGACAGCAGATTACATACACTGGGCATCAAAGATCGCCACCAGTGCAAATAAACACGCCGACAAAATAATATACAAAACCGACAGCACTTCAATAGAGTTCAGGAAAGGTTAGCCCTGCTGGCGAGCTGCAGTGCAAGCAGCTGAGCAAGATGATGAGATTGCGCTTGTTCAACACTTATATCTTCTTCACTCTGAAAGATAAACAAGCAGATAGATGACAGGTTTTGCACATAAAAGTATCAGTGCTGACAATTCATCACATTTCTTACTGACGAATAAAGCGACACACTTTAAATTTGCATTAACACAATATGGTATTGTTCAGGTCAAGACATGGCAGGAAATGAAATTGTGAAGGAGTTGGCAGCTTCACGACACCACTTGATTATAGATCAAGAACTCATAAGTATCAATGGTTAGTGTGCTGTCAATTTATACCATTTCATATTGGCAAATAAAGAGACAGTTTAAATAATAGTAGAATGATATGACATTGTTCATAGTTAAGACATTGCAGAAAATGACATTGTGCTGTAGTGGGTAGGTTCATCACACCACTGGATTATGGATGAAGAACAGAAGCATACATGTAGTGCAAAACAAGATCACTTGCTCTGTATATTTTAATTTACATGGTATAAAGAAGGAACTTGGTTGTACAACTAAAAACTTAAATTGAGAAAGGACAAACTTTTGTTTATGAACTATATATAATAAACATTAAAGAAGCAATCTGATGCAAACACCAAAAATAAACAGCTGTTGCAGTCATGCCTAACCAAATATATACAACAAAGTTTGAAGGCTTGAGATGGACAAACTTACATTATTGGTGAAGATAGGCTCTATAAAGGCCTTGTCCATGCTGATGTGGGGGCAATTCAAGAAGTTTACCACAGAATCTTCTTCAAAAGCATTGCCTTTATTCTACATTTTGTTAAGAGTAAATATAGATGTGATAATATACGAAAAAATGGAGAATATTTAAGATAAGATGAAGAGTGATGCTACATAACTAAGTAGCTATAAATGTAAGTGCAGCGATACAGGCAAAAGGTAAGGCCAAGAGCAATGCACAGCTAAACTTCTTCAATACCAACCTTATGGTAAGAGTAAATATAGATCTGATGTGTAGAAAATGGAGGGCAAAGGAAAATAAGCTGTAGAGTGATGGTACATGAACAACTACCTGTCATTATAAGTACACTGGTAAAGGACATCATTTACTTACAAGAACAATGCAGAGCTAAAAAAACATTGGCATTGGATATATTCTACACTAATGTAACCATTCATACAGATAAGATAATTTGGAGCGAACAATTGATAAGCAAGCTATCATGCATACTGCTGTCACATACTGAACTAGGTATGTATGCAAGTACAGTTATATAGGACAACAGGTACTAACAAGTGCAAAGCAGCGGGCAGCATATTTGCGATATCATGTCGTCCTTGTCAAACCAGAATTCTTCTTTGAGCAGATTTCCTGCAAAAAAGATCCGTAAGGCACATGCGGAAAAGTAGAAGTTCAAATTGTCATGTGATTTCATAGATAGTACCTCATCCTGGGAGCGAGACCAATGCATAACAAGGTTTTTCCATTCAATGTCTTCTAAATTTAGCACAGGAGAATTTACCGGAAATTCGTTTATAGACTTGCCATCAAAGTGTAATTTCCTCAGGTAACACCGATACTTCTGCAATGCTTCCTTGAAAAGCACAAGCAAGCTTTGCTCGTCATGACTATCTAGATTGACCCTCGCCTAGTTACAACAATGTAATGTAAATCATTGATGTGTTCAATCAGCAGAAAACAGGAAAATAATAACCATGAATAATAGCACTTACACGTAAGTTGGACAGGAAGATGTGAAAATGGTGTTTGTCTTCACAATAATCTTCCCATGATGGGAATATATGCATGTAGTCCCTAACAACATTGAAAGCATTGTATTTTAAACTGGGAATAAATGGAATGGGGTTCCAATCTGCAGGAATTGGCCGTCTCTGCAGTTGGGATAGGTCTTCGGCCGGTGGACTTGTTGTACTTTTTGCTAGAGTGGGATTTTTCTGTGGTACAGCTGGTGCTATGGCAAATGAAATCGGTATGCGTTTTGCTGGAGTGCAGGTCATGTGTGGTGGGGCTAGTGGTGTGGCCAGTGAAGCATGGGTACAGTCTGCTGGAGTCGTTCCTACATTTTGAGTCACTGGTTGTACAACCAATATAAGTGGGGTGTTGTCTGATTTCTCCAGCACCACCATGTTTTTCAAGGTCTTTGCTGGTGCTCCTTCAGGTTCGGCAATCACCCTCTTCCTTTTTGATGTCTGATGCAGAAGAACAACATTTGAGTGGAAAAACATGGTATGATGATAGACTGAATATGTATTGATAATGGATGGGCATGGCATCTCGACATATATGATGAGTAAACTAAACAGATGGTGGTGCAACAAAGTAGAAGAAATGCAAGACAACATATGCAAGATACGCAGAATCAATAAAACCTTGCCAAATTAGAACAGGCACCTTGATGGGTGAACAGGACAGGCCATCTGCCTTTCACTCCTCGAGGTTAGAATAGTCATTAGGATGATATTCTGAACAAGAATCAACAGGTGGGGAGCGTACGAGTTTCATTGCTTCCAAAATGGCAATCAATGCCTTGCTTCCAATTTTGTAAGTCATTGTAGTGTTCCACAATATTCTTCTGATGCGCGGATTCTGATATTCACTGTAATTGCGTATAATATCTGAGAACCATGAAAACATAAATAGTTCTGATATTATCTTTGTAATGCAGATGATATTCTAATATAGGGGCGCCTCTGTAAACACTTGTGTGCTATCACTGGATTCTGATGAGAGAGCTCATGTGTGTTGTAATATGGTGCGTGCATTTATATAATCTGGCACAAGTACACAAAAAATAGGCTCCAGAAGTAAGGATAGCTGGCAGATGATAGGTTCATAATATACTGTATAGAGAGTTTATTGCCAAACCATGATAACAAGAGCACACAGCAACTAGGCAGATCATAGTGTACATAACAGGGGTACACCATAACCAGGATATATCAATCGGGAAAGTGGAACTGGCTGGAAATTACGGTGTTGTATTGCCGCTAGTAATTGAAAGCCTATCGATCACGTACAGGCCAGCTCTATCAGTTGTTGACTGCAGATGTCCCTGCTACTCTTCCTGACAAGGAACATACTGTGCTTCCCATACAGAACACCGCACGGGCCGCCAGCCGAACCACCGGCCCCACCGCCTGTGTTCCTCCGCCACCCCCAACCCCGCCCCCACCTGCGTCGAGTTTTCTTCGTTCGATGAGGCCCCACCACCGCCTCCCACAACCACCGTCCCCACCCGAGCCCCTTCGATCGCACCGGCGAACTCCGGCGAGCTCTGAAAAATCGACTGACCCAATTTTGAAATTTAATCTACTGTGATTTAACTAGTGTGGAATATAAAAGGGGAAAACCATAAGCATTGTGAGCATGGTGTTGAGCATGCCATGGCGGATCTGAAGGTGCAAACCGGACAATGGCAACTTCACAACCAAGACAAGAAATCAGAGTAAAGCAGTGGCGATCTATTTTCTTGCTGCGATAAATAAGTTGAGCAGATACGAAAGAGTACTGCCTCTGGTGCGGTGCCGCGTACGCATCTGCTGAGAATTTGACGATGCTGCGGTAGCGATGGCTGTCAGCGGCATGGAAGCAGATGTAGGAGGGTAGACGGTGGTGGCGGGGCGCGGTGGACGAGACGGTCGTAGGAGCGGCGCCGGCAAGTTGGACGATGGCGGGGATGAAGCGAGAGGATGGGATGCAAGGATCCCGGTCTGAAGCCATGGATGAGAGAGGTCGATCTCTTGTAATGGATGGCGGCGTCGTGGTATTAGCTCTGGCATGGTGGAGGAGGAAGGCGGTGGATGGGGTGGCGGACGGCGGCGGACGGCGGCGGACGGAGGAGGGTGGGGTGGAGAGGGTGTTTTGGCGCCCACGGAGTACGAATGGGGAAAAGGGAGGTAGAGAGGAAGGGGGGAACCATGTATTCAGGGTGCTCTTGTCTGAAATGCGAGGAAATTTACAAACTTAGCCCCCGTTTCAAATTTCTACTACATCACAACAACACTAGTCGGTTGGGGATAGGACGGTAATCTCGCATACACCGAATATTTGTCGACGAGAGTTTGTTTTTGGCGCCCACCATGTATGAATATGAATCGGGGAGGGAGTCGATTTCGGCCGAGGACACACTGTGTTTTGGCACCCGCTGTGTATGAATCCGGGTGAGAGGCGGTTACGTCACGTTTGGGTGAAATTACAAACCTACCCCTATCGAAACCTATAGAAATCCAGCATATAGGCTTTGCGTGGCAGGGATAGGCAGTAGTGATTTCCATCTCACAGATTTTGGTTTCGGCGGTTACCGCGACTTTCCCCCCTTTGTTCAAATTTTGCAGAGTGCACGTTTACTGTGCCAACTCAATTCGAATCCCGTTTTATTCTATTTTTTTCGGGCGGGATCCATATTCAATTGGAATTACATTCTATATACATCATTTTTTTATATATACTTTCAAAAGCACAACACCATTTATACATAAATATGGTTTACAAATGGCATGATCTCAGATTCATAAGGTTGTATCCATCAATTTGGATTTTCAAATATTTGAAACCACTTTATGTTGAAATCCAATGTATGCATTCCTCGCTAACTGTCTCCAATTAATGTGTGTTTTATGCGGGGTTTTTAGTTCTCAAACATGTATAATGTGTTTCACACACGCAACATATAGTGTAATCCCGTTTAGACATTAATTGCATATAAACCATGCATTGTTTGTAATTGAAGAATCTATGGATCACTAATATTGATAAACTATATAACATTACACGTGTGCCCAAATTCAAATGAATATGCATGTTTGATACACCAATTTGCGTTATGATATTATCGATGTCGTGATCTCTAGTTTAAATATTTGAATCCCCTTTAATCCAGATATTCGTCTCATATAGATATCACTCATGCTTATATAGGACTATCTCTCTGGACCTATACGCGTTCATCGTCTCTCAGGTATCTCTCGTGCTACCTATATGTCGACAATGATCTTTTATCATCGTAACACACTGACAGTACTCTTTCCCTCGACCTTCATCACTCTATCTCTCTCTAAGTATATCTCTCTCCTTGCTATGTGTCTCTACCTATGATTCTCCATGTGGAATCTCTTTCTCTCACACAAACACAAAACTTTGTCTCCCGGGGTCTCATTTCTCTCTACTATTCCCATGTGTGCCACTCGCACACCCCTCATACAGAGATGTCTTTCGCTCCTTAGATATGAGAACCTACGACTCTTCCTCTTCAATATCTCTTTCTCACACACAAACACAAAGTCTGTCTCCCAGGGTCTCATATTTCTCCATTGTTCTCTTGTATGTCGCTCACACACACCCTCTCTCCCTAGAGATATCTTGCGTTCCCTTGTATGTCTCTCTAGCTATCACTCTCGTTGTGAAATATCTTTCTCTCTCGCAGACACAAAACTCCGTCTCTCTGGATCTCATTTCTCTCTGATATCTATTTGTATGTGACTCACACGCACCCTCTCTCTATCTCTCTCACACCCACACACATAACCCAGCCTTCTGATCCACTCGACTCCTATCTTTAACGCACACTAGCTAGCATCTTTATCTTTCTATTTATCTGTTTCTCCATCAACCTTCTTTCTCGCCCTCACTCTTGATTCCTATCACGCACACTACATATGTTTCTCCCTACATGCAGTCAAGTGCCCTCTCACACACATATATAACTTCACCCTTTGAACCACCCGAGGGTCATCTCCAACACCAAAACTAGCAGATGTCCCTCTAGCTAGCATCTCCATCTCTGTATCTACCTGTAGTTTCTCCGTCAACATTTCTTTCTCGCATGGAGTCTTGCTTCCTATCACCCACACTATATATGTCTCTCCATACATATGCTTTTATAGGTTGGTCACTTTTGCACAATCATTGCGCCTCACTCCCTCTGCTCGCCATAGATGCATGCTCCAGCCCACGCCACTATCTCTTAAAGACAAAAACACATGCTGAATTGTCGGGACTTCTTCCATGCATTCTCACATGCATGCATATTGTCATACCAATCCGTCTCTCCCATGTCGTTGATCTTATGACTTATGTCTTCTTTCTTTTATCTCGATCATGCGCACGCGCACACACACACATCCCACGTATACATGTATACCTCTCGCACATGCACGTTCAAGGTCTCTATGTCTCCATACATAGTTAATTACCCTCAATCATAACGCCACATCGAATCGTTCTCCTCTTTTGTGCACATAACTTCCGCCTTGTTGGGTAAAACACACACTCACACTTAGCAATCTCCTTCTAGCTACCCCCACCCCGCCTCTCACTCTTCCCCTATATCCCCGAAACCAATAAGACCATCCCTTAGTTTAATTCCCGCCTACATGCACCATCGATATATAGTAGTCTTCCTCGATGTCTCTCGAACAAACACGTTCTCTCGAAGTCGACTCCTCTCACTGTAACGCCCTCGATGCGGCTATATCTCCCACGTGTCGAAGCACGACTTAGAGGCATAACCGCATTGAAAGCAATGTCGCAAGTGAGGTAATCTTTGCAAACAACCCATGTAATAAAATAAGGGAAAAGATACATAGTTGGCTTACAATCGCCACTTCACACAAATACATGAATAAAGCATTACATCAACCAGATACACACAAGGTCCGACTACGGAACCAAAATAAAAGAAGAACCCAAAATGCGACAAGGTCCCCGATCGACCCCAACTGGGATCCACTACTGATCAACTAGAACAAAACAACACAAAGGACAAGATCTTCATCGAGCTCCTCCTGAGCTTGGTTGCGTCATCTGCAAGGACTCATCGGCACCTGCAAACTGGTTTGGTAGTATCTGTGAGTCACGGGGACTCAGCAATCTCGCACCCTCGCGATCAAGACTATTTAAGCTTATGGGTAAGGAAAAAGGTATGAGGTGGAGCTGCAGCAAGCGACTAGCATATATGGTGGCTAACATACGCAAATGAGAGCGAGAAGAGAAGGCAAAGCACGATCGATAAAAGTATGATCAAGAAATGATCCTAGAACAACCTACGTCAAGCATAACTCCAACACCGTGTTCACTTCCCGGACTCCGCCGGAAAGAGACCATCACGGTTACACACGCGGTTGATGTATTTTAATTAAGGTCAACTTCAGGTTTTCTATAACCGGACATTAACAAATTCCCATCTGCCCATAACCACGGGCACGGCTTTCGAAAGTCCAAATCCTTGCAGGGGTGTCCCAACTTAGCCCATCACAAGCTCTCACGGTCAACGAAGGATATTCCTTCTAGCGGGAAGACCCGATCTGACTCGGAATCCCGGTTACAAGACATTTCGGCAATGGTAAAACAAGACCAGCAAAGCCACCCAGATGTGCCGACAAATCCCGATAGGAGCTGCACATATCTCGTTCTCAGGGCACACCGGATGAGCCAGACGTTGGGTGGGCCAGCCCAGAGTTGCCCCTGGTAGCTCCGGACATCGCTCGTTTTGGACCAACACTCAGAGGAGCACTGGCCCGGGAGTTTAAAATAAAGATGACCCTTGAGTCTGCAGAACCCAAGGGAAAGAAAAGGCTAGGTGGCGAATGGTAAACCAATGTTGGGCCATGCTGGCGGAGTTTTATTCAAGGCGCACTGTCAAGGGGTTCCCATTATTACCCAACCGCGTAAGGAACGCAAAATTCGGGAACATAACACCGATATGACGGAAACTAGGGCGGCAAGAGTGGAACAAAACACCAGGCATAAGGCCGAGCCTTCCACCCTTTACCAAGTATATAGATGCATTAATTAAATAAGATATATTGTGATATTCCAACAAGTAAACATGTTCCAACAAGGAACAACATCTCCATGTTCCAACAAGGAACAAACTTCAATCTTCACCTGCAACTAACAACGCTATAAGAGGTGTTGAGCAAAGTGGTAACATAGCCAATCAACGGTTTGCTAGGACAAGGTGGGTTAGAGGCTTGGTTCAACAATATAGGAGGCATGTTAAGCAAGTGGTAGGTATCGCAGCATAGGCATAGCAAAAGAGCGAGCAACTAGCAAGCAAAGATAGAAGTGATTTCGAGGATATGGTCATCTTGCCTGAAATCCCGCAAGGAAGAAGAACGAGTCCATGAACAAGACAAACGGACGTAGACGAACAGGTCCTCACAAACGCGGCGTTACCGGAACCAACCCAAAGAAGCAACACCGGAAAGAAAGCAAAGAATATAGTAAAACAACCATCACATAATCATGGCACAATGCGCAAACAAGTATGATGCATGTCCGTTTTAATGAAGCATGGCATGGCAAAGTGCACAAACAAAACTACAAATTAAGTGGAGCTCAATATGCAACGGAGTTGCATATTGAAGAAAACACCACATGACTTATTTAGTTCACTCCCGGTTAGGTACTCAACAATATTAAATGTTGGTTAACATGTCCAGAGGTGAAGCAAAGTAAAACTACTTATCTAGGCAAGTTTAAATGAGGCCGGAACAACAAAACAACAAGTCCGGAAGATCCTCATGAGCATTTATCAATTTAAAGCAACAACAATTTAAACATTTTAGTTGTTGTTATCATGATGCGGATGACATGAACAAGTTTATGCCATTTTTATTAAAAGTTAACAAGAGCAATATGAAGCATTTGTCACCGTGGTGGAAAGGAAAAGGGGTGCCACGGCAAACATAATGAAATGGTGCCACGCAACGTTCCGGTTCCGGCAACTCATTAAGACGTCGGTGCAAAAGAAAGTGTGGCGGGAGCGTGCAAAAGATGGAAGGTGGGGTGCTCCCGGTAACCGGGTTCCCACATGATGATGACAAGGTAAAAGAGGGCAACGTGCACCGACAAATCGAGCACGATGCAAGCACGATCATCTCATACATCGCAAGCAATTGTTCAAGGACGTCGTCTCGGGGTTATACCTTCGAAGCGTGCAAACAGGACGGATCAAGTTCGTAGAGGGAAGTAGGCATTCTCGCGACGGCGGTAGTGGAAGTAGTCGTTCACGTTCGTTCGGAGAGGTACTTGATGACTCCAACGTCTTCGGAGCGATGGTAGTTGTACATGGTCCACGAGACGTCGATCGTTCGGGGTCTGACTTGCGGTTCTTGCCGACATGAGTGGTACTTGGCATTTTCGTGTAGATGAACTAGGTGCATCTGGAGGGTCACACTCGTCGCCTTGGGGACTTGGTGAATCTGATGTCTTCAAGCGTCGTGGTACTTGGCAAATCCGCGTAGTCATGCACGTTCCAACATCACACTTGGAGGGACACTGACGGTGTGGTACTTGGCGAATCCTGGACTGTCTTGGCTGTCTCCGGTGGAGGCGTTTGTTCCTTTGACCGAGGGAAAACAGCGGCGGTAGTAGGCATCGCAGGAGCTAATGGGCGGCTGCGTGTCTGTAGGAGCAATGCAGGTGTGCATGCGCGCGGCGGTGACCGCTGCAGCCGTGCAGTGGTGGAGGTCTCGGGAAGTCCCTGGAGGGGGTGCTCGGCGGTGCGACAGAGGAGATCCCGTACGGATGCAGGGGATGGCTGCCTGCGGTGCTGTACGAGGCAAGAAGAGGAGGCAAGACAACGTTGCTAGAGAGGAGTACAGCAGCAGGGCGATGCGCTGTCCGACCGAGAGGAGGGGAGGCACATGAGGTCGAGGCCGCCAGAGGTGCGCGGCATGGCACCTTCGGTCCATGGCAGGAGGCCATGGCGAACAGGCGGCGTCCATGGTCGGCGGGCCAGCGACGGTGTAGCACGGCAGCGTGCGGGGCTCGTGGTCGCCGGCGGGGTTGCGACGTGGCGTTCGACGTGGGAGGAGAAGCAGGGCGCGGAGGAGCTTGAGCGCGGGATGGCGGCCTGGTGGCGTGGGCGCTCCTGTGGGCGACTGAGAAGGAGAGGCGGGGTTGAGGACAACAGGTCCGGGCGGCGAGGGGATCGGGGCGAAGCCCTTCCTGGCGCTGGTAGTGTGCGTGTGTGAGGCGTCACTGGGAGAACGAGGGAGAGGGAGATGGGGAACGAGGCCCCTGGCGGCGCTACAGGAGGGAGAGAGAGACGAGTGAGGAAGAGATCAGGCTAGGGTTAGAAGTTGTGGGGGTTGGCTGGGCCTTGGAGGCCGGCCCAGTAGAGAGGGCGGCTGCGCCTAGACGCAGATGGGCCTGCCTGGCTGGGCTCTCTTCTCCCTCTTACTTATTTCTAAAACAAAAAAAAACAAAGAAGTGAAGAAAAAGGAAGGAGAAGTTAGGGGAAGAATTTGGGCATGGGGTTAATTTCCTGGACTCACAAAAATGTGAGGAACTTAAATAAAATGGCAAGAGGGTTTTTGGAGAGCAATATATTCGCACATGTTGAATTTAATTCAACATGTTTGAATTTTGAAACCCATTCGAAAGGACTCTAAATGGGCTGAGATTTTTAGAGGGGTCTCGATAAAAGAGATGAGATATATTGCCAGTGTTTGAAGGTCAAACTTGAAGAGGAATAGACATGGAAAATATTTTGCACGTGTGTTATGGGTGATTCCAAAAATGAAATATTTAATATAGCTCCCTAATATCGGGAGAATATGTTATAAAGAGAAGTCACTCTTCCCTCGATTTAAATGGATCGAAGATCCACACAATTTATTTAGTTGAGATGCAGAAGATTTATGAGATGATGGAATGATGACATGATGCAATGCACAAAAATAAAAGGGCAGGCACAAATGAAACACACGGCAAAACCCGAAATATATGGAGGCATCTGAAGCTCCGGTCTTGGGGCGTCACAACACTCCACCACTACAAGAGGATCTCGACCCGAGATCTAGGATGGCACCGGGGAAAACGAAAGAGAAAGAGAAGAGGTAAAACTAAGTTGCTTCTTTGACAAACGAGTGAAATGACGAGCCTTGAGAGGTTGAACAAATTGAAAGAAAGAATGCAACGAGAATGAGCGAAGTTGAAAGCAGCCCATTCGAAAAAAACAAGGAAGAACAAAATTCGGGCAGCACTCCAGCTGAGCAGGGATGCAAGACTTGATAAGGCGAAAAGAACTTGAGCAAAAAGGGCACAACACTCCAGTTAAATGGATAGGCATGAAAAGAACATGATCTTTGACAAAACGAGATGATGGGTGAACAGAACAACATCGCAGGCCTCCGGAACAGAAGTAAGAATGGAATGGAATGAACGACGAGAAACAAGATCTTGGGGGAGCACGCTTACAACAAATGCTAGAACGGAGTTGTTGGAAAACCAACAATGAAAAGAATAATCTTGATATGGTCTTATGAAATACATCTCAAATTATGAGGTGACAACCTGCCACTCATGGGAAAAGGAATTGGATTGATAAGAACAAGGAGACGGGAAGCTATCTCACCGGGAGGATAAATGAAGAACTTGGATCATTGATAAACACCATAAGAGCGACAATCCTTAAAGGAAAGCTTTAGGTGAAATATAACCCAAGATAATTCCAATGAAGAAAATGATGGATTTAAAATATCTCATCCTTGACAACATGTGAATCATGAAACATGAACTCAAATTATCAAGAATGGCATAATACCACCTCCAATAATATGATAGAAAGAATGCACTCCGGATTACAATATGAAGAAAGCTTGAGTTTCTTAGAAAAGAATCTTGATGAACACTTCAAGAAGAAATTAAATCCTTTATGAACCAACATGTAGAACCTTCCCGAAGAACTCCGTTAAACAAAAGAATGCTCAAACGGAAGGCAAGAGAAGATGGAAACACAAGGTGAAGACTTGCAATGATTAGATGAAGCTTTGGAATGGTATAATTGAAATAACTTTGAACTCCGGAAAAGAAAGATGGACAACATGAATCGAGAATTTGATGAACCTCCAGAATAAGGAATTAAATTTACTCGATGAAAACAAGAATAAGAATTACATTATGCGTATCCTTCACCAATTTAGATTGATGAGAAGCAATGGATTTGGCATACTACTTATTCTCGTAGAACATATTAAGATAGATATGGAGCAAACTTGAGAAGGTCTTCAATGAACCACCGGAAGGATTGAAAACAACGAATAATTGATATGATAATGAATGACGAGAGCTCTTGAATGAACCACCGTAAGAATTAAAAATGAACGAAGAGAAGATAAAGAAACACCGGGAAGAATTAGCAAATAACCGAATATGCTTGAGAGAATTTAGATCCATGAGAACGAAGAAATTACGCGCTGATTAGAGAATCCTTGATTTAAGCACCGGTATGATTTGGAGAATGATTGCTGAAAGCTGAGAATGAATACTTCCGAGGTGATGGCCTTCGGAGAATCAAACTGAAAAGACTCCTGAATTACTCCGGATGGGTGAGAAAGAATTTTGACAATCGAAAACAATTATGACAGGATGGCAACAATCTCGAATGACGAATCTTGAAGAGAATGGGGCAAGGTTGAAAGAAGAATCTTCTTCGGTCTTCCAAACTGAGAATGACGACGAGAAACACCATCATGAATTATTTAGACGCTCCGGAAGAATCAAAAGCGAAGAGATTGAGCCAACGATGAGAAGAATTTGACAGATCTTGGAGAGAGGCATTTGACTGATGATAAATCATTCTTACGTCAATCTTTGAAACAAATTTGAAAAACTCCGGGAAAATAAGAAGAGTTAGGTAAGATCCTGGGAAAAGACCTGTGGGTTAGGGCCCACTGAAAAGAAACACCGTTGAACTATTTAAGAGAGAAAGCACCGGTTGAATTAAAAGGCTTGAATGAGATAACATCCTCAAAATAGCTTGAACGGATTAAGAGTGGAAACACGAATCTCCGGGATATCTTGAGCACTCCGGAACAAATGAATAGCAAGTGGGGAATGATTATGAGGTGCACCGGCATTAGAAAAGCATTGGGCAAAAGAAAAGACTATGCTCGATACCAAAGCTTGAATTAAATCTACCGGAGAAGAAAAAGAATGAAGAATAACGAACTTGAAGAGCATCTTCATGAGAACCGCCGGGTAAGAATATTGACTAGAAAAGGATGGAGAGACTTCACAAGAATAAAAGATACTTGATTAAAATATTGGATTCCTTGAAGAAAAAGGGTGGGTGGGCGGGAAAAACAAAGGCAACTTGGAGACACATGAAAAAAACACCATTGAGAAGAACTGATACTTGATCTAGCGGATGTTGCAATGACCGGATCCACTTGAAGAGAAGTACACCGGTTAAAAAGGATTTGCATGACAATATCGATTATCATGAGGGATTAGTATTTACATAGGAGTATGAGAACACCGTTTAGGAAAGGTATGGAATCAACATTTCACTTCGAAGCAACTCGAATACCACAGCTCAAAAACAAAACAAAGGATTGGCTTGCAGAATAAGCCGGAACAAACATATGATAGAGATTTCGTCCGAAGTTTTCGTGGTGGGGCCTACACGGGCTCGATTGTACATCACCATCATGTACAAGGCAGTGCACATGACATACGAAGCGTCCCCGAGTCGGCATAGCCAAGGACTCTTTAAGACACAATGAGACCACTTTAAAACCGACCGTGGATAGGCGGACCACTAGACGTCGAACCCCAATTTCATATCATACATCTGTCGGAAAGATATCCTAGGAGCTACTTGAATTCCCACTTATGAACTCCCGAAATTTTCCGGTTTGCAATCAGGTGTTGGAGATACAGGGGGAAGCATAATATCTCACCCAAACTATCAAATCCTACATCCAGCTGTATCCATCCTTCAACACATAACCAAGAAACCTTCGGAAATCATCTACCTCAACCTTCGAAAAGCATCCATTATACGAGTTATGGCAATACTCCTGAACTCCCGCCCCAGTACTGGGTGGCATCAAGGTTATCTCACCAACGAACTGCATAAAAGAGATTATTGATGTCGGCGTACTAAACTCAGGTATTCCAGAACTGCAATGATAAAATTGTGACGAAAACACATCGGAGTTCAACTCCCCGGGACATTGCCACAACCCCTAAATGTCAGGAGGCACCAATAACAATGTTCTCGTCACAAAACCATCAGAACAATTCCAAGATACCCGTGTGATCCTAAATTTTCTTTAGTGAAATTTGAGAAGAGAAGAGTCAATACTCTATGTCAGGATGCCTTACCAGAGCGATGTAGGGACTGAGGAGTAAAAAGAATTCCTAAACTCCCTGATATATAATTCCTAAATGACTCAAAACATTTTTCTAGACTCAACAACGGCTGCTAAAAACGATCAAGTAGTGGGGGCTCCTAAGGTCGGGGAAGGCTCTGATTACCAACTGGTAACGCCCTCGATGCAGCTATATCTCCCACGTGTCGAAGCATGACTTAGAGGCATAACCGCATTGAAAGCAATGTCGCAAGTGAGGTAATCTTCACAAACAACCCATGTAATACAATAAGGGAAAAGATACATAGTTGGCTTACAATCGCCACTTCACACAAATACATGAATAAAGCATTACATCAACCAGATACACACAAGGTCTGACTACGGAACCAAAATAAAAGAAGAACCACAAATGCGACAAGGTCCCCGATCGACCCCAACTGGGCTCCACTACTGATCAACTAGAACAAAACAACACAAAGGACAAGATCTTCATCGAGCTCCTCCTGAGCTTGGTTGCGTCATCTGCAAGGACTCATCGGCACCTGCAAACTGGTTTGGAAGTATCTGTTAGTCACGGGGACTCAGCAATCTCGCACCCTCGCGATCAAGACTATTTAAGCTTGTGGGTAAGGAAAAAGGTATGAGGTGGAGCTGCAGCAAGCGACTAGCATATATGGTGGCTAACATACGCAAATGAGAGCGAGAAGAGAAGGCAAAGCATGGTCGATAAAAGTATGATCAAGAAGTGATCCTAGAACAACCTATGTCAAGCATAACTCAAACACCGTGTTCACTTCCCGGACTCCGCCGGAAAGAGACCATCACGGTTACACACACGGTTGATGTATTTTAATTAAGGTCAACTTCAGGTTTTCTACAAACGGACATTAACAAATTCCCATCTGCCCATAACCGCGGGCATGGCTTTCGAAAGTTCAAATCCCTGCAGGGGTGTCCCAACTTAGCCCATCACAAGCTCTCACGGTCAACGAAGGATATTCCTTCTAGCGGGAAGACCCGATCAGACTCGGAATCCCGGTTACAAGACATTTCGGCAATGGTAAAGCAAGACCAGCAAAGCCACCCAGATGTGCCGACAAATCCCGATAGGAGCTGCACATATCTCGTTCTCAGGGCACACCGAATGAGCCAGACGTCGGGTGGGCCAGCCCAGAGTTGCCCCTGGTAGCTCCGGACATCGCTCGGTTTGGACCAACACTCAGAGGAGCACTGGCCCGGGGGTTTAAAATAAAGATGACCCTTGAGTCTGCAGAAGCCAAGGGAAAGAAAAGGCTAGGTGGCGAATGGTAAAACCAATGTTGGGCCATGCTGGAGGAGTTTTATTCAAGGCGAACTGTCAAGGGGTTCCCATTATTACCCAACCGCGTAAGGAACGCAAAATCCGGGAACATAACACCGATATGACGGAAACTAGGGAGGCAAGAGTGGAACAAAACACCAGGCATAAGGCCGAGCCTTCCACCCTTTACCAAGTATATAGATGCATTAATTAAATAAGATATATTGTGATATCCTAACAAGTAAACATGTTCCAACAAGGAACAAACTTCAATCTTCACCTGCAGCTAACAACGCTATAAGAGGGGCTGAGCAAAGCGGTAATATAGGAGGCATGTTAAGCAAGTGGTAGGTATCGCGGCATAGGCATAGCAAAAGAGCGAGCAACTAGCAAGCAAAGATAGATTTATTTCGAGGGTATGGTCATCTTGCCTGAAATCCCGCAAGGAAGAAGAACGAGTCCATGAAGAAGACAAACGGACGTAGATGAAAGGGTCCTCACAAACGCGATGTTACCGGAACCAACCCAAAGAAGCAACACCGGAAAGAAAGCAAACAATATAGTAAAACAACCATCACATAATCATGGCACGATGCGCAAACAAGTATGATGCATGTCCGGTTTAATGAAGCATGGCATGGCAAAGTGCACAAACAAAACTACAAATTAAGTGGAGCTCAATATGCAACGGAGTTGCATATTGAAGAAAACACCACATGACTTATTTAGTTCACTCCCGGTTAGGTACTCAACAATATTAAATGTTGGTTAACATGTCAAGAGGTGAAGCAAAGTAAACTACCTATCTAGGCAAGTTTAAATGAGGCCGGAACAACAAAACAACAAGTCCGGAAGATCCTCATGAGCATTTATCAATTTAAAGCAACAACAATTTAAACATTTTAGTTGTTGTTATCATGATGCGGATGACATGAACAGGTTTATGCAATTTTTATTAAAAGTTGACAAGAGCAATATGAAGCATTTGTCACCGTGGTGGAAAGGAAAAGGGGTGCCACGGCAAAGATAATGAAACGGTGCCACGCAACGTTCCGGTTCCGGCAACTCATTGAGACGTTGGTGCAAAAGAAAGTGTGGCGGGAGCGTGCAAAAGATGGAAGGTGGGGTTCTCCCGGTAACCGGGTTCCCACATGACGATGACAAGGTAAAAGAGGGCAACGTGTACCGACAAATCGAGCACGGTGCAAGCACGAGCATCTCATACATCGCAGGCAATCGTTCAAGGACGTCGTCTCGGGGTTATATCTTCGAAGCGTGTAAATAGGACGGATCAAGTTCGTAGAGGGAAGTAGGCATTCTTGCGATGTCGGTAGTGGAAGTAGTCGTTCACATTCGTTCGGAGAGGTACTTGATGACTCCAACGTCTTCGGAGCGACGGTAGTTGTACACGGTCCACGAGACGTCGATCGTTTGGGGTCCGACTTGCGGTTCTTGCCGACATGGGTGGTACTTGGCATTTTCGTGTAGACGAACTTGGCGCATCCGAAGGGTCACACTCGTCGTCATGGGAACTTGGTGAATCTGAGGTCTTCGAGCGTCGTGGTACTTGGCGAATCCGTGTAGTCATGCACGTTCCAACATCACACTTGGAGGGACACCGACGGCGTGGTACTTGGCGAATCCTGGACTGTCTTGGCGGTCTCTGGTGGAGGCGTTTGTTCCTTTGACTGAGGGAAAACAGCAGCGGCAGCAGGCATCGCAGGAGCTAATGGGCGGCTGCGTGTCTGCAGGAGCAATGCAGGGGTGCATGCGCGCGGCGGTGACTGCTGCAGCCGTGCGGTGGTGGAGGTCTCGGGAACTCCCTGGAGGGGGTGCTCGGCGGTGCGATAGAGGAGATCCCGTACGGATGCAGGGGATGGCTGCTTGCGGTGCTGCACAAGGCAAGAAGAGGAGGCAAGACAACATTGGTGGAGAGGACTACAGCAGTAGGGCGATGCGCTGTCCGACCGAGAGGAGGGGAGGCACATGAGGTCGAGGCCGCCAGAGGTGCGCGGCATGGCTCCTCCGGTCCATGGCAGGAGGCTATGGCGAACAGGCGGCGTCCATGGTCTGCGGGCCAGCGACGGTGCAGCACGGCAGCATGTGGGGCTCGTGGTCGCCGGCGGGGTTGCGACGTGGGGCTCGACATGGGAGGAGAAGCAGGGCGCGGAGGAGCTTGAGCGCGGGATGGCGGCCTGGTGGCATGGGCGCTCCTGCGGGCGACTAAGAAGGAGAGGCGGGGTTGAGGATGACAGGTCCGGGCGGCGAGGGGATCGGGGCGAAGCCCTTCATGGCGCTGGTAGTGTGCGTGTGTGAGGCGTCACTGGGAGAATGAGGGAGAGGGAGATGGGGAACGAGGCCCCTGGCGGCACTACGGGAGGGAGAGAGAGACGAGTGAGGAAGAGATCGGGCTAGGGTTAGAAGTTGTGGGGGTTGGCTGGGCCTTGGACGCCGGCCCAGTAGAGAGGGCGGCTGCGCCTAGACGCGGATGGGCCTGCCTGGCTGGGCTCTCTTCTCCCTCTTACTTATTGCTAAAACAAAAAAAAACAAAGAAGAGAAGAAAAAGGAAGGAGAAGTTAGGGGAAGAAGTTGGGCATGGGGTTAATTTCGTGGACTCACAAAAATGTGAGGAACTTAAATAAAATGGAAAGAGGGTTTTTGGAGAGCAATAGATTCGCACATGTTGAATTTAATTAAACATGTTTGAATTTTGAAACCCATTCGAAAGGACTCTAAATGGGCTGAGATTTTTAGAGGGGTCTCGATAAAAAAGATGAGATATATTGGCAGTGTTTGACGGTCAAACTCGAAGAGGAATAGACATGGAAAATATTTTTCACGTGTGTTATGGGTGATTCCGAAAATGAAATATTTAATATAGCTCCCTAATATCGGGAGGATATGTTATAAAGAGAAGTCACTCTTCCCTCGATTTAAATGGATCGAAGATCCACACAATTTATTTAGTTGAGATGCAGAAGATTTATGAGATGATGGCATGATGACATGATGCAATGCACAAAAATAAAAGGGCAGGCACAAATGAAACACACAGCGAAACCCGAAATATATGGAGGCATGTGAAGATCCGGTCTTGGGGTGTCACACGTGCACACACCTTCTCTTCGCTCTCTACGGGCATTTTATCTCTCGCACCCCATCGTTGGTGGCCTCTGCCATATACATCACCTCTCTATGATGAAAGCCATGCACACTTAAATTTCATCCGCCACAGAGGACCCCGGGACACACACACACACACACACACGCATGCACCCCCCCCCAACACACACACACTAAGACTCCATCTCTCTCTCACACACACACACAAACACACACACACGGAAGCACGCACCCCCCCCACACACACTAATACTTCATCTCTCTCCCTCTCACACACACACAAACAAAGACTCCATCTCTCTCTCTCTCTCTCTCACACACACACCCCACACACACACTAAGACTCCATCTCACACACACATGCTCTAGGCGGAGCATTTGTTCCTACCACCCTTCATCCAACCTTACCCGTATGATAAACAATCACCTTTATTTACTTGCATAACATGGACAAATTCCACTTTACTTTAGTAGTCAGCAAACTTATCATCTGTACCCTTATAGAAAAATGAGTTGGTGGTGATGGTGTGCCTGCCATCTTGTAATACAGACCGTATGATCTATATCTGAGGATAGAAAGCAAACTATGATAATTTTACAAAAAATATCGGCACTTCTCTCCACATCATTATCTCTCGCAACCTCATTGCTCAGCAATTAAAAAAGGAATAAGTCTCTGGAACAATCTAGCATGCATGGTGGCTACTGCCGCCTGCCGGCGCCGTCCATCCCCATGCCTCCGCCCATTCCGACCACCAGTCACCACCACGCTCCACTCCTCCTCGCCTTATCTCAAATCTTTCATTTTTTCGATGACATTCTAGAGATACCAGTTTTCCGATAAAATTCTTGAGATATCATCAATTTTTACAAATGGGATTACTCCTGCATGGGTCAATCACAATAGGTGTTATGTAAAAAAATGCACGAGAATCTTGCTTGTAATTATATAACGCAAATCACGAGCAGGAAGTGACATTTTTTTGACACAACCACATTAACATGGCCACGTAAATCACTAGCTAAAGAAAATACCATTATACTTATATCCCGATGCAAAAGGTTGAGTACATGTCCGAAGAGTAGAGTCGCACACACGTACTCTGTCTCTCAGAATCTCTCTCCCACACACACCAGTTACGTGACGCCCACTTAAGCACACATGTATGTTACAATTTGTGCACCCGTGGGTACACGTGATGCTGCGCATTTATTTAAGCCGGAAGGCGAACCCAAACAGTAGCTGCATTCATTCCCCTCCCGCCGCCTCTTCTCTGGTCACCATCGCCCGGTAGCCATGGGCCGGCCGAAGGTAACAACATATGCCATACTCCCGCCGGAGCGGCGCTTCAATATGGAAATTTTAGTGGTCATGCATGCATCTTTTTGTGCTAGCACTCCTATATAAGGGTTGACCGGTCGCTTCCCGCGGACGTGCGCGAGCGGTGGAAGAGGAAGGAGAAGGGAAGCGGGCTGTGGAGTAACGTTTTTTACCACAATTTCTTAGGAAACTGAGTGCAATAATTGAGTAGTTTTGCAAACTACTAGTACTACACTTGAAACGGTTCAAAACCTATACTCCCTTGCTAGCGCGCGCTTCCCGCTTGAAATGGTCAGCGTCGCCCTGGAGCTTCAGTGCCGCATTAATGCCCGGCCAGAGTGGAGGCGACCTCTCACTGGCGCCGGCTTTGAAGTGGCGCGACGGCCGAGAGAGAGCCGCTTCCCGGTGCACGCGATTGCTCCGCCTCGAGATTGGCCATAGGCCCTATTTGGATCCATGGGTTAGAGTTGGTTTGAGCTAGTTGGGTCTCAAATAGCCGTAAACTATCCAAGCATGAGGGTTTAATTTGGAGCAAGTTGCACCGAACCCACCAAAAAAACTATCCCACCCAAGAGGTGCTAACTGGAGATAGTTCTCATTGGGACCACTGAAAAATCACTTTTCTCTCTCCATGAAGTGCATTTATTGTCAATCTAACCCTGTCACCCAAACACCTCTTTGGCTACAGTTAGTTCAGGGTTAGTCATGAGTTAGTCTAACCTCTAGCTAAGTTAGAGTATCAAACAGGAGCAGTATAGGACATGCAAGTTGCTCAAAGCATACAGGCAAATTCGTACGTGAAATGATGTTTTTCTTTTTGAAAACGGAACGTGAAATGAATTTTTTTAGAATGCTCTTGACATGTCGCTAACATGTAATAGTTAACCGACCTCAATAGACGGCAGAAACGCCAGCCTGCCGCACTTTAATAGAGACGACGAGGGAGAAGTGATACAGGCTGCTGGATTACTAGAGATAGGTGTCGCACGGAAGCCAAGAAATATGGTGATAGCATGGTTTAGCCATGTACTAGTATGATACTACACTTGGCTACCGTGTTTCGTACTCTTCCATTCCACTTTGGAGATGATTGGATAATTTTATATCGCTGAATAATATTAAATATTATGAGTGCAGACGCTCCTCCACGAGGTTCCTTGCTCCTTCTCGGTCGTCCGGAATCTATGTTCTTCCATTCTATTTTTTTATGTGAGCTTTGTTCATCCTTTTGCCAACACGCGATACATCTAGCATCAAGGTGCACGTGTTATGCAAGGATCGTTCCATCTATATGAAAAACACGTGGGACAGGAACTACGAGACGAACATGTACCCAGGAGTGGACATATGAACCTGAGTAATGTAGCGTAGTAAGTGAAGTAGAATGGCACAAATGGTGTGAACATGCGTGGCATATAGGGTGTGTTTGGTTGCGTTCTCGTCTCAGCATAATTGTTCCCTCTTCATTCATGCTCAACTGAACACCCCTCTTCATGCATGCTCTCTTCATGCATGCTTCTAGTGTATTTGTGCTAAACTAGTGTGGACTCATGCACCCTCCATACACTCTACCAAACACCCAAAAGTAGGTCGAGAAGGGAACTCTTGGGCGACATTTGTCTCTTACTACGTACTACCACTAAATGTTGTATGTGCAATGCACGGTGATGTTATGGAGTACGTGCCTAAGTACTCTACTACTACTATATTAGTTGGAGGCACATATTAACTTTTATATTTGTTCACGTGTAAGTGCCCCGAGACCTTCCAACTAGACGTGTCTTTGTCTCCAGGTCGCACTTTGTATCGTTCATACCACTAAGTACTACTACGTGTGGTCTCCGACCCAGAAGTGGAGACGCTCTACCATGCTGTTTTTTTTACGCTGGACTCTACCACGCTGTTCATGTCCCACTCCTTTCGCTGACGTGTGGGACATCCAGCACGTGCCGTGTTTGGCACCCTTCATCGTAAGAGTTGAAACGCTAGCATTCATCAGAGGCCTCATTTCGTTCATAGGATAGGAATATGAAAATCATAGGAAGTGAGATGACATGCATCTCAATTCCTATAGAGAAAGAGATGCCATTTCATGCTTAGGATAGGAATTTTTCCATTTAGTCTAGGCTAATGTACTGGTAGTTATCTCTAAAAACTACAGTAGTAACTAGTAGTACTCGTACATGCTCGTACTCAGACACACACACACACACACACTAACTACTAGTACTACTACTTCTCACATGCTGGCCAGACGCCGTCGTTCTCCTTCCCGGCTTTGTCGGCGACACCCCACCGTGCTTGGATCTCCGCCGACCTCTCCGCAGAAACGCGTGTGTCCTTTTCTTTCTTGCGGCGGCGGGCCTCTCTTTTCTTGAGTGCTTTCTGACTTTTCCGCTCCCTCTATGTGGCTTTGGCCGCCTCTTGCTCTACCGCCCATTCAGCCTTGGCATCTTCAAATTCCTTCCACATAGTTGTGAGGTCGCGAGCGGCGATGAGCTCAGCACGGTGGGATGCCATCACTTCCCTACCATTTTGTGTGCGGTCGTGGGCGGCGAGGAACTCAGCGCGGCGGGATGCCATCGCTGCCTTACCAGTTAGTGTGCGGCGCGGTGGCATGATCGACGCTTGGTGAGAGCTCTTGGGTGGAGTGGCCGGGCAACCGTATAGTGCATTGGTTTGTCAAGAGCTCAAGGATAGAAGACGAAGCAAATTTAGATTCCCCTTCAATCATGGTCATTTATTACCAGGTAAAATGCATTGGCGGTCATCGAACTTGTCTTGATAGCTCACTTTGATCATTGTATACGAGATATGGTGATTATACGGTCACTGGCTCAGCTTATAGCTCCATATTTGTCTGGTTGACTAGTCAAACAGTCCGCATGCGCCTCATTAGCTCGTGTTCTTTATCTATCTACGCGGGCCTACCTGTCAATGGAGAAAGAAATAGTGTAAAAACCAAAATTATGCTAGAGTCCGGACCGCTTCCGGAGCCCGCTCTCACCGCCCTGGCCCCTCAAGACGCCAGCTGCCCGCCGCATGCATGCATAGCAAGTAGTACTCCTTATGTGGAGGAGAGAGAGGCATTGACAAAGTTAAGGAGTGGGCTCTGCAAGAGCCCGTCTCTACACGTGCTCCTAGGTATAAAGAAATAATTCTAAAAAAGGCATAGAAAACAATTGTGTCTTAAAAAAAGAAAGGTAAAAAACATTTGAGAGGAAATATATAGAGAGAAAGTGAGAAAAAGCTGTAACCTGGGCCTTACATGAGGAAGGAGGGAGTGGTGCACATGCCAAGTTCACTGGGCTGCCGTGTTTCACACTCCTCTGTCGTGATAGTGGAGACAATAGCTTTCGTAAAAAATAAACAATGAATACTCATTGCTCGTCCTCTATATCGGAAAGAATAGTTTCATTCACCGACATGAGGGACGTCGACCATCCTGGTCCACCTGCCATGCACAAAATTATCCTGGTCGACCCCAATCGTATCGCAGGCCCAACCTTTCCCACTGTAAGTTGTTCGGACAAAGGAACCATCATGACTTCGTTGAATTCCGCTTCTTCAAGAAAACTTACTATACCCGCAATACTACCACCACACGCGAAGACTGGACGGCACTGTACCACGTCATATTACTGAAACCCACTAGGGAAAACTAGCTCGCCTAGGTCATCTATTTTGGAACGGAGGGAGTACGTCTCTGCACTACTATGATTTTGTGTTGCACGTCATATCAAACTAGCCCGCCTAGGTCATTGATCGCTAAGCCTACAATTTTAGGAGCTAGGGCTATTGGTTGATCGATGAGGGATAAGTATAAGCGTACCACGAGCTCATCAGCCCCAACGTTTCTCTTTGGTGAGTGTTTTGTAAGTACTATAGCTCGCACAGTGGCTAGCCTACTAACACCAAGAATCATCAAACAATCCCTGCTGATATGATAAACAGTTCAAACTTACATCTAATCATGCCATATATTACATCAAAGGCCGGTGAGGATACATCTGTTTCCATAACTCGGAGAGGGTTCGCATGATTCATCGCATGATTCACTATCAAACAAAAGTAGCAAGATCCGCCCACACAAGACATTACACTAGCCCTAAGATGGTTTGATAACACACACTATTCTGGTAATTAAACACAGGGTAATGCAAACTACCCTGAAGGATTAGCGCGACCAACTATTTCTTGTCATCGATCTCTCGGGCAATGACCACAGCACGGACAACGGCATGGGAATCGATTTCTGGGGCGATGTCCATAGGACTGACCGCGACATCGGAATCGATCTCTGGGGCGATGTCCACAGGATGGACAGCGGCATCGGAATCGATCTCCGGGGCGATGCCAACAGGACGGGCCACGACATCAGAATCATCAAGGACATCCACCGGCACCTGCACAACCCTAACATATTAGCAAGCACATTGCAAATAATCAAAAACCACAACTACGGTAATAAGCCATTACTTTTTACCTTGTGCAGCTCACCGGGGGATCTCATCCCTCCGGGGGCCATCTCCTCGTGCTTGATGGGGGCCATCACCTTGCGAGGGTAATACTGCTTCTCATCGGCGACTATCTCCTCAAACTTGGTCTTGAGCTTCACATAGGTGGCAATCAGAGTTCCTGGGGTAGGAACGGTGGGGCCCTTGCCATTCTTCCAACTTCCTTTGAGGAGTTCGTCCGCCAACGTCCTCAACTCTTTGGCCAATGCTTGTTTCTTAGAGTTCTTCGTCTCCATGGGTTGGCCCGCCAACATGGTCAACTCGTTGGTCAGTGCTCGCTTCCTAGAGATCACTGTCTCCAGTGGGTTGTCCGCCAGCAACTCTTTGCCTAGTGCTCCAGGATCCATCAATGAACTGACAAACAAAAAGAAATCGAAAGGAAACCACAATCGCAATGAAAACGGGAAAAGAATAGGATGTGAGAATCGGTTGGTGCTTCGCAAAAAGGAGATTCTTGGAATGAAAATATAGCATCATGACTGACTCGCCAACCTTTCCTTCGTCGGCACAGAAGAAAAATGGCAGAAGTGAGTAGCCTGGAGTGAGGTTTTTTTCAAGAAAGGGAAGAAAGGGCTTCAACGAGCGTTCCAGTGAAATGATGGTTGCTTTGTCCAGTCCAACTTGGAGGCCACCTTACCACTGCTGGTAAAGGTGTGGGTTTTGTGATATGACGGTTCATGACGGCCACACCGGGGTTACAGGTGAGTCTTGACTGTAGCACCACACTGTGATTTGGTGGATGGCACGCGGGCCCGGATGCTTTGAAATGTCCCGCATGTAGATAGAGCGGCTAGTCATATAGGAGTGCTCAATATTGTGCACCGCGACCAAGGTGGAGAGGAAAACGAGAGAACTATGTAATTAATGCATGAGTTTAATTAGGGTAGTTTTGTAAAGTACGAGATACATTCCTCCAATCGCAAAATGCCTTGGTTCATGAGATTTGAGATTTGAGCCCTATAAACCGGAAGGGAGGGAGTACTGCACATGGTGTAGTCTAGTTAGTTGTTGAAATCTCTAGAAAGGCAAATACTCCTTTCCGGTTTACAGGGCTATACTACTCCCTCCGTCTAGGTGTGTAAGTCATCTTACAAAAACCAAATAGTCCCAAAACACTTAGGCGCGGTGCATTAACTGTCGGATTTCGGGTTCCGGCAGACCCTTGAGGTTCGAACACTGGGGTGCGCGTGGAGATTTCGCCTCCTACCTACCTGCACCCCTCCCCCTCGCTAAGATCTAAGCTATGGAAAGAACAACACGAGGGACACAAGGTTTATACTGGTTCGGGCCACCGTTGTGGTGTAATACCCTACTCCAGTGTGTGGCGTGGTGGATTGCCTCTTGGACTGATGATGAGGAACAATACAAGGAAGAATAGCCTCGCGAGGGTCTGTTCTTGGCTGGGGCGATGAACTGCTGGGAGGAGTTCAGTCACCCCTCTCTCTCTCTCTCCGATTGTTGATGCCCCAACCTCTAGCCTCTCTCTCTCTCTCTCTTTGATTCTTTCTCTCCTCTGATTCTCTGATCTCCTCCCTCTCCTGTGGGGGCTGGTCCTATTTATAGAGGCCCTAGTCCTCTTCCCAAATATCGAGCGGGAAGGGAGCCAACAATGGTGGGCTAATTTGAAGGGGGACAACTAGTACTAGCTATCCTGACAAAAGTAGTCTTCGCCTGCACAAAGCTCTGGTGGTGACGCCGTCTTGGGCTCGCCGTCTTGCAGCCATCCTGGTCTTGGTCTTGTTGCACCGAAATGGCAACCTTTGCCTGATGCCTCGGTACTCCGCGGCTGTGCTTGCCCCCTTTGCACCGAAGAGGAAAGGAGGACACTGTGCGGGCTGGCACCTGCCTGGCGCCTTTGGTCGTCATGGCTTGCGTCACGGGCACCTCGTGAGGTACCCCTCCTTGATCTCTCCGCCTCCTCGCGAGCCAGCCTGATGAGGCCGTGCCTGAGGAAGCTCCGTGTCGTCTGCCCCGCGAGGCTTGGCCCCTCGCGAGGGTCTTGGGTGTGTGTTGATGAAGATGGGCCGTGCTGGGCCCCCATTTGAGCCACGCCGCAGGCCGCAGGCAGGCAAGTCTGGGGACCCCCGTTCCCACAATGCCGACAGTAACCCCCGGGCCCAAGGCGCGCCCGGACTTGGCCGTGTAGGGAGGCGGAAGGGCAAGAGCGAAGCGCCGCGGGCCCTAACAGCCTGCGGCCTTGGGTGCCGCGTGGTGGTTGATTGGACGTGGGCGGCACTGTTCCCCCACGCCCCCCTTATTTTGCGCCATGCTAGGCGGACTCGTAGTTGTACACAGCCGCTCCCCCTTATGTTGCTCAAGCGCCCTCTGTCCTTCCTCCGCTCGAACTCCAGCTTCTGTTTTCAACCCAATCTCGAACCTCCCCCCCTTCCCATCGCCATGGCTCCGACGAAGAAGGGAAGAGGGAAGAAACCCGTGCCTCCGCCTTGTCCGCCGCCGTTGGTGGCCCCCGCCGAGGGCTTAGGCAAGGTTTGCTCGGCTCTGGCCACTATTTTCAACGAATGCGGGAGGACGACGGCCTGGCCCGCGTCCCACTTCTCCATCGATAGGATAGTCACCAAGGTCCCGTATTTTGCCAACGCCCTGTGGGCGGGTCTGGTTCCTCCCTTTTCTGATTTCTTCAATGTCGTGCTTTCCCACTATCAGATCCACATGATGCATCTGGGTCCTGAATCCAGCATCCTCCTTTCGGTCTTCGCCTTTGTCTGCGAGGCTATGATGGGCATCCTTCCTTTGGTTGCCTTGCTGCGCCACTTCTTCTCGCTGTGCCTTATCGACCCTACCCAATGCTGGGCGTGTGTGAGCTTCGTTGCCGCGTCTGAGACAGCGGCCTCTGGGATTGACTTCAAGCTCCCCCTGCCCGCGGCTGGGTTCCGCGAGCGGTGGCTGTATGTGGACGCAGGGGTGCCCAGCCCCCTGCTATCGGAGCCAACTTCGCCTGCTGTCCCCAATTCGGGCTAGGGCCAGGAGACGCTTGAGAGCCCCCGGCTCGTCTTCGTCTGGCACCGCTTCGCGTTCTTGAGGTCGCTTGGCGTGACAGCGCCCAAGGTGGTGAAGGAGTTCCTGCTACGCCGCTTTGCTCCTCTCCAACGCCACTCCCGCCGGATGTGGGCCTTCAGCGGGCGCGATGATCGTATGAGGCTCCAGGAAGAGGACCTGACTCCTGATGTACTGAGGACAGCGCTCTTGACCCTGACTGGGGACCCTAACCGTGGCAGCATCTAGCAGGGAGGGGCGTTGCTGTACCTCTGCGAGAGCAGGGGCGATTTTGTGAAGCAGATGCCTATCTTTGATGAGTGGGGGTCGCGCCCCGACGGCCTCCAGGGGCCTCACGAGAACCCAGTGGTGGTGACTGCCGTTCTAGTCGGCCAAGGCGGCTCTTCCTCGAGCGGCGGAGCAGGGAGGCATGAGGCGCCAGAGGCCGAGGGGGCTCCCGGCGGGGTGACGGCGCCAGGCGATGCTCATGAGGGAGCAGCTTTCGGGGCCCGTGCCGCTGAGGCTGAGGGTGACGAGCAGCTGCCCTCAGCGCCTGCGACTGAGGCCCCTGAGGCTCCAGCTGCTTTCCTTGGCGAGGCGATTGGCAGCGCGCATCAGGCAGGCGCCCTTGACATAGACCGCCCTGACGCTCCGTCTTCGTCGCAGGTTGATCCCTGCGCCCAACTCTTGGGCCGCTTCCGCGTGGACTTTGAGGCCCTCCGGAAGAGAAGGGAGGCCCTGGGCGACGATTACCCTTGTCGCCTGCTGAAGCGTAGGAAGTACTTCGCCACTGATGAGTAAGCCTTCTCCTTTCCCAGCTCCTGATCCTTCTGTTGTTTTTACTAACCCTTGCTCCGCAGGCCCCTTCCAGCCGAGCTTGCAGAGACGGCTAAGGTGCCGTCCCCCTTGGCTTTGCCCCCTCCATTGTCCTCAAGCGCCCCGAGCAGCAGAGCCCTTGTGGTGAGGGCGGTCGAAGAGGCGGACCGTCCCGAGGAGCATCATGGCCCTGCGCACCTCGCGATCCTCTTCTGCAGGCCTTCTCATGGCATAGCCAGCCTGCCGTGGGCTTCTCGCCTGGTCGTGGACTGCGATTGGCTGAGGCGCTCCCTGCGCTCTTCACCTGGGGACGGGCTGGCTCCAGGCCGGGCTTCTGGCGCGGCGTGCCCGGCCATCGCGAGGGTGCTAGCCCCAGCCCCCAGCCCGGAGGGGGAGTGCTGATTCGTGGCCCCCGACGCTTGCTTGGGGCAGATGATGGTGTGGAAGACGTGCTCGAGCACGCTCGGGGGCGTCGCGCTCTCCGCCAAGGATTCGTTCGAAGGGCGGCTGACGCAGTAAGCCTGCTTGGTGAGGAGCTTGCTGATGAAGACGCGCGCCTTGACGCCAAGGGCCTGCGCCTGGCCGCAGAGAGGCGCAAGATGGAGGGTGCCATCACCCTTGCGCGCCGTCAGCGTGATCTTGACAACACAGAGGCCAAGGCGTCGCTGGTGGCCTCTCGGGAGGCCCGATCTTGGGCCGCTGAGGAGGCCCGAGAAGCCGACCGGCGGCGAAAGGCGGCGGAGGAGCGGGCTCGGGAGCTCCTGGCCTGGTGCCACTCACTGGAGGAGCAAGTGGAGCTACGCGAGGCAGCCCTCGCATCGATGAAGGTGGCCTCTGGCGACTCAGCAGATCTCCAGAAGCGTGAGGAGGCGCTGACGCTGGAAGCCGCCGAACGTACCCGTGAGTATGAGCGTCTGGAGACGAGGGAGTGCTTGGTGACGCAGGCGGAGGATGATGTCGCTGCACAGGAAGCCCGTGTCCTGGAGGAGGTCGGATGTCGGGTGGCAATGACGCATTTGAACCTTGAGCACGAGTTCGAGGAGAAGCTGGGGTTGATCCGGGCCGAGGCTGAAGGCAGGACTGCTGCCTTGAGAGCCAAGCTGGAGGAGGGGACACGGCGGGCCGATGCTTTCCGGGCCGCCCTTGAGGTGGCACAAGGTGAGTTAACCACCTCCCAGGCCGAGGTGCTCCTTCTTCGCTAGTGGGTGGAGGAGGCTAAGGCCGTCGCGCGCCAGAATGCGGATGAGATACGTCAGCGGCGGATCCTGGAGCATGAGCACGGCCCCATGCTCACCATGCTCCGGGAGAGAGCCAACACAGCCTTGGGCAACATCTACGAGGCGGCTGTTGGTGAGCCGCATGCAGTCAACTACGCTGGCAATCTTCAGTTCTTCACTGACGTGGTTATGCAGCTGGAGGCACGGTCGGTCAGGGCTGACAGGGTAGTGGAGGAGAGGAGTCGCGCCCTGCTCGGGCGTGCCTTTTCTCGTGTCTTCAGCCATCTCCGGAACATGGATCCCCACTTTGATTTCAACGCCGCCATCGCCCCAGTCCCCCAGGCCGTCCGAGGCGACCTGGCGCACTGGGCGGAAGACAATGTGGATGCTCTTATCAGGGCCTTCGCTTCTGACAACTACGGCGTGACCGTAGCTGCCGACGAGGGCGGTGTGGTGAACGGCCCTGACACCGCTGGCGGCGATGCATACAGCGATGGCGAGTTCAGCAACGCCAGCAACGGCTCGGGTGGTGCTCTTGAGGACGCATTGGGGGATTTATCTGACTGATTGTGCATCGTTCCTGCTTCCTTACCCTGCATGAATAGAACTCAGGTTTTAGCCTGATGGCTGTGAGAGCATTTTGGAGGGGGAGCCCCTCATGTAAAACTTGTGTTCATCGTATTAGTAGACGCTACATTGCCCATCCGTCTGCGCCAAGTGGTTAGTTTAAGCGACGCACTGGTCGACTAGTTTACCTTTGTCCCGTGCTGGCCCTGAGGTAGCCTGTGGGAGGTTGTGGTGTCCCGAGTGTTCCCAGATTCGATCCGTAGGACCTGTAGTTAAACACCCTCCTGAGAGGACGCGACGGCGGCAGTCTGGGCTGCGCGCAAGCTAGGCCTGACTCGGCTCGCGAGGGGCTCACGAGGGGAGGCAGCTAAGGTGAAGTGGTAACCAAAACGCGAGAAATTGCTCGAACGAGACTAAGCACCCCTTCCCCGAACACACGCAAATCTCAAATTCAAATCCAACTTGAATCCAGCGGGGGAAAGCGACAACCAAAGGGAAAAGCAATGAAAGTAGACAAAAGGCCGCGTCCGGCACCTAATCTAGTCTTGGACGTCTTCTCACCAGCACGGAGCTAAGTGCTGCCACTGGGCGTGGGAGGGAGCCCCAGGGCCTGAGGCCATCACCCCTGAGACTTCAGGGCGTGTACAGCCCCACTCATTATTACGTGAGAGTGTCACGGGGCGGCGACCTTCACAGGCACTGGGTCTTCTTCACAGGTACTAGCCTTTCTTCATATCGCCAGATGAGGGCCCCGCCTTGCGCCACACTCTAGTGCCATCAACGACGACCGGAAACCAGGACGCCGCCGATGGGGTAGAGCGGTCCCCAGCGGTTCCCCGACGACCACGGGTCCTCCGCCAGGGGCAGGCCCTGAGGCACCTCCCCAGGAGAGGGCCTACCTCCTGAGAACACCTTGCTCCGAATGCCGCGGTGGTGATGTCGGATCTCGGCCTATCTCTTGCAGCCCCCTGTGCCCTCCTACCGAGCGGTAGGAGACTGTGGGAGCGGGGCAGCTGCTCGCTGTGGCGACCTGCACCTCCTGCGATCCATGGTTAGCGTATGCCTGCTCCTGAAGAATTAGCGGTACCCGAGAATCGTTGCCTCCAGCGTGGCCAGTGGGACCGTCCCGGGGCTCCTGGAAAGGCTCAGCTTCTGGCGCCTCGTCCCCCCAGCTTGGGCTAAGGAGCGAGCCTTGTTCGCTCTCGTGAGGGTGTCCTTGGTCCATCATGAGGGGCACGTATTCCTCTGGCGCCGTCATCCCGAAGGCCACGCCATAGTGCTCCACGTGCCACGCGGTCCTGCCTGACGCGCCCACCGTGGGGTGGCAGCGCGGCTGTCCACTGGGGCCGCGGGTCGCGTCGAGTCCTTCTTCTTCGCGGACTGGGAGCGGGGGCAGCGCCGCCGCCAGTCCGGTGCTGACAGCTTCGCTGGCATTGGAGTAGCCTTCGAGCCCGCGGGCGCGCGCAGAGCCCCCGCGCGGGCCTCCCTGGGCTTGAGATGGGAGCTAGGTGCAGAAGGGGTGAGCCCCCGAGGCGGCGAAGCCCATGAGATCTGCCACCCGCTCCAGCAGCACGTCGTGGCCGCCCTCCCGCAGCCCGCACTGTAGCAGCTCTCGGGCCACCGTGAGCGCGGCCCACAAGTTCACCTGCTCCCGGCGGGTGTACAGTGTCGTGGTCGCGGCGTGATTGGAGGCCCTTGCTGCCGACCGCGCCTGCCGCGGTGTGAGAGCTGTCGAAGCCTGTCTGCGTTGCCCGCCACTCGCAGCACCCTGCAGACCGCGAGCTGCCTGGGGCACGGGGTCACCCGAGGCGAGCGGCTCTGCGCGGGCGGGCCACGCCGCCCATGGATCTGGGTTGCCCGCCTAGTCACCGGACATGGTGATGACGACGCAACAGGGCACGAAGCGGTAGAAGGTGGATTCCGGCGCACCCCTACCTGGCGCTCCAAATGTCGGATTTCGGGTTCCGGCAGACCCTTGAGGTTCGAACATTCGGGTGCGCGCGGAGACTTTGCCTCCTACCTACCTGCACCCCTCCGCCTCGCTAAGATCTAAGCTATGGAAAGAACAACACGAGGGACACAGGGTTTATACTGGTTCGGGCCACCGTTGTGGTGTAATACCCTACTCCAGCGTGTGGCGTGGTGGATTGCCTCTTGGGCTGATGATGAGGAACAATACAAGGAAGAACAGCCTCAGGAGGGTCTGTTCTTGGTTGGGGCGATGAACTGCTTGGAGGAGTTCAGTCACCCCTCTCTCTCTCTCTCTCCGATTGTTGATGCCCCAACCTCTAGCCTCTCTCTCTGATTCTTTCTCTCCTCTGATTCTATGATCTCCTCCCTCTCCTGTGGGGGGCTGGTCCTATTTATAGAGGCCCTGGTCCTCTTCCCAAATATCAAGCGGGAAGGGAGCCAACAATGGCGGGCTAATTTGAAGGGGGACAACTAGTACTAGCTATCCTGACAAAAGTAGTCTTCACCTGCAGAAAGCTCTGGTGGTGATGCCGTCTTGGGCTCCACAGTGACCTCCGTCTTGCAGTCATCCTGGTCTTGGTCTTGTTGCACCGAAATGGCAACCTTTGCCTGATGCCTCGGTACTCCGCAGCTGTGCTTGCCCCCTTTGCACCGAAGAGGAAAGGAGGACACTATGCGGGCTGGCACCCGCCTAGCGCCTTTGGTCGTCATGCCTTGCGTCACGGGCACCTCGTGAGGTACTCCGCCTTGATCTCTCCGCCTCCTCGTGAGCCATCCTGATGAGGCCGTGCCTGAGGAAGCTCCGTGTCGTCCGCCCCGCGAGGCTTGGCCCCTCGCGAGGGTCTTGGGTCTGTGTTGATGAAGATGGGCCGTGCTGGGTCCCCATTTGAGCCACGCCGCAGGCCGCAGGCAGGCAAGTCTGGGGACCCCCATTCCCAGAACGCTGACATTAACTTCCACCTTGTTTCTTGTTTCTTGACATATCAACCAATTAGAGATGAGAGGTGTGCATGCTTTTAATGACTTGCAATGGCTAGTTCATTGCATGCAATGCTATTAATTAGCAAATAAACATTGGTGACCCCAAGAGGAAATGGTGCTAAGCGCGTGGACCTATGCAGAATGAGTATCAACTAATGGATAATGGAGTTTAATTGTTAAACAATAGCAATTTTGTCTCATGCAAGAGCCTGGCTAGTACTCCAAGGAACCGCACGATGCGAGCGTTGGCAACTGCCACGTTCGGGTTGCGCTTGGCTCTTCGCCTCTTTGAGAAGACGAACAATAATGATGTTACTCCTACTTCTACAGTATCGAATCCACTGCTGCATGTCCGTCCACCTCATGCGGGAGGGATAGCGAAAGCTTCAACTTACTGCTCCTGCCTTTGCGTCCATGACAGGTGGGCCCAACAGGTGGTTGGCCCTCCTATCATGCAGCCAAAGGCAGGTGCAGTTAAGGCACCGGAGCTCAGTCCGCGAGGGAGAGGGTGTTGTAGTAATCAAATTTCTCGGTCTTGTACGAGTTGTCGAAGATAGGGGTTGCTTGCTTGCTAGGGTTTCTCACTACGTGTATATAGGGAGGAGCCTCCGCGCTTGCTTGCTAGGGTTTCTCTATTCACACACTCTCATCCTCTCTAGATTTAAACAAGATAGGGGTAGTAACACTGTTTTTCTCCCTTCAAAAAACACTGGCTTTCTATCCTCACCGCTGGTTACAGATCTGGACATATCCCCCTTCGCCAGTGAAGGGGAGGAGGGGCAGCGTTTAGGCCGTCGTCGACAACGAGGGAGGAGACCCACTACCGGCCGTGCCGTTATCTCTGGCCGAGCGCTGGCAAGGGAGGTGCTCCAATCCCTTCGTCGTTGCCTGTGGGCGGATCCGGCCTCCCGCCGCCCACCTATCCACATCCCGACGACCTTCAGGTATATCTTCGTTCGGAACCGCCTTAGCTGTACTTCCCTAGCTCGCTGCGTCGCTGCATGTGCATCATTTTCTACCTCTCAGCCCCTCTCGATCGGATAGTCCAACGTCACATATATTTTTTTCTTCTATTGTTAGAGGTAAAGCTATTCATGGATTCGAATCTTGTACTCCCTCCGTACGAAAATACTTGTCATTGAAATGGATGTATCTAGATGTATTTTAGTTCTAGACACATCCATTTTGATGACAAGTAATTCCGGACGGAGGGAGTACTTGGTTCAAACAAGAAATAAAGTGGGGGTGGGGGAATTTAGTATGTACATCGGACTTGGTACAAACAGGAAGGAAAGGGGGTGAAAGTAGTACAGACTGGGCATCCAACCGGTCTCTTGGTCGAAAAGGGAAATATAGGGGTAACGTTGTACACAGTGGTATGACCAGGACTAGATTTGCTATCCACACATAGGAGTAGGTGGCTAGAGTGTACAAAAATGGAACCAACCCAGATATGATTCTTGGATGTTTGTTTCTTGGGGCAAGAAACTATGAATCGCCACTTTATGCCCCTATTTACGTACATGGTGTTGGACTGCTGGTGCGCCCACTGTTATAAGCCATGACAAGTTTAGCCAAATGTTTTTGCCTGTAATTGTTTGAGACTCTGACTGTTTCCTCTGTGCCTTTTTGTGCAAACAGGGGTATCCAATTCACCTGGTTGCTGTTGTGACCTTTTGGTGCACTACACGAAACTCTTCTTAAAAGAAGTGACTTTTGTGCTATTTACCTGGAATGTTAGAATGGAACAGTTGGTTCATTTTGGTGGAACTGCACAAAGGGAGATCTGTGTTCCAATCCTCATCATCCATATTGGCGCCAGAACCTTCCTTTAGGTAAGAATGATATTTAATGCATGTGTTCGTCTCTATTTTCCGACTGCCATGAGAAAATAATGTTGTTTTTTACTAGTACACTTGTACTCCCTCATTGACAAAACCAATTCTGAATTAGAAGGCCAATCATGTAATTGGTTTCACCAACTGGTGAGGAGAAAGAGAAACAGAGCATGAAGAGGAAGAAGAAGAAGAAGAATAAACAGCGCCAAGGCGATCTTGCTGAAGCCAGAGGCCTCAGTCGAGGCCATTCAAGGGCTCCGGCAATGACTACCTTAGATGTGAGACGATCCTCCAGGGATCCCTTCCACTTCTGCTGTCTCACTTAATTAATTAGGAGTACTTAAGTACCACTAATTTATTACTGCCTAATTTTCCTGTTGGAGTTAAACAAATCTTTAGTAGGACCCTATGTTGAATCATGTACGTGTGTATGTTTGTCTATGGAGGTGAATCATGTGGTGGAGCAGGGAGGGAAAATTATTAGTGTCATGACATAATAGTGCTATTGTTTTGCATGTCAATTTATTGCCATTGGTTCAATGAGGCAATGTTTTGCGTATTGTCCATCATGAATTTGATGCTACTGGTTGAGTAATATGCTAATGTCTTCATATCCTTTCTCACTAAGCTAATGAAGGTTTCACCTTGTTCCTACTTGTGCAAATAGGGATCATGTTGTGCCAATCATACATTAAATGGAACTACACAAGACAATACAATGAACTGTATCCCAGCCAGTGCTTTAACTCTGCTGGAAGTTCTTGATAATCTTTCAATATAATCTCAGCACTGGTAAACAAGAGTGATTTCAACCATACATTTGAAGTGCACAAAAATATATACTATTGTGTGATTCCAGTGAGTGCTTTATGATCTCTTATGGGACTACATGAATAAGCTTTTTTTCTCATGTTGGTACGGGCCTAAGGCCTTCATCCATATTAGTTTGCTATCATCTCTATTTGTATCGTGCTACTGTCATGAGAAACTCCTTTATCTTTGCACATTAAAGTTTTGCAACCTATGATAAATGGCAATGCTTTGAGTGTTGAGTTGAGCTAATTGGCACTGACTAAATAAATTAATACCTCTCTTTAAGCAAGACTACTATGTTGCTAACTTTACCCATTAAGATAATGAGGGTGCTTCTATTTGTTAGTGTATGTTTCATAAACTAGTCCCACTATTACAGTAATCTCACTCTCTCAATATATGTGCCAACAGGGATGCTCGATTTTGGTGGAACTTCACAAAAACTTTGGGTGCTTCATTGCCTCAACAGCTTCCATCCTTTCCTGTCAGTCGCTAAACTCCGCATGATTTCTTCCTTTGCTGTAAGTCGCTTGGCTTATCTGGGCTTCTGGTCAAAGGAAATAGTAATTGATATGCTACCTCACACAGGTTGGTACTGGTCTTTATCCTGATTATTGTGCCTGTCATATGTATTGGTAATTTCGTATTGTGCTACTGTTTGCCAATTTCATAAAGGAGTAATTTGGAGCCTGAACTCGCAGGCGAATCATTACATCGGGTGATTTCAGTAGAACTGCAGAAAATGATTAGATGGACAGGTACTTATGCTGCTGCTATGTACTCCAAAGTTCACTTAGACAAGCATCGATGTTGATAAGAAGTGCCTATATTCATTCGAGTATCAACCGGCGTCAACCAATTGTCAAACTCCAAGTGTTAGGAGAGTGAACGCCAAAAATATTGCTTGGTGCATAGCCCAGAAAAATGCAGTCCAGTCTTTGATCCCAACTTGTGCCTTTTGGTTATCGGCACATATGGTAGCAAACTATATGGCATGGAGTCTAAAGATTCCAGACAAGTTGGTTGACGCGTATATTCATCTGGCACTTAATCAGTCTGCGCGCCAAGGATGCTCCATTTCAGTTGAACTGCACAAAAAATTTGGGTGGTTCATTTTCTCAACCGCCTCCTTTGTCGTCTTCAATGTAGAATTTTGGCGAGATACAGGACCAAGATGACCTAGTAAACTGGTTGGATCAAAGTAGTGGCCAAGTTGCTCAAACCTCCCTGGGCACGAGGCCACTATTTGAGGATAAACCTACAAGCAAAGTTTAGATTGTCTGTGATGCCTCTTATGTACTCGAAAGTCTACTCGTACAAGAACTAATTTTAGCAAGAAGTACCTCCGTTTGAACACCATTTACCAGTCTGTACCCTAGGTAATTAAAGTTCGTACATGGATCATATTGGCTGTGATCTCAATCATTTGGATGCATAAACATACTGAACATGTGTATATCTGAATCTTTTTGTAAATTATGTATGAATATTGTCGTGTGATCTATCAATCATTTGGATGCATAGATATGCTGAGCTTGTGTATATATGAATCTTTTGAGTTGTTGATTGTGAATGTTGGCTATGGATATGAACGTGTCCTGTGAACCTGAGTTTGATATGAATGTTTACCTTTTCTGTTGTATTTGTGTGTGAACTTGTTAGTATGCCTACTGTGGGGTATAAAACGCAGGTCTCTTATAAAAGTAATGCTGTGTCCAATTTATGTTTTCCCTTCTAACCACATTATATATATTTATATTATTACTATTATCGTATATTTTATAGAGACTTATATATACATTATGAAAACATCCCAACTTATAAAAGTAAATGTTTAACAGAAGTTGGCAAGGAAAATCCTGGTTGTTTTTGACTCACAGGCAAGGAAAATCCTAGTGATTGCGTACAAAAGCTTGCAAAGATTTGAAGGACCAATTTAATAATAACGTGCTCATTTTTATTTTGAGCAATAACTCGCTAATTTCTTAATTATATATATATATAATGTGCCTCTCCGGTTTATTCTTTGATATGAATTGCTCCTTCTAACATAACATTATACTTCCTCCGTCCGAAAATACTTGTCATCAAAATGGGCAAAAAGGGATGTATCTAAAACTAAAATACATCTAGATACATCCCTTTTATCCATTTTGATGACAAGTATTTCCGGACGGAGGGAGTTTATATAATGAGCCCACCTAATACGTGTATTTCAAGGAAGTGCAAATGGGCTGGGATTTCTTAGAAATATAAATGGGCCTGATTGATGCAGAATTATTTGTTCACCCAGCCCAGCAAATGGACTGTACATTCTAGAAAACATGGGTTAAATATATGCCACATTTTTGCAGGCTGACATGTGGGCCAATAGGTCGAAGCCTACGTAGGGCATTGTCAACTTGGTCAACAAATGATTGTGTCATCCACAACCATTGGATTTATATCCAACAGCCGGCATGCACCTTCAATCTCTCGTCTTCTTCCTCCAGCGTCGCCGGGACCTCCTGGTCTAGCCTCCGGCGGCTAGCAGCTCTGCTTAGCACACATCACTGTGATGCGCTACCCCACCACCGGCCAAGCTATCCCTCCACCCCTCGACACCTCCTGTTATTATCCACAGACTACAGCCCCACGCTGCAACAGAACCAGTTATAACCCTTCTCTTCCTCTCAATCTGCGACTCCAATGCTGCGTTTTCCCATCTCCGAGTCGTTCCCGTCCGGGGCCTCGCCGTCGTCCACTGCCTCGCTGCATTTGGTGCGGCGTGGTCAACAAACGAGAGTCATTGGAAGAGGACTTTATGTGGACAGCCTAACGGCTAGGACCCACGAGGTCCATGGTCGCACGCAAGGAAAGTTTCTCCTTATTAAGCTGAAAAAATGTTTCCTCCACCTGACAGCTGGGACCCACCGGCTGTATCTTCGCACGGAAGGAAGTGCCTCCTTGTTTTGCAAAAAAAGTATTCATCCCGTTGACAGCTGGGACCCGTCAGATTTGGTGACTGACTTGTGGGCCTACTAAGCGGACGTGTATGCACGGCTTTGTCAACTTAATCAACAAATGATTCTAGCAGCTGGACCGTTGGATGTTAATACAACAGCCGTGCTCCTTCTTCAACCTCTGTTCTTGCTCCTGTCTCCCGTGGGCGGCACCGCGGCTGTGCTGCCGCGCACCCGAACCAGTGAAGTTTCCCACTCCTCTCCATCTGCGACTCCACTACAACTTAATAAATAGTAACATCTTCGGTTTTAGCCTGGTTTTCCGTATATTAACCAGGTAATTCTCTTCTTCTTAATTAATCGACGAGGCAATTCTTTTGCCTCCGTTTCGAAAAAATAGTAACGTCTAACTGAGCCAGTTAGTTAGATGCATACACTTGGTGTAGTAGGATCTTTATTTAGTTTGATGCATACACTTGTTCTTTTTTGGTAGCCCTTTTGTAATGATGGCTGATGTTTGGTTTGGAAGAGAGAGCTGTGTCTTCACTCTTCTGGCCTGCTTACTGCTTCTGTTGCACCCCCAGCCCTGGTTGTTGCTGCTGTTGTTTTCAATGTACAATCAGTAGTATATTTCGTCTATTGGTTGAATAAATGTGTTGTTAGAACGACAAACACAATGTTTTGGAAGTCGTTTCACGGTTTGATCCTTTAGTGCCCCGTACCGTACGTAGCGCATATTATTTATCGTACGGAACACATTTTTTTTTGAAACTCGGAACACATTTTCCACTTGTTGATAACATGCAGCCCACTGATGAATGCCCAATAGAGAAGCCCATAAATAACTGGAAGGGAGACTCTCACATGAACCCGGCCCAGGTACATGCTCATGGTCCCATAAACATAAATAAGTAAATAAATAAATAAAGCTAAATGCTCATGCACCAGTTCTTTGGGAAAATAGGTAGCCCAGTATTTCTTTTTGAAGAATACCCAAGCTAGGCCTATTTGTTTTCTCCGAATTACTGGGCTGCAAATCTTTTTGAAGAGTATGGTCAATGTCTATTAAAAGTAATATCAAAAGGGGTTGAAAATTCCAAAAAAATTTATAGCAAATGGGATATAAGTTTCTTTTTTTGTTTTTGTTCTTCACTGATATCTTATACATATTTCATTGGATTTAACATGACATAGTACTAATTTATTTTTAAATTTGTTTTAGTATGGCTATTAAATTTTGGATTAAGAATATTTCGTTCCCTAGCAAAAAATTGCGAATTTTCAAAATTTCCCACATATTTAGTTAATTTTTTGACCCTGGTACTCACTAGAAAATGGCCGGCAATTCTAAAAATAGAAAACAGGCTGCAATAAATTCCATATGAATTAGAAAATGAGTAAAAATTATAAAAATAATAGCAAATGGGCTGTACACGCCACAGATTTCGAGGCTGACTTGTTTACGCAAGGCTTTGTCAGTGAACACACGATTCTAGCAGCAGTTAGTGTTGGATGTCCATCCAACGGCCGACGTGCTTCTTCAATCTCTGATGTTCCTGCTCCAGCCGCCTAAACTAGCATCGACAGGACTACCTGCTCCCTCCTCTTGTGGCCCGCTGTGATGCCGTGCAGGCTTCCCCGGCCCACCCTACTCTCTCCGCTGGCCTGGCCGCACGCAATCAACTGCCTCCTTATTACGCGAAAAAATGATTCCTCCCACTAACATCTGGGGCGCACCGGTTGGGAGGCTGACCTGTGGGCCTACTAAGTTGACGCGTACGCAGGCCTTGTCAACTTAGTCAACAAACGATTCTAGCAGTAGTAACCGTTGGATTTGAATCGAACGGTCCTGCTGCTTCTTCAATCGTTGCTCTTCTTGCACCAGCCGCCGAAACCAGCGCCGGGGAGACCACCTGCTCCTGCCTCTAGTGGCCGCCTGTGCTGCAGATGAGGCCTCATCGCCCCCTACTACTCCCACCGCTAGCCAGGCCCTGCAGCGACGGCAGCCTCATACTGCAGCCGAACTAGTGAACCCTCGTACTCCTCTCCGCGTGGGCATCCACTACCGCGTCTTCCCCGGCTCCGCCTTGTCCCCTTCCTAGTCCTCGCTGTCGTCCACCGCCTTGGTGCTCTCGGCGTGGCATGGTCAACGTGGTCAACGACATTCCATCGGAAGAGTACTGTACGTGGAGAGGCTGATAGCTGGGTCCACGGCCATAGCCTAGTTTTTTTGTGATTTGCCAAGTAAGTCACTTTGTCAGGCCTGTTGGGCTGCAAATCTTTCCAGACAAGGAGAGCTTTCATTCGGCTCGCCGAGAAAATGGCCCATCAGTAATGAGAAATGGGATGTACATTTTTGAACCACATCAAACCTGCAATTAGTTTCAAATATCTTTTTTTAATTTCGAGACTTGAAATTACATTAATTTTTATGCGTGGAGAATTTGTTGGATTTTATATTGATATACATTTATTTTTAAAATCAGTTTGAATGTGATTCAAAATTTCAGGATTAAAAACAGTTCGGACCGCACCGAAATATGCAAAATTTCATATATTTTTTTAACCGTGCCACAATATGGGTTGTAATGCTAACAAAAAGAATATGGGCTCCAAAAAAACCTTAATAATTAGCAAATGGGCTATAAATTATAAGAAATAATGGCAGATGGGTTGTATGCTGTTTTCAACAGATTTGAGGCTTTCCTAAAAAAAGGTTGACGCACAAGCAGTGACTGTTGGATGGCCGTCCAACGGCCGTCATGCTTCTTCAATCTCTGCTCTTCCTGCTCCAGCCGCTCAAACAGGCGCCAGCGGGATTGCCTGCTCCCTCCTCCCTGCGGCCGGCTCTGCTGCCGCACAGGCCTCACCGCCCCACCATACTCCCATCGCTGGCCTAGGCATCCCTCTACTCACCCACACCTGCTGTTATTCTCCAACAACGGCAGATGAACCAGTAAACCCTCGTACAGTCGTACTCCCTCCGCGTGGGAAAAATGCCGAGTCTTCCCTACCTCCGTGTTGTTCCCTTCCTAGGCCTCACCGTCGTCCACTGCCCTGGTGCTCTCGGCGCGGCCTAGTCAACGTGGTCAACGACCGACATGCATCTGAAGTGGACTTTACGTGGAGAGGCCGACAGCTGGGTCCACGGCAGCACGCAAGGAAATGCCTCCTTATTACGCGCAAAATAATAATTCCACCACCTGACATCAGGGACCCACCGAAAGGGCCTCTGTATTTCGTGAAAAAAACATTACCGCTGCTGACAGCTCGGACCCACTAGCTATATCTTCGCACGCAAGGAAGCCTTCTTATTACGCACAAAAAAATGAATATTCCCCTATTAGCTGGGACCCAGTATAGTGGCAGGCTGACTTGTGGGCCTACTAAGTTGACTGGGACGGAGGGCTTTGTCAACTTAGTCAATATGCACAATTCTAGCTCCAGTGACCGTACGATGTCCATCCAACAGCCGTAGTGCTTCTTCAACCTCTGGTCTTCTTGCTCCAGCCGCCCAAACCAGCACCGGTCGTGCCTCGTGCTCTTGCCTCCCGTGGCCGGCTGCAATGCGGCGGAGGCCTCACCGCCCCTACTACTCCCACCGCTGGCCAGGCCATCCCTCTACTCACCCACACCCCCTGTTATTCTGCGGCGACGGCAGCCTCACACCGCAGCGAACCAGTGAACCCTCGTACTCCTCTACGTGTGGGCATCCACTGCTGCGTCTTCCTCGGCTCTACGTCGTCCCCTTCCTAGGTCTCGCCGTCGTCCACCGCCCTGGTGCTCTCGGCGTGGCGTGGTCAACGTGGTCAAGGAATGGCTTCCATCGGATGTGGACTATACGTGGAGAGGCTGACAGCTAGGTCCACGGCCGCAGAAAGGAAGTGCCTCCTTATTACGTGCAAAATAATTATTCCTCCACCTAACAACGGGACCCACCGGACGGGCCACCGTATTTCGCCCCCTGACTTCTGGGACCCACCAGCTACATCTTCGCACGCAAGGAAGCGCCTAACAGTCGAGACCTACATGGTCGAAGCGTACGTAGCGTTGTCATTCTAGTCGCGAATGTGTACGTACATATATACTGGCGGAAGTAGAGGCGCGCACGTGTCGTAGTAGAGGCGGCCATGGTGCAAGAAAGAAAATACGGCCACGAATGTGTACATACGGGCGGGGTCTCGAACGCCTACTCGCGCATACGTACGGCCAGGGCTTGTGTACATGGCTGGGTCGGAACGGAGAAACAGCATCGTTGTCGTGTTCATGGGGAGGCAACGGAATGCGTCGTGTTCATGGGGACGCAACGGAATGCGTCGTGTTCATGGGGAGGCAACGGAATGCGCCGTGTTCATCGGGAGGGCTTGGACGGAACAGGCGATGGAAACGAGGCCTGGCGTATTGCAGAACGGACGAAACGGCCTTGTGTTCGACCGGCCACGTTCAAAACGGGATCCTGTTCATTGAGAGGGGTATGGCGTACTGCAAAACGGAGGAAACGGACCTCCTACGGTCGAAACGGGGGTCTCATTGATCGGGAGGGGTGTGGCGTACCGCAAAACAGACGAAACGGACTTGTGTTGGAGCGCTACAGTCGAAACGGGGGTCCTGTTCATCAGGAGGGGTGTGGCGTACCGCAAAATGGGACTCCACAGGATACTGTTCATCTCCACCGTCGAACCCCTCCATCCTCCACGAGCTACTGTTCATCCACCGTCGACCTCTTCCAGCCTCCACCTGCGAATGTTCATCCACGGGCTCCTGTTCATCCAGCCTCCACCGCGCGCTACTCCACCGGCTCCTGTTCAACCGCCCCTCCATGGGCTATTGTTCATCCTACCCTCCACCCTCTACTATTCATCCTACCCTCCACGGCGTGGTCCTGTTCATCCAGCCCTCCATGGGGTCCTATTCATCCAACCCCAACCGGCTCGATCGATCGGGGTCCTGTTCATCCAGAGGCAACACCATGGGGTCCTGTTCATCCACCCCCATTGGG
>NC_041386.1:399945860-399957152 GCF_002162155.2 Triticum dicoccoides
TCTAGAGGCAGCATCGATCGGCTTCAGTTAGCAGCAGTAGCGAAGGAATCGCTCGATCGAGTTCAGTTAACAGCCATCAATTGATCGCTCGGGTTCAGTAACGCATAGCCTGTAGTGCAATCGCTCGGGTTCAGTTAGAGCCCAACGCCTCACTCAAGTTCAGTTAGAGCCAACGCCTTGCACAGACGCGCGTATGTGTACGAGAGAAGCATGCATCGCTCGGCCCCCGAACTCCCACCGTAACCGGGTACTCCCCGAAATTTTCCTCGCCCTCGCTTCTACCATGGTTTTTTCCATCATGGACGGCCCAAAGAATGTCATGCAGCTGCGTCTCCGGCCCACCCAGGATGAAAAGCCCATTTTCTGTCATGATTTTTTGTCATAGAAGTAGGAGCCCACCACATCTATGACGATACCGGGTTTTGTCACAATTATCATCATAGAAGTGTCATATGTATGACAGAAAAAAATTTGGTTCATCCCAAAATGTCACGGATGTGTCTTTTTTTTGTAGTGATAACTAAATGCCCTAGTTCTACTCTATTCAACACTAGGGAGTGGAGAAGGAGTAGGTGGACTTTTAGCTCACTGAGTCGGGTGTATAGGAAGTACAGGTAGCCCGGATGAAGATCACTCCAAGGAGACACGACTCTACAAAGCCTGCATATTCCATCGAGTAAATTTTTAATTAGATCATCAAATCTCACATAGCATTCTTTGATGACAAAGTGATAATGACATAAATTCAACTAGTTCTATTAATTCAACTAGTTTAACTAAGCACTTACTAAAAATAAACTAGTTCTATTAATTCAACTAGTTCAACTAAACCTTACTATAATTAAAAATAATTAATTGTCTTAATAATTCAACTAGTTCTATTAACCACTTCCTAATTAAAAAACTATTTCTATTAAACACTTACTAAAAATAGTAAAAAACTACATTATACAAGAACAGTAGGGTGGGATGAGGGAGGAGGAGGAGGAAGGAGAGAGGAGGGGGGAGGAGGGCAGTGGGAGGAGGGTTTGGCCGAAGGTGGAGGGAGGAGGGGGCGCACAGAGGAGGAGGGAGGAGTGCGGTCGGGATGAGGGAGGAGGAGGGAGGAGTGCGGTCAGGATGAGGGAGGAGGAGCGAGGAGAGATGAGGAGGGATGGAGGGACTACCTTACTGGAGGATGAGCACGAGCGCCAGCAGCGGCGGCGACAGATGACGGGCCGGGGGTGCGGGGGCGAGAGTGAGAGTGGAGAGGGAGAGTGAGGGCACGCGGCCGGTTTGATAAGGCGTTTAGCAGTAGCGCGCATTAGTATAAAGCGCTACTGCTAAACTCCATAGCAGTAGCGCTATTAACCAGAGAGTGCTACTTATATGCCTGTAGAAGTAGCGCTTTCTGGAAAATGCGCTACTGCTAAGGCTAAGTATGTAAAAAATAAAAAATACATTGGTCATCAATGATATTTCTGTGTAGAATCTAAATTGTCAATAGGAATCTTCCACAGTTTAAGAACCAGCAAAGATTCCTATTGCTGCCACAGATCCTACACATAGATTTCAATGAAGAGCAAGTGGTTGTGATGTTTTGAGAAGCACCATATTTAAGGTGGTAAACATTCTGTTCATGGAGCGAGATGGCACTAATCTTTAGTCTTATTAGGAGGGGACTGAATTTAGCAGTAGCGCTGGTTAGAGGAAAGTGCTATTGCTAAGTTCAATAGCAGTAGCGCTTTTAACGTATGAGCGCTACTAGTATCCCTAGCCTACCTGGAGCAGTCTGGCAATTGTAGTAATAGCACATTTTCTAGCTACATCGCTACTGTTATGCGCATAGTACCGACGCTTGTTCTACCCAAGCACTACTGCTATTTAGCAGCAGTGCTTGCTTTTTAAAAGCGCTACTGGTGAGCTCCTGTGTATAAGCATTTCCCTAGTAGTGATATCCTAGCCAAGATTGGAGCTCCTGGGATCTGTTGAGCAAACATACAGATGAGTCGCCAGGCGGGTCAAAATAAATAGCTTGTGAAAGGATAAAAATTAAGCGTTACTTACCAAAGATGGCAGCTGTCATGTGATTAATGTGTCATTTTAAGCCGGATAAGTCAGTCATCGGCTTAAGAGCAGCTTTAGCATCTTTGGCTCTTTTCCATAGCACCGCCCTTTCAGTCTCCCAGCCGACTCTTTGGGTGTTGAAACCTGTTTTCAATTTTTCAGTTACTTCCAAGGCGGCTTTCAGTTCTGACTGGCCTTTGAAGTTTCTGCTTGCCGCGACTTTATATTCTGCATCAGGTTGCCCACTTGCAATTCATTCATGCTTAATTGAGCCTCAAATGCAATAATCAAGCAGCACTTAGAAATTATGATAATTATTTTATTGAAGTCCCAAGCACATTACAAATACTCTACTTGGCACTTGGGGGCTAATGTAGGTCATTTCAAAATTATTTGATGACCCGGCTCAGCTTGTTAGTTAAAGCCGTCCCGTGGGGGATACATGTTTGGATTTTGAACGAGTCTAAATCCCTGCTCAAATTTTCAGTTTAAGCTGGCCCTTGGGGTCTACTGATTCAGATCTAAATGGAATAAATTGATTTTGGGTAGCTACAGTGTGCAGACTATTATTCAAGTTTACAGTATATTCAATTCTTTCTTATCCTGTAGACTTGGAGCCTAAACATGGATTCATATGGAAAGGAGTTGATAAATTACCTCAAAGTGATCATTCATAAGTTTTACTAAACCGGCCTCCATGTCACGGCTGGTATGGAGGCGGCTCAGGGAGCCTGCGTGGATGTCACCTGTGCTAAAGCCAGCATAGCTTTCTAGGTCCAGCTTCAATTTGTCTTTTTCAGCAATCAAAAACTCTTCCTTGGCACTGCGTTTGTCTATGGAAGTAGGGTTCCTTGGTTCTGTGTAGCCTGTGCTAGAGATGATAACATCCCCGGCATCCTTTTAAGAAGAATTTTCTTCAGCTAGCTTGGCAGGGCTCAGCGGGTCATGACTGGTCGCCGGGTTAACCTCAACATCCATCGGTCAAAGATGGCGGCATCGGCAGAACGCAGCGGGCCATTAATGAGCTCTGTTGGATCTTGAGTAGGAACCTTGAAGATATCGATAGATTGTTTTTCTGGCTCAACCGGTTTAGGATCTTTTGAAGACCCGCCAAGTTTCTGCTTCCTACCAGCTTTGGCTATCCCTCTGCGGTGAAAATATAGGAACATGAGTATATCATCATAGCATATTGATCAACAAATGAAGCAAGTGCAAATACTTATCCAGGGGCAACTTTCAAGACTGGCATCTGGGTCCCTAAAGAATCGCCAGATGATGGAGGTGTCTTCTGATAATTCAAGTTAGAAGGTGTGAGAGGCTGGCCCATTGAGCCGGCTAGAGGATAAAGAGAATTTGGATCATGAAGCACCACATCTTCACGTTTGTGAGGGACTAGAATATTTGGAAAGTGTAACATCCCAAATTTTCAATTTGGAATGTTATACATTAGATCATCATGCATGTCATATTTTCTTGCATTTTGTCCGATCCTAGAAATTTCACGCAACTCAATGACCCTCGGAGAGAGTTGGAGATTTCGTTATTTTCATATTTGAGTTTTCTCAAATTTTGAAAAGAGGATCATTTGATTTATTTTATTTCATCTTCAATTATTTTTCCAATATCAAAAATAATGAGAGAGGGAATAATATGACTTTCCCAAATTAAAGAAAAATGAAGATTTAATGAATAAATCAAATTTTGGTTTTGCCGGAGTTTTGTTTGCTTTTTATTTGGATAGGGAAAATTCGTGTTTTCAAAAATTGCATTCTAGGTCCGGAGTAAAGTTCATTTTTGTTCGACTCATTTTAGGAGTCGGAGAAAATTTACTTTAGTAATTTTGGAGTTCGTTTAGTTTTGTTTTCTTTTGTTTTTCTGCGCGCGAATCCAGTTAAAAAAAAGGACCAAGGCCAGCCGGGCCAAAGGCCTAGCCAGCCGGCCGCCTCCCCAGCCAGCGCGCGCGCCAGGCGCAGCGCCAGGCCGCCGCCTCCCTCGCTCTAGGCCGAGTCCTAGAGGGACTCTAGGCCGGTTAGCCCCCCCCCTTTCCTTGTTTTGTTTTCCCTCTTTTGCTTGCCCCCTACCCCAAGTAATCCCCCCCCCACCTATATAAATACACCCAAAACCCCTCCCTCTCCTCACATCAATCCCAAGCCCCTCCCCTCCTTAGCCGCGCCCCACCCCGTGCCCCTCACCCGCCGCCGCCACCCTATAGCCGCCGCCGCCGCCGCCCTATAGCCGCCGTCGCCGTCGTTCGCCGGAGCCTCGTCGAGGTTGTCCCGCGCCGCGTCTCTTTTTCTCCCCTTGGTTCAGTTTTTCTTCTAAACTGTTCCGGTTCTTTCTTAACCGTTCCGGTTTTCTCTCATTTTTTGTTTCAGTTTTCTTTTCCGAAAACCCTATATCGGTTTTCGTTCTTCTTTTGGACCGTTCGTCTCAACGAACGTGATCACCGATTATTCCCCGGTTAACGACGCCCATTCGTTTAACCGTTCGTCTCTTTCTTTTCGTCGGATTTATTCCGCGATCGCGATCTCAGATCCGATCTTCGTTCTAGTCTTTCTTCTCGCTCGTTTATTGGAATCAGGTGATTCAAGCGCCTGGAGTTTCGTTTCGAAACCACCGTTCCGTCTAATCAACTTAAACAAGTTTTTGCCCCGGTAAAATTTGACCTAGTTTCAACTTGCTAGAACCGAGTTGTTTTCTTCCGCCTTTTGTTTTCCATTTCTTCATTCAGTTTGTTCTTTCTTTGCAACCGGAGTTCTTAAGTTGAATTTTTTTGGTTCATTCTCTTGTTCGAGTTTTACCTGTGCATTAGATGAGTACTTATTGTGTGCTTGTTGTTTGTCTGCGATAGATCACCCGGATTGCGCCGCTTGTTACTTCGAAACCCTAGGTCTCCCGGATCATCAGCAAGGCAAGTGACACTTTGATCATACCTTTTCTACAACCCAGTTTTATTGCATTAGATAAATCCTCACACATTGCATGATTAGGATCTAATTAAACTGTGGGATGGGAAGTAGATGAGGTAGTACCTATCACCTGTATTATTATGAAACCTTTGGAAGTTACTTCTACCTTTGCTTATTATGCCATGCTATGCTAGTAGACGTGGATTGGGTGAGTGATATCCATGACAGATGTGAGTATTGTTAATTTTAATGGTTTATCTAAGGTGGCAACCTAACACACATCTGGGTGGATTGAGGCACCTGATGTCTATGAGGACTTGCCTGTTTTTTGTGGACCGCCACCCAAGCTCAAAGGGATCATAAGATCATTCATGCTAGTAACTTCCGTGTGCAGCCACAAGCCATTATGGGCTCTGGCATAGTTGACTAAGTCGTGCGAACTCTTACGGGTAGACTAGCAGATGTAGGGGAAAGTAGGTGTACCGGTCTACCCACATGTAAGGTGCTAGTGCTTCTAAAAGACTGTGTCTCGGTCATCTGTCTTCTCAAACACCATGTAGTGCGAGAAACCAAACGGAGGCGATCGAGTCTTGTGGGGAAAAGTGCGCAAACCTCTGCAGAGTGTATAAACTAATCATGATTAGTCGTGTCCCCGGTTATGGACAACTTGAGTATCTAGTACTTGAATATCATGTGAATCTTATCATGTTACTTCTAATTAATGTTGTTGGGTTTTAATTGTTCACTTAATTGGGATCGGAATGCTGTCAACCATTCTCGATGTTTAACAACTACCATGATAGTTAAACAAATTTATTCCTTTGCAGTAGGGAAAAACTGGCTTTACGCCAAACTGTAACCATAGAGCTTTCCACCAGCCATATATGCATATAGTATAGCTGTTTCATTCCATTACTCTCTATGTGTTACATTGCCAGCGTATTCCATGTGCTGACCCGTTTTCGGGCTGCAACTTCTCATGTTACAGACTTTTCAGACGACGAGTAAGGTGCTTTTAGGTCGTGTCCCTATACTCAGTGATGCCGTTGGAGTTGATGGACCCATTCATCTTCCGAGTCTTCCGCTGTTATCGTTATTAGATGGCCTTAAGCCATATTTATTGTAAAAGTTCTCTTTGAGACAACGATGTAATAAGTGTGTGATTGCCACTCTGCTATAAACCCTTCGATGTACTGTGTGGTGTCAGCATTACTGATCCAGGGATGACACCTGAGCACAGAGCACTTGATCCATTCGGGTCGGGTCTCTATAGAGATGGTATCAGAGCACACGCTGACTGTAGGACACGACCACTAAGTTAAAGCCATAGATCACCATTCTCTTCTCATTTTCTAACTCCTCATCTTTTCTACTCTTTTAGGATGACGAACGCGAAGATTAAGTACGCTCAACCGGATGAAGGCACACCATTTGGATTTCATCTGAAGGAAGTCACCAAGTACCTGAACATTGGATTACCAAGCTTCAGGGGAACCTACAACGCCACTTTACCTGAAGATGAGCGCTGGATGATACAAGTTCAAATTCCAGGAAGGACGTTCATGCCAGTCACTGAGCCCATAGAGTTTTCTTTTGATGCACCAACTTGGAGTCTGGGAAAGAGCATGGCAGCTCATATCACCATAGGACGCATTGGAGAAGTTTACCAAGAAGACCTCAAGGACACTATCTACCAGATTTGCGGACGCCGAGATGAACAATGGGAGTTAGTCAGCACCAAGAAGGATAGATCCATTGCATCTTTCATCCAGGAGTTAAACCAGCACATTCGATGCCACGAGAACCAGATGTGCAATGATATGATAGAGTTGAAGAATGCAAAGGCAAGGATCATCGAGCTAGAAGGAGAACTGAAGTCTACACGCAAGGACTACATGGACGAGATCGTAGCTCTAGCAAGACACACTGGTGATCTTAAGCAGGGGATTGAAGAACTCAAGAGGAAGTTAGCATCCAAGAAGGAAGACATGTACGTCGCATGTCCGAACAACTACATCATCATCGACGACACCGATTCGGATCCAAGTGAACCCGACTTTGAAGACGAAGCTGGAGCAGATATCATGGAGTCGTCCACCGGTTCAAATTTCTAGATGACCACCAGATAATAGTAGTATTCCCCCATGTAAACATTATAGTTCGAGCACTTTTGCGATAGTTTTAGACCGATTGTAAGCCCTTGTTTGATTGAATGAAGTGATTTTGTGTGCATTTGCTCATGTGCATTGGGGTAGTGTTTTCCCTTTAGACCTCACTCTATTCTTAATTCTCGTCTTTTCTAAACCCTCAGATGCCTTCGAGACGTGACAATGGATTCCCACCGGAGCTCACTCAGTTGATCCAGCAACAGAATCAATTGATGCAGATGTTAGTCCAGAACCAACAACAACAACAACAACCCACCACCACCACCACCACCACCTGTTGACCACTTAGCCCGTTTCCTTAGGCTGAATTCGCCGGTGTTTTCCAGTAGCACCGAGCCGATAGTAGCAGACGATTGGCTCTGCAAGATAGGAAGGGAGTTGACCACTGCAGGATGCACGGATGGTGAGAAAGTGAAGTTTGCCGCTCACCAGCTTGACGGACCCGCGGCAGCATGGTGGGAGAATTTCACAGCCACTTACCCAGTTGACACTGTCACATGGGATCAGTTTCAGCAAGCTTTCCGCACTGCCCATGTTTCAGCAGGAGCTATGGCCATGAAGAAGCGTGAGTTTCGCAACTTACGCCAAGGAGGAAGGACAGTTGGCCAGTACGTTGACGATTTCAGCAAGTTAGCACGTTATGGCCCAGATGACGTTGCTACGGATGCCAGCAAAGGATTTGGTGGAAATTAAGAATCAAATTAAGGAGTTATTGGATAAAGGTTACATTCGCCCAAGTTCTTCGCCTTGGGGATCACCCGTACTTCTAGTGGAAAAGAAGGATGGATCATTAAGGATGGTTGTAGATTATCGGGGATTGAATGAAGTAACCATCAAGAATAAGTACCCACTGCCAATGATCAACGATCTGTTTGATCGATTGCAAGGAGCTAAAGTGTTTTCCAAGATCGATTTGCGATGAGGGTACCATCAATTGAAGATTCGAGAGCAGGGCATACCTAAGACAGCGTTCACCACAAGATATGGACTGTATGAGTATACCGTTATGTCATTTGGATTGACTAACGCACCTGCCTATTTTATGAACCTGATGAACAAAGTGTTTATGGAGTTTTTGGATAAGTTCGTCGTAGTGTTATTGATGACATCCTGGTTTATTCAAAGAATGAAGAGGAGCATAAGGAACATTTGCGTTTGGTATTGGAGAAACTAAGGGAACATCAGTTATACGCCAAATTCAGCAAATGTGAGTTTTGGTTGAAGGAAGTTGGATTCCTCGGACACGTTATATCCGGAGAAGGTATAGCAGTTGACCCCACTAAGGTTGAGACCGTAACCGAATGGGAATCGCCAACGACAGTTGGAGAGATCCGGAGTTTTCTTGGACTCGCAGGATACTACTGGAGGTTCATTGAGAACTTTTCAAAGATTGCAAAGCCTATGACTGAATTGTTGAAGAAGGATACTAAGTTCAATTGGACTGAGGAATGTGAGGCTAGTTTCCAGGAATTGAAGAAACGCTTGGTTACCTCACCAGTATTGATTTTGCCAGATCAGACCAAGGATTATGAGGTGTATTGTGACGCTTCACGTCGAGGACCTGGAGCAGTGCTTATGCAGGAAGGGAGAGTTGTTTCGTATGCTTCGCGGCAACTGAAGCCTCATGAGTTGAATTATGCCACGCATCATTTGGAGTTAGTAGCCGTAGTGCATGCATTGAAAACGTGGAGACATTTCCTCATTGGAAATCATTGTGAGGTGTACACGGATCACAAGAGTTTGAAGTACATTTTCACGTAGAAGGAGTTGAACCTCAGACAAAGGAGATGGTTGGAGCTCATCAAGGATTATGACATGAGATAGCATTACCATCCCGGAAAAGCTAATGTAGTAGCTGACGCATTGAGCCGTAAGAGCCATGTCAACACCCTAGTGACGGGGAAAATACCCAAGGAGTTAGGAGAAAACCTTCATGAGCTATGTTTGGAAATAGTTCCGAGAGGCTATGTAGCAACATTGGAGATTCAGTCAACATTGATGGATAAGATCAGAGAAGCTCAGAAATCTGACAAGGAGATTGCTGCTATAAAAGAGAAATTGAGCGAAGGAAAAGCAAAGGGATTTCGTGAGGATGAGCACGATACCCTATGGTTTGAGGACCGTGTTTATGTGCCAAATGACCCGGAGATCAGGAAGTTGATTTTGCAAGAGGCGCATGATTCACCGTATTCGATTCACCCAAGGAATACCAAGATGTATTTGGATTTGAAGGAAACATTCTGGTGGACCGGAATGAAGAAGGATATTGCAGCATATGTAGCAGTTTGTGACGTATGTCAGAGAGTAAAGGCAGAGCATCAGAAGCCAGCAGGATTGTTACAACCATTGACGATACCCGAATGGAAGTGGGATAAGATAGACATGGATTTTATCACAGGACTACCCAGGACAAAAGCAGGCTATGACTCGATATGGGTAGTAGTTGATCGTTTGACAAAGGTAGCACATTTTATCCCAGTTAAGACCACTTACACCAGTGCTAAGTTGGCGAAGATATACATGACTAGGATCATTTGTTTGCATGGAGTTCCGAGGAGTATCGTATCAGATAGAGGAACCCAATTTACCTCAAAGTTTTGGAATCAGTTGCATGAAACTTTAGGAACCAGACTAGAGTTCAGCACAGCTTTTCATCCGCAGACGGATGGATAGACCGAGAGAGTCAATCAGATTTTGGAGGATATGCTGAGAGCTTGTGCACTAGATTATGGATCTAGTTGGGACGATAACTTGTCGTATGCGGAGTTTTCTTATAACAACAGTTACCAAACCAGTTTGAAGATGGCACCTTTCGAGGCTTTATACGGAAGGAGGTGCAGGACACCGTTGTCATGGGACGAAGTTGGAGACCGTCAATTCTATGGACCAGATTTGATTAAGGAGTCTGAACGGAAAGTTAAGTTGATTCGCGATAGGCTCAAGGTAGCCCAGACCAGGCAGAAGAGCTACGCAGATTCTAAACGCAAGGAGACAGTTTACGAAACCGGAGACAGAGTTTATCTCCGAGTATCCCCACTTCGAGGAATTAAGCGCTTTGGAGTTAAGGGAAAGTTAGCACCGCGTTTCGTTGGACCGTACAAGATCTTGCAATGTATGGGAGAAGTTGCTTATAAGTTGGAATTACCAGAGGGACTGTCAGGAGTTCATGATGTATTCCATGTTTCTCAGCTGAAGAAATGTCATGCCGAGATGGCGGAGGTACCGCTAAGAGATACAGTACCGCTTGAAGCGATTCAGTTAAAGGATGACCTAACATATGAGGAGAAGCCAGTCAAGATTCTCGATTATGCCAGTAGAGTTACCCGCAGCAATGTTATCAAGTTTTGCAAAGTTCAGTGGAACCACCATTCAGAGGATGAAGCCACCTCGGAAAGAGAAGAAGATTTGCTCAAAGACCACCCTCACCTATTTTCTAGCCAACCCGAATCTCGAGGGCGAGATTCATTTTAAAGGGCTAGGTTTGTAACATCCCAAATTTTCAATTTGGAATGTTATACATTAGATCATCATGCATGTCATATTTTCTTGCATTTTGTCCGATCCTAGAAATTTCACGCAACTCAAGGACCCTCGGAGAGAGTTGGAGATTTCGTTATTTTCATATTTGAGTTTTCTCAAATTTTGAAAAGAGGATCATTTGATTTATTTTATTTCATCTTCAATTATTTTTCCAATATCAAAAATAATGAGAGAGGGAATAATATGACTTTCCCAAATTTAGGAAAAATGAAGATTTAATGAATAAATCAAATTTTGGTTTTGCCGGAGTTTTGTTTGCTTTTTATTTGGATAGGGAAAAATGCGTGTTTTCAAAAATTGCATTCTAGGTCCGGAGTAAAGTTCATTTTTGTTCGACTCATTTTAGGAGTCGGAGAAAATTTACTTTAGTAATTTTGGAGTTCGTTTAGTTTAGTTTTCTTTTGTTTTTCTGCGCGCGAATCCAGTTAAAAAAAAGGACCAAGGCCAGCCGGGCCAAAGGCCCAGCCAGCCGGCCGCCTCCCCAGCCAGCGCGCGCGCCAGGCCGCCGCCTCCCTCGCTCTAGGCCGAGTCCCAGAGGGACTCTAGGCCGGTTAGCCCCCCCTTTCCTTGTTTTGTTTTCCCTCTTTTGCTTGCCCCCTACCCCAAGTATTCCCCCCACCTATATAAAT
>NC_041386.1:399957513-400020113 GCF_002162155.2 Triticum dicoccoides
CCAAGCCCCTCCCCTCCTTAGCCGCGCCCCACCCCGCGCCCCTCACCCGCCGCCGCCGCCCTATAGCCGCCGCCGCCGTTGCCCTATAGCCGCCGTCGCCGCCGTTCGCCGGAGCCTCGCCAAGGTTGTCCCGCGCCGCGTCTCTTTTTCTCCCCTCGGTTCAGTTTTTCTTCTAAACCATTCCGGTTCTTTCTTAACTGTTCCGGTTTTCTCTCGTTTTTTGTTTCAGTTTTCTTTTCCGAAAACGCTAGATCGGTTTTCGTTCTTCTTTCGGACCGTTCGTCTCAATGAACGTGATCACCGATTATTCCCCGGTTAACGACGCCTGTTCGTTTAACCGTTCATCTCTTTCTTTTCGTCGGATTTATTCCGCGATCGCGATCTCAGATCTGATCTTCGTTCTAGTCTTTCTTCTCGCTCGTTTATCAGAATCAGGTGATTCAAGCGCCTGGAGTTTCGTTTCGAAACCGCCGTTCCGTCTAATCAACTTAAACAAGTTTTTGCCCTGGTAAAATTTGACCTAGTTTCAACTTGCTAGAACCGAGTTGTTTTCTTCCGCCTTTTGTTTTCCGTTTCTTCGTTCGGTTCGTTCTTTCTTTGCAACCGGAGTTCTTAAGTTTAATTTTCTGGTTCGTTCTCTTGTTCGAGTTTTACCTGTGCATTAGATGAGTACTTATTGTGTGCTTGTTGTTTGTCTATGATAGATCACCCGGATTGCGCCACTTGTTACTTCGAAACCCTAGGTCTCGCAGATTATCAGCAAGGCAAGTGACACTTTGATCATACCTTTTCTACAACCCAGTTTTATTGCATTAGATAAATCCTCACACATTGCATGATTAGGATCTAATTAAACTGTGGGATGGGAAGTAGATGAGGTAGTACCTATCACCTGTATTATTATGAAACCTTTGGGAGTTACTTCTACGTTTGCTTATTATGCCATGCTATGCTAGTAGACGTGGATTGGGTGAGTGATATCCATGACAGATGTGAGTATTGTTAATTTTAATGGTTTATCTAAGGTGGCAACCTAACACACATCTGGGTGGATTGAGGCACCTGATGTCTATCAGGACTTGCCTGTTTTTTTGGACCGCCACCCAGGCTCAAAGGGATCATAAGATCATTCATGCTAGTAACTTCCGTGTGCAGCCACAAGCCATTATGGGCTCTGGCATAGTTGACTAAGTCGTGCGAACTCTTACGGGTAGACTAGCAGATGTAGGGGAAAGTAGGTGTACCGGTCTACCCACATGTAAGGTGCTAGTGCTTCTGAAAGACTGTGTCTCGGTCATCCGTCTTCTGAAACACCATGTAGTGCGAGAAACCAAATGGAGGCGATCGAGTCTTGTGGGGAAAAGTGCGCAAACCTCTGCAGAGTGTATAAACTAATCATGATTAGCCGTGTCCCCGGTTATGGACAACTTGAGTATCTAGTACTTGAATATCATGTGAATCTTATCATCTTACTTCTAATTAATGTTGTTGGGTTTTAATTGTTCACTTAATTGGGATCGGAATGCTGTCAACCATTCTCGATGTTTAACAACTACCATGATAGTTAAACAAATTTATTCCTTTGTAGTAGGGAAAAACTGGCTTTACGCAAAATTGTAACCATAGAGCTTTCCACCAGCCATATATGCATATAGTATAGCTGTTTCATTCCATTACTCTCTATGTGTTACATTGCCAGCGTATTCCATGTGCTGACCCGTTTTCGAGCTGCAACTTCTCATGTTGCAGACTTTTCAGACGATGAGTAAGGTGCTTTTAGGTCGTGGCCCTATACTCAGTGATGCCGTTGGAGTTGATGGACCCATTCATCTTCCGAGTCTTCCACTGTTATCGTTATTAGATGGCCTTAAGCCATATTTATTGTAAAAGTTCTCTTTGAGACAACGATGTAATAAGTGTGTGATTGCCACTCTGCTATAAATCCTTCGATGTACTGTGTGGTGTCAGCATTACTGATCCAGAGATGACAACTGAGCACAGAAAACTTGATCCATTCGGGTCGGGTCGCTACAGAAAGACAGAAATCAGCTCCGCATCACCATCACTCCGAGTCTTGTGCCTAGCTTCGTGTTGTTGTTTTTTCAAAATAAAGTCAGGATCCAAGTAAGCAAGAGGATGAGAACATCTTACTTTCCGGGACACCTATCGGGTTTTCTGTCTTGGCAAACGAGCCGAGTTGGACGAAATGTTAGTTACCTCCACGGCGTCGGCATGGCTGGTCTCCGCATTGTCCCGAGGGGAGTCAACATCACTAAGTTGCATAAAGCGAAAGCCGAGAGAGTCAAGTTCTACCTCCTACTCATTATCAGGGGCAAATAAGTCGCCAGCATATGGCTTCCTCCCTTTGATCCTTTTGGTGGTCTAAGATTTTGCTTTGGCCTTTTTGGCCCTACAATTTCTTGTTCCAGAAGAGTTGGCCCAAAGGATAAAGATGGCAATAAGAAGTGGTGTAGTTTATGAATATATGATAATTACAAAATATCTTTAAATACTTACGTTTGCTGGATGGTTGAGAGTGCAAAACAGGTTTAGACCCGTCTTGCTGCAATATTCAAGGCTCTCGCCGAGTAATGATTTGGTCAAATCATTGATATCTTGGTCTTCAAGATGTATTGGATTATACCTCTAAGGGTCTTTTATGTCACATGTATATTCACACATCAAGCCTGTGCGGTGGCTCAAAGGCATGATCCTCCAAGCAACCCAGCACCAGACCAGGTCAACCCCAGTTGAACCATTGGCCAACAAAGCCCTTATCTTTGAAAAGGTTGGCACATATTTGGCTCGTTCTGCGGCGCTTATCCGGTCAAGGAGAGGATGTCTCGGGTTGAGCCGGTAGATGCAATAACTCGACAAAGGATTTTCACCTGCCAGAGAAGTATCTTGATAGTAGAACCAAGTTTGATTCTAGTCTTTGGGATGACTGGGTAGTGTAGCGACAGGAAAGATGGTGTCTCTCCGCCTATGGATTGAAATTCCACCAAGTTCGAGACAAGGCCCGTCTGTCATTTTGGTCTGGCGGTTCGAATAGTAATATTCTCAAAACAAATCAACATTGGGTTCTTCTTGAAGTTACACCTTGCTGAAGACTTGAATTGGGGCTGAGGTCTTGAGGGTGTAGCTGATAAAAGTGCAGAGCATCTCAACAGAACTTTGAGTCGGGTGGTGAAAAACGGCGGAGGAGGTGCTCTGCAAAAGCTACAACTTCGCCTTTGTTGAGGAGAGGCTTAGTTCCAGTCCATGGAACTCTCCATCGGATGATGTTCTTTGCTGGTAGGACACCCATGGTAACGTATTCGTTCAGAGACTGTTCGGTAAAAGTGGAAGCGACCCAATCATAGGAAGTGGTGGTCTTAGTCATTTTTGCCAAGTTAAAACCTGAGAGTGAAGAATTGGAGGATTGATATTATGATGACAAACCGCTCAATGGTTAAACAAGCGAGTTTATTTCTCAAAAACTAGTTATGCATACAAGATAGATTATTATGAGCGATGGGGGTTAGTAAGCATGGTTCAACCGACAAAACATCAACAAGTTATGCGGTTATAATTGATGATTAAGAGGGTATTTGAGGTATAAACATTTATGAGTAAGCCGGCTGGCGTTCGGTGGGTCTCATAGTAAGGGAATGGATCTAAAATATGAAGGACGAGCTACTGTGTTGAGAGATGAATCTCATAGTAAGGGAATGGATCTAAAATGAAGGGCAGTTAATAAAGATTGCTGCCGCATGGTTTTTATGTTCTATTGGGATCCAAACATGCAGTGTATTGGAAGAACCATAGGTGAGCATGATGTACGCCGACGAACACTGATGAATGGAGAAAACCCTAATGCAGATTGAAAGCAGGGGGAGATGAATACCTGGCGATGTTGATGAAAAGCGGAAGGGCACCATGTTTTTCCGGTCCGAATCAGGTTGATGCAGCGGCCGAGTGGAGGTCGATGGTGAAGGTCGATAGCGGCGGCGGAGCTCCATAGGCTTCAGTGGCCGCGAGGAAGAACAAGAAGGGAAAGAGGCATGGGTAAAAGTTGAGAAAGGGGCCCCCTGTCCCTATTTATAAGGAAGTGGTAAAATGACATGCACATAAATTGAGGAGTCAGAATTATTATCTTCGTAGTCCGGGCACTTCGATTCTCAAAAGGTCTACTAAGATAAAGATCCGTTATGGTTCTATCCATATTTAATGCATGTGAGGTCATGGCAGATTACAATAATTCCATGTACATGATGTCACGGTGGCTTATGATGGTTCAGCTCGCGTGGTATTATGACTGATTACAGTGGTTTATCTGGAGGTTCAACATTAATGGATAGTATGCTGACTAAAGCTGTGAAGATTGACATGAACAAGTTCAAATCAATCTAGGGCCTAATGTTGGGGATATAACCCCAAGGTGTGACCTGCCAAGCTGGGGTCGGGTTACACCATTGGCATTTAATACAAAGAAGATTTAAGGAGGCCCAAGAAGAAGTATAAAGACGTCGACTGACAGAGGCAGGCCTAGTGAACGACCCCAGACCCGAACATATGAACAACCACAAGGTGGCTTGCCTACAAGACAAGGCAATTTAAAAACTAGGCCAGTCACATTGTGTGATCCGGCTCGGACTCTTATAAGCCACCGGGCATCGACCTATGTATATAAAGTCAAGACCTGGTGGCGGATTAGGCCAAGAAACAATCAATCGAGAACTAGGTCAAGCGTACTTGGTCCCTTGTAATGGAAACTTAAGCAATACAACTAGAAGAAGGACAGAGGCTTTTACCTCGTTGTGAGGGGCCAAACCTGGGTAAATCGTTTGTGTCCTTTGTCCCGTTCAACCCCTTTAAGCTAACCTACATTGCGATGGCTCCACACTAAAGTCCTTTCACGAGGGCATCTACCATGTAAAATCCATGACACCATCTTTGTTTCTACATGTGCAAAACCTGCCATCTCACTTCTTGTTTCAGGGTGATATGCCTGATGGCATGCACAAGTCTGCTGAAGGCTATGAGACAAACCTATAATTTATTAGAGAAAAGAAGGCAAAACATCTTGAAGATAGCGAGACAACTCCAAAGTCATGTCTTGATGCAGTGTTCAAGTTACTGAGACTAGCAGTGACACAAGCTCATGGAATTTTCTTTCTGAATCAGTTCAACTTCTTCAGTGCTAAGTTCTAGGAAAAAGGCATTATGCAACTCAACTTTTACTTGAAGTCCTACATCTGAGAAAGATCACGGAGAACACCAATGAGAACCTCATTGCTAAACAGCTACACCTGGAAGCTATGACCGACATGCTAGCGCGGTCTCACAGCCTTGCTCAGAGGTGGGAATGCCTTGGAAGTGGAAATGGTTCAGTATTATTTTGTTACGCTGCAATGGCGCCCAGTTTTTGTAATCTACTTCTTCATTGCGCTTTATGATCAATGGTGGCTAACTTTGATGCCTAGTGGATGTAATATACCATAAATCCTTTATTGTATAGTGTAGGTTTATTCGAAGTTACTATGTTGTAATTTCTTTATTTTATGGATTAGGTTTGTTCTTTATTCCTACTAGTTATCGTATATGCCATCATTCGCAATTTGAAAAAATGGCAAAAATATGATTTGGTCGACCAGGCCAAAACAATCACATCTAAGAGGCCTGCATTTTGGTGGGCCACAATTGGCCTGGTCTGCAACTTTCTTGGGCCTGAAAGGCCATTGGGGCCTTCACATCTTGCGCCAGGCCCTCAACTTACATGGGCCTATATTCAGCCCAAAGTTTACTTGGGCCTTTAGTGGACCCAGCGCTTAGTTGGGCCCATGTAGCTTCGGGCCATTAACATGCTAAATATTATGCTGGCCTGTTACGACCCAGAAGAAACCATGGGCCTTTAGCAGGCCCAAATGCATGTTGGGCCTCAATTTTCACTTGACGTTGATTGGCCTTCAGCAGGATGAAATGTAGACTGGGCCATGATTGGCCTAGTTATATGACGGGCCATTACCAGGCCAAAAAAATTTGGGCCTTTGATGGCCCACTGATATCATGGGCCTTTAAGAGGCCGAAAGCTTAGAAGAGGCACCAAAGAGCCGAATTATACGATAGGTCTTTAACTGGCCAAAAGTAACATTGGGTTGAACTGTTTCCACCTTGATCACGGGCCGTTAGTGGGCCGGATATCGCATTGGACCATATATGGCCCATGGGCAACACGGGCCATTCCCAGGCCGAAAGACAGACCGGGCTGAAATGGGCCCATGTCTACATTAAGCCTCTAATAGGACGAAATGTCACTGGGCCGTAATTGGGCCCAAATATTCAGCGAATAACGGGCCAGATCAGGCTTTGGCCAATAAATGGGCTATGTTTAAACATGTCATTAGTGGGCTGGCCCACTAGTACCTGACTAAATACTACGGGCCTTTTACTAGGCTGGCCTTTTTAACCTATACGGACCTCAGTTGGACCCTACCACGTGCCGACATATCATAGGCACATCTCCTCCATTGGACGGGCGGCATCTTCCCCACCGAGGAGCCGACACGTGTTTCCTCCAGCCAATGATAATTTTACAGGTGGAAAATCCCCATTGGTCCGGGTTGTTCACGGGTTACCGGATCCAAATCGGAACCCGATAGTTTAACGGGACCCGTTACGCTGGATGCCACGTGTCGGTTACTGATGGCCCACAAGTATAGGGGCTCAATTGTAGCTCTTTTTGATAAGTAAGAGTGTCAAACCCAACGAGGAGCAGAAGGAAATGACAAGTGGTTTTCAACAAGGTAATGTCTGCAAGTGCTGAAATTGTAAGTAGCAAAGTAGTTTCAAAGTCAGATAATTTGTAACGAGCAATTAACGATAATAGTAATAAAAGTGCCCCATGATAGCCCAATCCTTTGTAGGCAAACAACATGCCAAATGGTTTCTTATGATAAGAAAAGCGTTCTTGAGGGTACACGGGATTTTGATCTAGTCACTTTCACCATGTTGGTTTGATTTGATATGCGGGTGGACCGGTGCTCAGGTGTTGTTCTTACTTCAGCAAACTTCCTACTTATGATTAACCCTCCCGCAAGCATCCGCAACTACGAGAAAAGTATTAAGAATAAATTCTAACCATAGCATTAAACTTTTGGATCCAATCGGTACCTTACGGAATAATCCATAACCTGGGGATTAAGCTTTTGTCACTCTTGCAACCCATCATCTAATTGCTACTCCACAATGCATTCCCTTAGGCCCAAATATGGCGAAGTGTCAGGTAGTCAACGTTCACATGACACCAATAAGGGAATCACACCATACACATTATCAAAATATCGAACACATATCAAGTTCACATGATTACTTGCAACATGATTTTTCCCGTGACCTCAAGAACAAAAGTAACTACTCACAAATGACAATCATGCTCAAGATCAGAGGGTTATTAAATAGCATATTGGGTCTGCACATATAATCTTCCACCAAATAAACCATATAGTAATCAACTACAAGATGTAATCAACACTACTAGTCACCCACAAGCACCAATCTATAGTTCCGATAACAAGATTGAACACAAGACATGAACTAGGGTTTGAGAGGAGATGGTCTTGTTAAAGATGTTGATGGAGATTGCCCTCCCCAAGATGGGAGAGTTATTGGTGATGATGATGACGATGATTTCCCCCTCCGGGAGGAAAGTTCCCCCAGCAGAATCGCTCCACCGGAGGGCAAAAGTGCTCCTTCCCAAGTTCCACCTCGAGATGGCAGCTCTGCGTTACGAAAGTCATCTCCTTAATTTTCTAGGTCCAAATGACTTATATACCAGAAGATGGGCACCAAAGGTGGCCCTGGGTGAGCACAAGCCACGAGGGCGCGCCTGGGCTCCCTGGCGTGCCTAGGTGGGTTGTGCCCACCTAGTTGGCCTCCTCTGGTACTTATTTTCTCCAATATTCTTCATATATTCCATAAAAATTCTCCGTGATGTTTCAGCTTGTTTGGAGTTGTGCAGAATAGGTAGCTTGACGTAGCTTTTCCAGGTCCAAATTTCCAGCTGCCGGAATTTTCCCTCTTTGTGTATACCTTGCATATTATGAGAGAAAAGGCATTAGAATTACTCCAAAAATAATTATTATGGATAGAAACATCATAAATAACAATAGGAAAACATGATGGAATATGGACGTATCCACTCCCCCAAGCTTAGACCTTGCTTGTCCTCAAGCGGAAACCGAAATTGAAAAACATGTCCACATGCTTAGAGAGAGAGGTGTCGATAAAAACAAAATTCAGACATAGAAGCATCATGTTCATTATTAGAATAACAGCAAACTTAAACATAAGACTTTTATCAAAGAACTTTTATCATAGACTTCTCATGAATAAGTGATAATTCATCACATTATTGAAGTATAAAGCAAAAACTCTATTAGAAACCAACAAACTATGTTCTCAGTGAACTTTGCAAGTAGAATTCATCATCTTTTCAGGAAGGGTCACGTGTCGGATCCTTTAGGTGAGTCCACATACCCAACCAGCATATAGTCTTCCATGATTGCTGACACTCACCGTACACATGAGCAAAAAGTTTCAACAGGACACATAGAAAGATAGTGGCTTGTAGGTTCACGTCCCAACGTATTCACCACAAGGGTGATATCAATAATAATAACTCATGCTATCTATATTCAACTGGACATATGTGCCTATATCATTCCTCAACACATGATGCTTTCCAAAGGAGAAAATAAAAAGGAATAGAGAGAAAACTTTGACTCTTTGCATAAAAGTAAATCCATGAAAGTAGAAGATAGGCCCTTCATAGAGGGAAGAAGAGGTTGACATGCGCTTATTTTTTTGTATGCTCAACCCCTTAATGCAAAAGGGCGTCATGTTGCATTGCCCCTTGTGATAGCGACCTTTACTATGCAGCCTATCGCTTTCATTCTTCACCATCACAAGTTCATGCAATGCTCAATTTTCTCTTACACTAAATGATCTCACACTTTTAGAAGCAATTTTATTTCGTTTTTGCACCGATGACAACATACTTGAGGGATCTTGCTCAGTCCTTAGGTAGGTATGGTGGACACTTGAAAATAAGATTTGGGTTAAAGTGGTTTTGGATGCACAAGTAGTATCTCTACTTAGTGCAAAAATTTTGGCTAGCAAAGATAGGGGCAAGTACCACATGTTAAAGGATCTATGACAATATGACTTCTATGTGAATATAAACAAACATGAATCATTAGGTTGTCTTCCTTGTCCAACATCAACAATTTTGGCATATAATATTTTGATGAGGGCTCACAATCACAAAAGATTTCTAGGATAGTATAACTATATGTGATTGTTCTGTTCCCTTATTAATTTTTTCGTTTAATTCCTTTCTTTTTATTTGTTTCTTTCTTTTAATTGCAACACGAAAATAAAGAAAGCAAAAACTCAAACTAATTTTATTATATATCTTGCACATCATAGTCTTTGATAAATGTCCTATAGAAACCAGCATGACCTAAGAAACTACAAATACCTTTAATATCTTTAGGACATGGCATTTTCTCAATTGCATCAACCTTATCTTTGTCCACTTCAATACCTCTTTTAGAAATTTTATGGCCCAAGACAATACCTTCATTAACCATGAAGTGTCACTTTTCCCAATTCAAGACAAGTCTTGTTTGTTTACATATCTGCAAAACTCGATCAAGATTGCTTAAAGAATCATCAAAAGACTTCCCTTAAACAGAGAAATCATCCATGAAAATCTCAACAATCTTTTCACAAAAGTCAGAGAATATACCAATCATACATCTTTGAAAGGTAGCAGGTGCATTGCAGAAACCAAAAGGCATACATCTATAAGCATAAGTTCGAAAGGGACAAGTAAAAGTGGTCTTTTCTTGATCAGGTTGAGAAATAGATATTTGTGAAAAACCCGAATATCCATCAAGGAAGTAAAAGTGTGTGTTCTTAGATAATCTTTGTAGCATGTGATCAATAAAAGGCATAGGGTAATGATCTTTTCTAGTTGCTTTGTTTACTTTTCTAAAATCAATTACCACTTTATAAACTATAACAATTCTTTGTAGAATAAGTTCATTCTTATCATTAGGAACAACAGTAATACCTCCTTATTTAGGAACACAATGAACAGGACTTACCCATCTACTATCAGCTATAGGATAGATTATACCTGCTTCCAGTAGTTTTAATATTTCCGTTATTACCACTTCTTTCATCTTCGGATTTAACCAACATTGGTGATCAACAACGGGTTTAGCATCAGGTTCCATATTAATTTTGTGCTAACATAAAGTGGGACTAATGCCCTTTAAATCATCAAGAGTATATCCAATAGCAGCTCGGTGCTTCCTTAGAACTTTCAATAATCTTTCTTCTTCATGTTCTAACAGGTTAGCACTAATAATAACAGGATATATCTTCTTTTCATCAAGATAAGCATATTTCAAAGTGTTTGGCAATTGTTTTAATTCAAACATAATATCACCTTTAGGTGGAGGAGGACCTCATAGAGTTTCAATAGGCAAATTGTGTTTAAGCAGAGGACGTTGTTTAAAGAAAATCTTAGCTATTTCATTTATTTCATGCATATGTAAATCATTTTCATGGTCTCGCAAATATTGTTCTAGTGGATCAGTAGGAGGCACAATAATGGAAGCACGACCAATTAATTCAGCCTTACTCGGCAATTCTTTTTCATGAAGTTTTCTACTAAACTTGGATAAATTAAACTCATGAGACTCATCACCAAAACTAATACCGACTATTTGTTTCTCACAGTCTATTCTAGCATTAGCAATGTTCAAGAAAGGTCTACCAAAGATAATGGAACAGAAATCATCTTGTGGGGAACCAAGAACAAGAAAATTGGTAGGGTATTTTATTTTGCCACACAATACTTCAACATCTCTAACAACCCCAATTGGTGATATAGTGTCTCTATTATCAAGTTTGATTGTAACATATGTGTCTTCTATCTCTACAGGTGCTATGTCATTCATAGTTTCTTGCTATAAGGAATAAGGAATAACACTCACGCTAGCACCTATGCCACATAAACCATGATAAAAATGATCTCCTATTTTAACTGAGACAACGGGCATGCCAACAACAGGTCTGTGTTTATCCTTTTTATCAATTTTTGGCAATTTTAGCAGGTTCTTCACAGAAATAAATAACATGCCCATCTACATCTTCTTCCAAGAGATCTTTAACCATAGCATTTCTAGGTTCTACTTTAATTTGTTCATCGGGTTTAGGTGTTCTAATATAGCTTGTGTTGACGACAGCTAAAACTTTACCATGTTCCTTTATCCTAACAGGGAAAGGTGGTTTCTCAATATAAGAAGTAGGAACAACTAGGTCTATGTTATAAATTATAGTTTCTTTTTTAACTTGTACCGGTTCTTTAATTTCTTCTTTAATAGGTGGGTGATATTTAAACCACTTTTCTTTAGGGAGATCAACATGAGTGGCAAATGATTCACAAAGGAAGCTACTATCTCAGAGTCAAGTCCATATTTAGTGCTAAACTTTTGAAAAGCATTGGTATCCAGGATCTTTACCTTCATCAAGTTCCTAATCTTCAGAGTTGCATTTGATTCTTTCCAAAAGATCCCACCGGAATTCAATAGTCTTCTTCATATAAAAACCAGCAGAAAAAGTATCAAGCATGTTTTGATAATTACGAGAAAGCCGAGCATAAAAATTATGGACAATATTTTCTCTTGAGAGCTCATGATTGGGGAATTAATATAACATTGACTTGAGCCTCCCACAAGCTAGAGCAATACTTTCTCCTTCATGAGGCCAAAAATTATATATATAAATCCGATCACGATGAACTACATGCATAGGATAAATTTTTTGATGGAACTCCAATTTCAATCGATTCCAATTCCAGGATCCAATACCATCGCATAGCCTATACCATGCCAATTATTTTCCCTTCAAATATAAAGGGAGAACCTTCTTCATAACTTCATCTCCGGGTAAACCTGCAAGCTTGAACAATCCACAAATTTGTTCTACATATATCAAGTGCATATCGGGATGTTTGGTTCCGTCTCCTGCATCAGGATTAGCTAGCAGTTGTTCTATCAAACCTGAAGGAATTTCATATTCAATATTTTTAGTAGGTGCAGTAGGTTGAGGGGTATCTAATTGTGGTTCCGGTCGAGGTGAAAATACCCCGAACAAACCCCTCAAAAGATTGTTTTCCATAGTAACAACTCACAATAAATTTTAGCACACTATATAAATGTTTCCTTACCAAGTTCCACTTACCAAATGCGCTTAAATCTCCGGCAATGGTGCCAGAAAATAGCCTTGATTACCCACAAGTATAGGGGATCAATTGTAGCTCTTTTCGATAAGTAAGAGTGTTGAACCCAACGAGGAGCAGAAGGAAATGACAAGTGGTTTTCAGGAAGGTTATGTATGCAAGTTCTGAAATTGTAAGTAGGAGAGTAGTTTGGTAGCAAGATAATTTATAACGAGCAAGTAACGATAATAGTAGTAAAAGTGCAGAAAGATAGCCCAATCCTTTGGAAGCAAGGGACAGGACAAAACGGTTTATTATGTTAAGCAAATCATTCTTGAGGGTACACTGGATTTTCATCTACTCACTTTCACCATGTTGGTTTGATTTGTGTTCGCTACTTTGATAATTTGATTGTGGTGGACCGGTGCTTAGGTGTTGTTCTTACTTGAACAAACCTCCTACTTATGATTAAACCTCCCACAAGCATCTGCAACTCTGAGAAAAATATTAAGAATAAATTCTAACCATAGCATTAAACTTTTGGATCCAATCAGTCCCTTACGGAATAGCGCATAAACTGGGGTTTAAGCTTTTGTCACTCTCGCAACCCATCATCTAATTGGTACTCCACAATGCATTCCCTTAGGCCCAAATATGGTGAAGTGTTATGTAGTCGACATTCACATGACACCACTAAGGGAATCACAACATACACACTATTAAAATATCGAGCACATATCAAGTTCACATGATTACTTGGAACATGATTTCTCCCGTGACCTCAAGAACAAAAGTAACTACTCACATATGATAATCATGCTCAAGATCAGAGGGGTATTAAATAGAATATTGGATCTGAACACATAATCTTCGACCAAATAAACCATATAGTAATCAACTACAAGATGTAATCAACACTACTAGTCACCCACAAGCACCAATCTATAGTTCCGGGAACAAGATTGAACACACGAGATGAACTAGGGTTTGAGAGGGGATGGTGTTGTTGAAGATGTTGATGGAGATTGCCCTCCCCAAGGTGGGAGAGTTGTTGGTGATGATGATGACAATGATTTCCCCCTCCAAGAGGAAAGTTCCCCCGGCAGAATTGCTCCGCCAGAGGGAAAAAGTGATCCTGCCCAAGTTCCACCTCGAGACGGCGGCACTCCATCCCGAAAGTCCTCTCCTTATTTTTTTTCTAGGTCAAAATGACTTATATACCAAAAGATGGGCACCAGAGGTGGGCCTGGGTGAGCACAACCCACCAGGGCGCGTCTGGGCTCCCTAGCGCGCCCAGGTGGGTTGTGCCACCTAGGGGGCCTCCTCTGGTACTTATTTGCTCCAATATTCTTCATATATTCCATAAAATTCTCCATGAAGTTTCAGCTTGTTTGGAGTTGTGCAGAATAGGTAGCTTAACATAGCTTTTCCAAGTCCAGATTTCCAACTGTCGGAATTCTCCCTCTTTGTGTATACCTTGCATATTATGAGAGAAAAGGCATTAGATTTACTCCAAAAAGCATTATTATGGATAGAATCATCATAAATAACAGTAGGAAAACATGATGCAAAATGGACGTATCACTTACCCGTGACATAAGAACTTCCATGACGTGCCATTTATCGTCATGGAAGTGGACACTTCCATGATGATAATTTTGGTATTTTCATGGAACACTTCAACGACAACACAAGTATGACTATCTTGATTCTGACATAAAATTGTCATGGATGTACATGCATGACAGAAAACGTGACCTACTGTGATGAACATGTATCATCACGGAATTGTTTTTTTTGTAGTGGTTGCTCCCACCCTTTTGACGAGTACTATATATATACTCATATGATACGTAACACAAACCAAAAAATTACCATCCTTGTTGGTCAAATTAACCTCTCGAGCCGCAGGTCATAGTGATGGACGACAACCTCGCGGGCCCACGAAGAGCGTCACACGAGAGTGAGGTTCCTAGTACAACCGCGTGCATGTGGCCCAAAGATGCATGTCAAACTTTTTCTGCAGCGAACATGCGACGAAAGGAGTTTAGTGTTAAAAATAAAAAAAATATACCATTCGTCCGTCTTTATACATTGATTGACTTGCTTGGGATTTAATGTGTAGAAATCGAATTTCAGCTACATGAGACCCGTGACAGTGCACCAAAATGGATTGGAAAATCATATGTGTACGTGTCCCTGGGTGCATGTTTAGTCCCCATGCAAGAAATTTCTAACATCAAGAATCTTGATTTTAAAATCCAGTAAATCCAAAACGAATTTGAAATTCATGAAATTATGATGGTGTCATATGGACACCAATAGACTGTGATACTATATTTTTTATGAAATTTGAGACAAGTTTTGATATAATCTTCTTACAGATGGGAAATTATCAATAATTAGCAACCAATATCGCAGATGGACTGTTTATTCGAACCATGTGCATTAGACCAATAATGTACGTGTCGTGCTTTGGTTAAGCAATAAAGCGGCAGAATTAATCATCAAAAAGGAAAATCAATACAATATGTGTTACCAGGCTTCCTGTCAATGTGGAACGACACCTATGGGATCACAAGAATCCCTACTATGGTTGCCAGGGTGCAGGGTTGCAAGGAGAGCAGGGCTAGTAGACAGCACAAGGATTGTTTACCCAGGTTCGGGCAGCGATGATGCATAGAACCCTAGTCCTGCTCTGGTGGGTGTATTTCTGAGAGTTCTTGAGCTCTCAAACTAGCTATGGTCAGCGTGTGGTTCAAAAGAGCCGAATCCCTCTCCTCGTCACCACGGGCCTCCTTGTATAGGAAAAAGGGGTTGCCATAGTGGCACATAGGAGGTGGAAAGGTCTACAGTGGCACAAGGTTATCCCTCATATTACAGGACAAGGTGCATTTAATGCATCGCTTAGGTGTCCTCTTGCTTTATCGGGGACGGGGGCGAGACCCGTCCTGTCCGTCGCCGCTCCTCCTCGCTTCGACACGCGCCTCGGCCTGGGATGTGTGCGGTGCCATGTAGGCAGGCAGGAAGCTGAGTTGGCGTGGTGGTGGAGCCTTGACGAAGACCCGCATGCCGCCACACAGGCACTTGATGAGTTGGCCTGGGAGCTGCATGTTGCCACGCAGGTGCCCGCCCAGCTGGCTGGGCTGGAAGCTACATGTGAACGACGGTGGAAGAATGGTTGACGTGGGCTTGGCGGTGGCCTTGACGGTGTCTTTGGTGAGGGCCTTGTCGGGTGGCCCGGCAAGGGTCTCGTCATGGTGTGTTGTCGTCCCCGCAAAGGATCTTGCCGGGGGTCTGGTGGCCTTCCTTGGCAAGGATCTTGCCGAGAATTGTCGTCTTCTAATCTGATCTTGAATATGCCTTCACAAAGATCTGAATGCCACCACAGGGGTGCCTTCCCGAGCCCTGGCCCCACGCTGATGATGGCACTGGGGGCCGTGGGCTCAAGGGTGGCTCGCTCTGTTGGTGTGGGGCGAGTTGTCCCGGCAAGAGTCTTCCCGGGGCCGCTGAGGCCACCCGGCAAGGGTCTTGCTGGGGGATCTTGCTTCATCCCTCTGCTCTTTGTGGTCTTGGCCTTGGCGTTCCTTTGGTTGTCTTGGGCTTCGATCTTACCTTGGCTCACCTCCCTCGTTCTGCTTGGTGTGGCCGTGGGCGCGGCTCTGACTGCCCGTGCACAAGAAAAGGGGTACAAAGATGCGCCCCTATTTTTTTACACCGATAGGAGCCCCCGGGCCTGGGCCACACATAAGCGCAACACGTTGTTGGGCCAGGCCCAAAACGGTGCGCGGGCAGGTGGGGCGTTTTTACCATGGTAAGATTCTTCACACGCTCCGCCTCCCATGACCCGCGTGCATGGAGTGGCGTGGAGGGGTGTGTGTGATGTGGGCGGCATGCGTGGGGCGGTTTCCACACGCATGCGTCACATCATAGTAAAGAGGTGGCTCGCGTCTTCCCCGTAAAAAGAGGAAGGCGTGGAGGCGCGGCTCATTTACTGAGTGGGGTCGAGGTGTGGTCTTCAAGGTGTCCACTCCCAACAATCACAGGGTGGGGAGAGGTCGCCTCACCCGTCCCCTCAGTTCTGCATGTCTGCCACGTGTCTTTCATGCGCTTGTGGTGGCAAACGGTGGAGGCAAGAAACCGGATCGCTGCTGGTTGGGGCGGCGGGTTGGTCCTGATTCCCCGCGCCTCCGGTGTCTGGATTGGCCGAGCGGGGTGGTCGAGCCTCAACCTCGTTCCTTTATAAAGAGGAGGAAGGGGGTAAATGGCACCCCACATTCTTCCATCTTCTATCCCTCTCTCCTTCTGCTCCTTCCTCTCACCCGCCATGGAAAACGGGAATCCTGGTCCTTCAACGGTGGCGGCGAGGGTCGCCGCTCGACAACGCGTCCCTCCCCTTTATGAACCCGTGGTGGTGGAACCGACCGCGAAGGGAAGGGGGAGGGGGCGAGGCCGTGGGCGAGGACGGGGCAGAGGCCGTAGTGCTCGGGGAAGAGGAGGACGGGGCGACACACCGGCCTCGCCCCTGCCAATGATGCCCTTCCCGATGGAGGGCCACGTTGAACACCAGCCTTGCGAGTTCTTCATCAGGCTCCGCCGGCCCCCGCGTCGTCGTCTTTGTCTCCCCACTCCGTTCGCTCGGGTGATGGAGCATGTCCCGCCCCAGACCCTCAGGTTGCACATGAGGGGCTGCGGGAACGGGCGCACGTGGGTCGACGTCGACTTCCCGGCTCCTCGAGTTATGTATCTCTGCCGTGGATGGAAGACGTTCGCCCGCATCCACAACCTGATGGCGGGGCTCGTCCTCTACTTCAAGTTAATGGAGGACTGCCTGCTCTCCGTCAAGGTCTTCGGAGATCTTGTAACTTGTTTGAAATGCTGCGTGGAGAGCTCCTCTGATGGAGATTCTGACAATGGAATCTCGTCCTCGAGCGAGAGCGGCGAGGAGGATAGCGGGGCGGACAACAGGGATGAGTCCGACTAGGCGTCGAACGCCCCGTGCCTGGGCGGGTGCGGCAGCAGCAGCAACATCTGCACCTGGCCACTCCTCCGGCAGAAGCTAGCCGGGGGCAAGGCCAGCTCCTTGAACTTCTCGGGGCTGTCTCCATTAGCGGCTGGCGTCGGGAGGGTGCGGAAGAGGAAGAGGGTGGGTGGAAAGGCCGTCAACTCAGAGTACGCGGGCACCGACGCCTTCATCGTGTATTGCCGGTCCCGCCACCTCGTCTTCCAGCTCCCTTCCCGGCACCGTCATCACCTGCCCGCCCATGGGTGGCCACCGAGATGTTCTCTTGGTGCTTTCTGCTGCTCGTAGCCCGCGTAGGCGCCCCTTTTGCCCTTTCGCCTACTTGACCTGCCTCTTGAGGAGAGGGACAAGAAAGGTATTACGGGCATCTTATCTCTTTTTTAGTTTGTAAGCCTGCGGGCCTTTGTTAAATTTAAAACTTGTAATCCCCTTGCTCATGTTTTTCATCTCGCACGAACTGTACCTGTATGGGATGTTTTTAATGAAAAAGAGATGCTTGCCGGGTTTTTCGTTCGCGGGTAAATCCCGCGACGAGGAGCGAATCCTTGTTATTGTTTTAAGATAAACGTTTTTCACCCAACAACATGCCTTGCCGTCCCCCTACTCCACTCGACCGTTCTCGCGCTCTTGGCAGAGGTAGGGACGAAGTGGGCTTTAGGCTCCTCATCCCACCTCCTTGCCGCCGCGGGTACGACCTAATCCGGACCCATGAAATCATCCGTAGGTATAGGAAAAAGGGGAGCACGACAGGCTAGAGATAAAAACGAGGTTTCACATGCCCCAGTCAGGTTCCGAAATGCATGACAGAGGATAAAAGACTTATCTGGATCCGCAGCCCTTGGCAATCTCATCTTGCTGCGGTTGGATCTCTGTGCTTGCAGCCCCCGGCAACTCTGGCTTGCCGGGGTCGGGGCGCCGGTCCGTCTCCTTCTTTCCGAGTAGCTCAACAAAAGTGCTCATGTGCCCTGTGAACCAAAGGAGGACGGAAAAGGAACAGACAGACGTGCACTCGACCTCTAGGCTAGTGGTTAGTCGCCGCTAAGCACTATCAACCCTAACCAAGGAAGAGACTTGACCTAGCATGCATGCTATAACTTAGGGCACCATCGCTTAATTTATTTATGCTCAGGGTCTGCGCCTAGCTTTGTACAAAGGGTTACATGCCTTGTCGGCAAAGCTTGTACAAAAGGTGGTTTGCCGGGAGGCCCGGCAAGCCGTGCCTTATGGGTAAAACTTGCAAAGAGGCTCGATGTTCCAGGAGTTGCTCACTGGGACGGCATCTTCGGTCTCCAGGCGGACTGCGCCAGGCCTGGTGACTCGCATTACCCGATAAGGGCCTTCCCACTTCGGCGTCAACTTGTTGGAATTCTTGGCCAACTGAACGCGCGGAAGAACAAGGTCGCCTTCCTCAAGGCTTCGGGCATGAACCTTGCGGCTATGATAGCAGCGCAAGGCTTGCTGGTAGCGTGCCGCTCTTACAGCCTCCCGAAGATGATCTTCCTCAAGGAGTGTCGTGTCATCTTGGCGCAATGGCTCTTGCTCAAGCTCATCATAAGAGAGCACTCGAGGTGACCCATATATGTGTTTCGTGTAGAGAACTGCTTCTGCCCCGTATACCAGGGCAAAAGGTGTCTGGCCGGTGGCTCGATTTGGCGTCGTCTTGATCGACCAAAGAATCGCTGGCAACTCATCAATCTAGCGCCTTCCACTCTTGTGCAGCTTGTCAAAAGTCTTCGTTCTCAGGCCTTACAACACTTCAGCATTTGCCCTCTCTGCTTGGTCGTTGCTCCGTGGATGTGCCACAGAAGCAAAACAGACCTTGCTGCCGAGGTCTTGGATGTACTGCATGAAGAAGTGGCTTGTGAACTGCGTTCCATTGTCGGTGATGCCTCTGTTTGGCACACCAAAACGGCACATCAATCCTTTGAAGAACTTGACGGCTGACTAAGCAGTCACCTTCCTCACTGCTTCCACTGTCGGCCACTTTGTGAACTTGTCATTTGCAACGTACAAGTACTCAAAGCCCCCGACAGCGCGAGGGAAAGGGCCTAGTACATTGAGCCCCCAGACCGAGAATGGCCAGGAGAGAGGGATTGTTTGCAGGGCTTGAGCCAGCTGATGAAGCTTCTTTGAATGGAACTGGCATGCTTCACACTTGGTTACTAGTGCCGTCACATCCTAGAGGGCGGTGGGCCAGAAGAAACCTTGCCGGAATGCCTTCCCGGCAAGGGCCCTTGACACTATGTGGGAGCCACATAGGCCTCCAGGTATCTCGGCCAACAGCTCCAGTCCTTCCTCCCGGGGGATGAACTTGAGTTTCACACTGTTTGGCCTCCTCCGGCATAGGACGTCATGGACGAACTGGTACAGAGCGGACCGACGGGCTACTTTCTCTGCTTCTTCCTGCTCCTCAGGAAGCTCCCCTGTTTGGAGCAAGTGGACAGTATGATGCGCCCATGCCGGAGCCTGGGGATCGACGGCAAGGACCAAAGGCATTTCTTCCGCCATGAGAGGGGCTGTCTCTACGGCCAGGGCTTGACGCTCTGTCGGAGCCAGTCGGTCTTGGGCAGGATCAGCGTCTGCGGCAGCACCCTTGCCGGCAGCCCAAGGGGGCTCGGTAGGAAAGTACTTTCTAGGACCTGATTTCCTCCGCTTGTTCTGCCCCGCTGACGGTTCGACAGATGGTTGAGTTAACTGGAGCAAAAAGGTACCTGGTTCCACAGGTAGCTTGAATGCAGCATGCTTTGATAGGTAATCGGCGATGTCGTTCTCTGCTCGGGGGATGTGCTCCGCCTGGATACCGTCAAAGCATTCCTCCAGCTTCCTCACCTCATCTATGTAGGCTTCCATAAATGGGCTGTGATAATCCTTGTTGACCTGCCTGAGAACGAGCTGCGAGTCGCCCCTGATGATGAGCTTCTTAACCCCGAGGTCTGCCGCGATCCTGAGACCGGCAAGCAATCCCTCGTACTCGGCGGTGTTCTTGGTGGACATCTCCCTAGGGAAGTGCATCTGGATCACGTACTTGAGGTGTTCTCCGGTGGGTGCGACGAGTAGCACAACGGCACCGGCACCTTGCAGCGAGAAAGCCCCATCAAAGTACACGATCCAGTCGCAGTCTGCTTCCTTGCCGGGGAGAGTGATCTCCTGGATTTCTTCATTAGGCGTCGATGTCCATTATGCGATGAATTCCGCCAAGACTCTACTCTGAATTGTCGAGGTACTTTCAAACTTTAAACCGAAACTTGACACCTCCAAGGCCCATTCCACAATCCTTCCGGTTGCATCCGAGTTGTGCAGTATCCGTTGCAACAGGAGGCTGGTGAGGACAGTGATCTCATGGGCCTAGAAGTAGTGATGCAGCTTCCTCGAGGCTATAAGGAGGCCGAAGATAAATTTTTGCACGCCGGAATACCTTTGACCTAGCTCCTGCAAGAGGGAGCTGACAAAGTAAACCGGGTGCTGCATCATCTTCTTCTTTGGCACCACTTCACTCGACTACACGGGCATCATCTTCCGCCGGGGGCCACTCCTTCTCCGCACCAGGCCCTGCCGGGGGAATCTCTGGCTTGCCATCCGCTGGTTCTGCTGCCATTGCCGCCTCCTTGTCGACCTCCCTCTGTGCCACCAGTGCGGCGCTGACCACTTTGTCACGCCCTCAATGCGGCTATATCTCCCACGTGTCGAAGCACGACTTAGAGGCATAACCGCATTGAAAGCAATGTCGCAAGTGAGGTAATCTTCACACAACCCATGTAATACATAAGGGAAAGTGATACATAGTTGGCTTACAATCGCCACTTCACACAATTACATGAATAAAGCATTACATCATCCAGATACAATCAAGGTCCGCTACGGAACCAAAATAAAAGAAGACTACCCCAAAAGCTACACAGATCCCTGATCATCCCGACTGGGCTCCACTACTGATCGACTAGAATAGAACAACACAAAGGACAAGATCTTCATCGAGCTCCTCCTTGAGCTTGGTTGCGTCACCTGCACGGTTTCATCGGCACCTGCAAACTGGTTTTGGAAGTATCTGTGAGTCACGGGGACTCAGCAATCTCACACCCTCGCGATAAAGACTATTTAAGCTTATAGGAAGGGTAAAAGGTATGAGGTTGATCTGCAGCAAGCGACTAGCTTATATGGTGGCTAAACATACGCAAATGAGAGCGAGAAGAGAAGGCAAAGCACGTTCGAGAAACTATGATCAAGAAGTGATCCTAGAACAACCTACATCAGGCATAACTTCAACACCGTGTTCACTTCCCGGACTCCGCCGAGAAGAGACCATCACAGTTACACATGCGGTTGATGTATTTTAATTAAGGTCAACTTCAGGTTTTCTACAACTGGACATTAAAAAATTCCCATCTGCCCATAACCGCGGGAACAGCTTTCGAAAGTTCAAAACCCTGCAGGGGTGTCCCAACTTAGCCCATCACAAGCTCTCACGGTCAACGAAGTATATTCCTTCTCCCAAGACAATCCGATCAGGCTCGGCATCCAGGTTACCAGACATCCTTGACATTAATGGTAAAACAAGTCCAGCAAGACCACCCGCTGTGCCGACAAATCCCGATAGGAGCTGCACATATCTCGTTCTCAGGGCACACCGGATAAGCTAAGCGTACGAGAGCCAATGTAACCCAAGTTGCCAAGGGACGGCCCCGCATGGTGCTCTGGGTTGGACCAACACTTAGAGAAGCACTGGCCCGGGGGGGGGGGTTAAAATAAAGATGACCCTTGGGCTGGCCGACCCAAGGGAAAGAAAAGGCTAGGTGGCGAATGGTAAAACCAAGGTTGGGCCTTGCTGGAGGAGTTTTATTCAAGGCGAACTGTCAAGGGGTTCCCATTATAACCCAACCTCGTAAGGAACGCAAAATCCGGGAACATAACACCGATATGACGGAAACTAGGGCGGCAAGAGTGGAACAAAACACCAGGCATAAGGCCGAGCCTTCCACCCTTTACCAAGTATGTAGATGCATTAATTAGATAAGCGATATTGTGATATCCCAACAAGTAAACATGTTCCAACAAGGAACAACATCTCCATGTTCCTACAAGGAACAAACTTCAATCTTCACCTGCAACTAACAATGCTATAAGAGGGGCTGAGCAAAGCGGTAACATAGCCAAACAACGGTTTGCTAGGACAACGTGGGTTAGAGGCTAGGATTAACAATATGGGAGGCATGATAAGCAAGTGGTAGGTATCGCAGCATAGGCATAGCAAAACAGCGAGCATCTAGCAAGCAAAGATAGAAGTGATTTCGAGGGTATGGTCATCTTGCCTGAGATCCCACAAGGAAGAAGAACGAGTCCATGAAGAAGACAAACAGACGTAGTTGAACGGGTCCTCACAAACGCAACGTTATTGGAACCAACCCGAAGAAGCAACACCGGAAAGAAGCACACAACATAGTAAACAAACCACACACGAACATGGTATGATATGCGGGATGCGGTATGTGATGCATATGCATGATTTGGAAAGGAATGATTGAACCTGGCCTCAACTTGTAAATCCAAGAGTGCCACTGGAAAGGTGAGGTGATTTCGGTCGAAATCTATATAAAGATCACCGGAATCGGATGCATGGTTTGGAAATGGCAAGCAAAAACAAATATGGCACCGGTCTGCGATAATCAGCAAGTAGTCATCTAAATGCATCAAGTTAAATATGCTACAACACTCAAACATGGCAACAAAATACATGGCAGGTATCCACTCATGAAGCTTGACAAAAGATGAACACTGAGCTACGGCTAGTTCATCTATTGACAGGTTCAAACAAGCATGGCAAAAGAGCAAATGATAACAGGTTTCAGACTTAGAGAAATAACAAGAAGTCTGGAATTTATCATCAGGAAGCACATTTTAGAGTATAAAAACTACAAGGTACAGGAACTTAACATGGCAAATCAAGGCATGGCATGAAGCTACTCAAAGCACTTAACAAAAGTCCCTTAGTGAGATTGAGCCAAAAGGGATCAGAAAATACAATTGCAAGCATGTGAACATGGCAAAAACATAAATAGATTCAGACTTGGTGAAAAACTGGAGCAGGCAAAACAGTTAACGAGTAGGCATGTTTACAAGCTCGATGCACTCACTACAGAGCATGGCATGACAAACTAAGCATACACCCATCAATAAGACATGGCATAGAAGCTAGGCATGGCAATAACAACAACATAGCGTGCACGGATCAATAGCAACATCCTCGGCAAAATCGCTAAACATGTCAACGATCTGCCAGGAACATTTTATAGCAAACGTAGAGCTCGATTGACTCAAACTAGGGTGCTCCATAAATGCAAACAAAGATATGGATGGATAGGGCACCACAATGTTAACAAAACATACTTACTGATCATCCTCAAAAGAGGCACGGATCACTAGGAAACAACATGAACATATGGCATACCAACAAAAAACAGAACAAGGACTTAGTGAAATTCTAAGTCCCTGAAATCAGCATTACCGATTACGCTACTTTGCAAGCTTGTGCTTGTCACCACAAATATCACAAAAATACATGGCAGGAACCACCGTAAAGAAAGGCATGGCGTATAACAAAACACATGTAGAGCTCAGGATCATAGCATGCACACATTAATCATGGCAAAAATGACAAAAGGCCATTTGCTGAAACAGATCTGACAAATTCCTCACATAGCCCTCTTCCAACAACATTTTGGGCATCAAGATAAGCTCAAATGAAAATGACGCAATGAGATGAAATGATGTACTCGTCGAGATGAAGATTTTGATATGCTACACGTATGAATCAGAGCAACAATGAGGGAGTTATGATGTGATGACAAATGCATATGAATCACGAAAACTCACGACTTAGGAAAATTATACCCTCGAGGTAAAAGTCAACGGCACGTAATCCGAGGTTCACCGGCGCAGTTCTCGCCAGAGATGGCGGGGAGAGAAGTGGACCTCGCCGGAGATGGTGGATCCGGGCCGGATCTCGCCGGATCCGTACGGATCCCGGCGCGGGGCGGAGGAGGAGGCTGCCAGCGGGCGGCGCCAGAGCGGGTCGGCGAAGGGGCGGCGGCCGCGGGTCGAAGGGCGAGGAGGCGGAGTCCGGCGAACTGCCCACAGCGCGCAGTGGCACAGATGCCAGGCGGTGGCGCACGAGGCATCGCGGCGGCCGGCGGCGAGCAGAGGAGCAGGGCGACGTGGGATGGCGATGGAGGCGGCGGTGGCACTAGTGGCGGGGCTCTGGCGAGATGCGGTCGCCGGCGGGCGGCTCGGGGCCGGCGGAGATGAAGTCTAGGGAGGGCGGCACCGGCGCCCGTCGGCGGCGACGGCGAGCAGGCGGCGGGGCATGCGCGGTGCAGCGGGTGGCTGCGAGCGGGCCCAGCGAGGCCTTTTTTGGCCCCGGGGTGGGACGGATCTGGGCCCCGGGCGGCGGCGGTGATGTGGGGCGCTGGCGGGGGTGACGTGGCGCCCTGCGGTTGGCTCGGGCGGGTGGCGCGCTGAGGTGGCGGCACAGGATTAGTCCGGGCGACGTGGCGGCGGGGTGGACATGTCCGGCCGGCACGGGAGGATGTGTCCGGCGGCGCGTGGAGGAGTTTTTAGGGTTTCATCTGTGCGAATTTCAGAGGGGATCACATATATATAGGTAGATGGAGCTAGGAGAGTCCAAATGAAGTGCGGTTTTCAGCCACGTGATCGTGATCGAACGACCGAGACGATGGAAGAGGTTTAGGTAGGTTTTGGGCCACTTTGAAAGGGTGTTTGGTTGCAACACTCACGAGGTCTTTTCGGTCCCTCGGTTAACCGTTGGAGTATCAAACAAAGTCCAAATGGCACAAAACTTGACAGGCGGTCTACCGGTAGTAAACCAAGGCCGCATGACAAGTCTCAGTCCAATCCAAAAACGTTTAACACCCGCACACGAAAAGAGGTATAAAGGGACACCGGGTGACATAGGAGCGCCGGATTGCAAAACGGACAACGGGGAAAATGCTCGGATGCATGAGACAAACATGTATGCAAATGAAATGCACATGATGACATGATATTCAATGCATCACACGCAAGCAAAGATAAGGCAACAACAGCGAATAACTGGAGGGCACCTAGCACATCGGTCTCAGGGCGCTACACACTTGATTCATTGCCGCCAGATACAGCAGCAACGACTCTTGTGGTCTAGGCACAACCAGTATCGGTGTGGTGGAAAGGTATTTCTTCAGATCCTGCAGTGCTGCCTCGGCTTCTGGTGTCCACTCTATTGGGCCTGCCTTCTTCAAGATTTTGAAGAAGGGAAGGGCGCGCTCGGCGGACATGGAGATGAACCGGCTCATGGCGGCAACGCAGCCGGTGAGCCGACGCACATCCTTGATCCGCTTGGGCATCTCGATCTGCTCAATAGCCTTGATCTTGTCTTGGTTTTCCTCGATCCCACGCTGCGACACAAAGAATCCAAGAAGCTTACCGGACGGAACACCGAAGACGCACTTCTCAGGGTTCAGCTTGAGGTTGATCTTGTGCAGGTTAGCAAATGTCTCTTCCAGATCTTGCACAAGAGTTGGCCCTTCCTTGGTTTTGGCCACTATGTCATCCATGTACGCCTCCATATTTCTATGGAGCTGAGGTTCAAAACCAACTTGTATTGCTCTTGCAAACGTTGAGCCAGCACTCTTCAACCCGAAAAGCATCCATAAAAAGCAATACGTACCACATGGGGTGATGAATGTCGTCTTCTCTTCATCCTCTCTTGTCGTGAAGATTTGGTGGTAGCCCGAGTAGGCGTCGAGGAATGATAACAGATCACACCCGGCCGTGAAGTCAACAATCTGGTCGATGCGCGGCAACAGGAAGGGGTCCTTAGGGAAAGCCTTATTAATATCTATGTAATCAATACACAGCCTCCACTTCCCATTCGCCTTGCGCACCACAACTGGATTGGCCAACCACGTCGGGTGGAGCACCCCTCTCACCAAACCTGCTACTTCCAACTTCCTGATCTCCTCTGTGATGAACTCCTGCCTTTCTAGAGCCTGCTTTCTGACCTTCTGCTTGATGGGCCGTGCGTGGGGGCAGATAGCTAGGTGGTGCTCAATCAACTCCCTGGGAACACCGGGGATGTTGGACGCTTGCCATGCAAACACGTCGACATTTGCCTGCAGGAAGGTGACGAGCGCTCCTTCCTATTTGCTGTCGAGGGTGGAGCCTATGATGAAGGCCCCTCCCGTGCCATCCTCCTCGACGGGCACCTTCTTGGTCTGCGGCAGCTCGGCTCTAGATCTCTTGCTCTTGTCGGTAGAGCTCTCTGGCATGTCCTCAACGGTAGCACAACACTCCGAGGAGGTGCGCTTGCCAGAGTGGGTGCGAGAGGTCTAGCCGGGCTCCTTTTTCCCTCCCGGGCCGTCAGCGGCAGGAGCAGGTGCCTTGACGGCAGCTGCTGCAACTGCTTCCCAGTAGAGTTTGTCGGTGCAAATCAGCGCGTCCTTCTTGTCGGAGGGGATGGAGATGATTGATACATCTCCAACGTATCTATAATTTTTGATTGCTCCATGCTATATTATCTACTGCTTTGGACTATATTGGGCTTTATTTTCCACTTTTATATTATTTTTGGGACTAACCTATTAACCGGAGGCCCAGCCCAGAATTGCTGTTTTTTGCCTATTTCAGTGTTTCGGATAAACGGAATACCAAACGGAGTCCAAACGGAATAAAATCTTCGGGAACATGCTTTTCTCACTGAACGTGGTCCAGGAGACTTGGACCCTGCTCCAAGGAACAAAAGAGGCGGTCACGAGGGTGGGGGGCGCCCCCCCTAGGGCGTGCCCCCTGCCTCGTGGGCCCCTCGTTGCTCCTCCGGCGTACTTCTTCCTCCTATATATACACACGTACCCCCAAACGATCAGAACAGGAGCCAAAAACCTAATTCCACTGCCGCAACTTTCTGTATCCACGAGATCCAATCTTGGGGCCTGTTCCGGAGCTCCGCCGGAAGAGGGCCGTCATCATGGAGGGCTTCTACATCATCATAGACACCCCGATGAAGTGTGAGTAGTTTACCTCAGACCTTCGGGTCCATAGTTAGTAGCTAGGTGGCTTCTTCTCTCTCTTTGAATATCAATACAAAGTTCTTCCCCTCTCTTGTGGAGATCTAGTCGATGTAATCTTCTTTTTGCGGTGTGTTTGTTGAGACCGATGAATTGGGGGTTTATGATCAAGTCTATCTATGAATAATATTTGAATCTTCTCTGAATTCTTTTATGTATGATTGGTTATCTTTGCAAGTCTTTTTGAATTATCCGTTTGGTTTGGCAAACTAGATTGGTAGTTCTTGCCATGGGAGAAGTGCTTAGCTTTGGGTTGGATCTTGTGGTGTCCTTACCCAGTGACAGAAGGGGCATCAAGGCACGTATTGTATCGTTTCCATCGAGGATAACAAGATGGGGTTTATTTCATATTGCATGAATTTATCTCTCTACATCATGTCATCTTGCTTAAGGCGTTACTCTGTTTTTAACTTAATACTCTGGATGCATGCTGGATAGCAGTCGATGAGTGGAGTAATAGTAGTAGATGCAGAATCGTTTCGATCTACTTGTTACGGACGTGATGCCTATATACATGATCATGCCTAGACATTCTCATAACTATGCTCAGTTCTGTCAATTGCTCAACAGTAATTTGTCCACCCACCGTAGAATACTTATGCTCTTGAGAGAAGCCACTAGTGAAACCTATGGCCCCCGGGTCTATTCTCATCATATCAATCTCCATTACTTTAATATTGCTTTGCTTTTTTACTTTGCTTTTACTTTTTTACTTTGCATCTTTATACCAAAAATACCAAAAATATTATATCTATCAGACCTCACTCTCGTAAGTGACCGTGAATGTCGCGACCGGTTTTCCGGGTATTAATTTCTAGAAAATGGCCATTGTGCTCACCAGCCCCAGATTACTATTAGCTGATCAGGCACCAACTTGATACAGAAATTTCAAGCAAAAAAATGTGCAGTACAAGACCATTCGGGTCTGTGAGTACAACAATTGGTTTCTAGTGGTCGATGGCGGAAGCGGTCTGTGGTTCACCACAGTCTATGGGACTCCATTTCCCACAGGAACAGCTGACCAGGTTAACTCCTATCTTCGCGAGGCTGCTATCACCGTTGCTTAGGTTCCGAGGCTGTCATCGCAACACTCCTCTCCAAGCAAGCAATCTGGCCAAGACAATAGCCAGGGACAAGCCAGTGAGTACTTTTGAATGTACTCGCAAACATTATGAACACGGGTATAATATAGCAAACGATATTCATGCTCTGAAAATATTCTATAATCACAACGTCAGTCATGAAAATAAAATCCCGATGCATGCAAGCAGGTTATTTATATGCAACAGGAATAGGTAATGACAGAATAGTAATAAAAAGCACCGATTGGATGTCTGAAGCGATGTCTCGAAAGGATAGTAAAAGTGAGCATGCCTAAATCGGGCGTCTTAGCGACACCACATAAAGGGCTTGTAAAGTAAATAAAATAACAAGCATGCCACAGTCGGGCGTCTAAGCGACGCCACATAAAGGGCTTGCAAGTAAATGAAATAACGAACCTGCGACAGTCGGGCGTCTGAGCGACGCCACATAAAGGGCATATAAGGTAATAACAAACATGCCACAGTCGGCCGTCTAAGCGACACCACATAAAGGGCTTATAAAGTAAATAAAATAACAAGCATGCCACAGTCGGGCGTTAAGCGATGCCACATAAAGGGCTTATAAAGTAAATAAAATAACAAGCATGCCACAGTCAGGCGTCTAAGAGACGCCACATAAAGGGCTTATAAAGTAAATAAAATAACAAGCATGCCATAGTCAGGCGTCTAAGCGACGCCACATAAAGGGCTTGTAAGTAAATGAAATAACGAACCTGCCACAGTCGGGCGTCTGAGCGACACCACATAAAGGGCTTATATGAAAACATAATCATAGTGAATATCCAGGAGGTGGTACCGTCCCAGGGATATTCCTTATTTCAAACAAAGCAAACGGTTAGTCCATAATGATAATAACCATAACCATCATATATCACAAGTCATAATCAATATTCGGGTTTAGTAGTTTCTCCTCCGAAGACCGACACTAAGACCGACACTTGACCCATCCCAGACTATAGTCCTTAACCATGGACATGGCTATTCGAATAGGTTTAATCTCTGTAGAGGGTGTACTCTTTACCCACAAGTAACGGATTCCTGTAGTCCATCGGGACTAATTCCGTCTACGGCCTTTTAGTTGACAACACGCCTGGCTTGCACACACCAGCTTAACTTTACTTGTGTCAGGAATCACCCGCGACAATTGTTAAGCAAAACTCTAAGTGGGGAGGCTACAACCTCGCGTAGCATGGGATCAAATTTCTATCGCACGCTCTAAGGGGTGCCCCCCTCTCGGTCCCAACTGGATACACCCATGCCCCTGGACCAGGTGGCATGCCTACCGGCTACAACCGGTATCTTCCACCATGGCCTCTCTGTACAGTGTGTGCCAAGACAAGGGTTAACAACTTACAGCAGGGACTAGTGGCAGTACGAAACAAGTATGGGGGTTACTGGAACAAGACTCGATCTATGGCCGACTCAGGAGGCTTATAAATTCCCTGCATGACATGTATATCAAATATATTTCGACCAACAAAATCACCACCCATTATACCTTACTATGCCATACCGGACATAACCGTCCCGACGGAGACCGGCGACAAGCTCACGCCTACCCAAGGCAGAGGCTTTCCCGGATTCCTTTCCGGCATGCATGCAAGGCACATGAGGATGCTTACCATCACAAGTATATTCATTTCCAACAGCAAGGAAATCACTAATATGCATTCATGCAAATGATCGCATCATCACATAAAATAACGAGTTCTCCGAAATAAGGTGGTGTTATAATCGTGTCAACCAACACATCAAAAATATTATGCCAGGGTTCAAGATGCTTGCCTTCATGGTGTGGAAGGGCAGGGTGCACTCCAAATCTTTTGAAAGCTTTCTTCTCTTCCAAAATCCTATTTTCAAAAATATGCAAATAACACATATTTCAAAAACAGTACAAAAAAGTTGTTTGGAAAATTTTCAAATAAATCTCAAAATAAACTAGACAGAATTTGAGGGATGTAGGAAAAAGAATCAACTCATTTGGAGTTGTATTTAAAAAGTTAAGCTCAGTCAAAGTTTTGGTAAAAATCTGTTACTTAAAATTAAAACAGAAAAAGAAAAACGTTTCGAATATACGTACACGTTGAAGGCGTATTCTGGAAACGCGCCTCCACTTATCCAGCATGGACCGAGCATGTGTCACGGACAATGGGCCCGCCTGGCCCACTGGTCAGGTTTGACTAGTCCACCTTCTCTCCTCTTCCTCTGCCCGAGAGGGGGCGGAACTCCGGCGACGCTCGCCGGCGAGCGACGGCGCCGTTCGAGAAACAGAGGTCACCCGCGGGCTCAGGGGGCCGAAGCGGTCACTCCGGTGGTCACTTTGGTCTCTGGGGTGGACGGAGCTGCCGGTGGCGAGCTCCGCAGCGGACGGTGGCCGTCGGGCAAAGTGGGTTTGGGGCTACGGTGGTTCTCGATCGGAATCGAGCTGGGGGATGGGTTCAGGGAAGAGAGAGAGAGCTTCTGGTGAAGAGAGTGGAGAGGGGGAGGCCCTGGTGGTGCCGGAATGGCCGGGGCAGTAGCGGCGGCAGGAGTTGCCGGAGAGGAAGAAGACGACCTCCTCGGGTCGATTGGCTGCCATGGGGGGACTAGAGGAGTGGACTGAGGTTGCATGAGTGCGGGGACGAGCTCGGGGCTTCCTTTTATAGGCGAGGCAAGGCGGTTCCGCGATGGCCATGGATAAGGTCACCGGCGACTGCCATTCTGTAGCTAGGGCGTCAAGGCGGCGATGAGCGCTATGGGCCACGCTTGTGGATGAGCTCGCGCTGCTCCAGGGGGCAGGTGGCGAGCGGGAGAGGCTCGGGCGGCACCGACCTGAGCAGGGGCTGTCGGGCGGCCGTGGCGGCTAGCTCCTGGCCTGTCGGGGACGTGGTGAGGGGCTGCTTGGCGTGATGCGGTGAGAAGGGGAGCGTGTGGCGCGGCTCTGCAGTGAGGGTAAAATCAGGGGCGCGACGCGGCGGCTCGGGCGCGGCACGTGCAAAACGTGTGCTCTGCTCGCGCCCAGAGCACGCACGGAACGTGCTCGACAAAATGCTAATGCATGTAAGAAGGCTCTAAACCACAAGAGGGTTAGTAGGTTGGGGTTGTAGGTTAGGGCAAAACCATTGGACATGCTGGTCTGGTCAGGGGATCAGGTTCATAACACAAACTTACAATCATGCCAAATCTGTCCATGCCCACAGGGTGTTTGACAAAATGCCAGAGGCATCTAGGCAGTGCTTGGAGTGGTCAAAATCTCCAGATGGTGGTCTCATTAGATGCATAAGAGGGTGGTGAGGTTAGTTTGCCAAATGCAGAAACTTGATAGTGCAAGATTTGCAAAACTACAATTTTGGACAAGAGGTAAATGGCATCATTTCATGAACCAAAAATGATCCAATGGGTGCCTGCTCCTGGACTTAGGGGTTTAGTAGGGAGGACTACAAGTAGGAAAAGGAATCATGGAAAAAGGAGCAACTAAAACTGTGGTTGTTGTACAAATCCTCAAGTTGGACCAGAATGAAAGTGAGGTTGGTTCACTCAAGTTTTTCAAATAACATCACTGGGTTTTTGCGTAAAGTTGAATCATATGCTACTACCAACATCCCATAATTTTGGTGGAGGCTAGAAAGAAATATTTCATTGAGTTGTAGTGAAAAATTGCACTCTGGACCAGAGAAGAAAATTGGGTGCACAGCTCAAAATATTTCATGAATAAAAGATATTTTTGTATAAAAGTGATTTAAAAACATCACATGACATATCCAAATTTGGTTGGAATTTTAAGTGAATTTATCAAATGGTTGTAGTTCAAATATGGCCTTATAACCTTGAAAAATCATTTTACAAGAAAATAAAGATCAAGCAAATTAATTATGTAATTTGTTCAACTAATAATAAAAGTTTTTCTAGAGAGGTTAAACAAGTCCAATAACATATTTGAAAAGTTTTCACTTTGGCGAAAAACTCCATAATAACAAGGGAGAAAAATGGTTCAAAAAAATCAAAAGGGAGCCCAGAAAATAAAAGTTTTAATCTCCTGGCAAAACTTTAATTAACGAACAAAGTTAAAATTTTGGGGTGTCACAACACTACCCCCCTTAAGAAAAATCTCGTCCTCGAGATTTTCTAAATATTGTTTTGAAAAACAAATACTCCACGGTCACGTGTTTTTGCAAGCAGGGTATGCGTTCGAGCGATTGTGGTTGTGAGTCTGCTGTCGTGGTGCTGTGTGAAATAAAATAATCCATGTCGTGAGAAGGTGTATGATGCAGTAGCTCTGGGAAAAGAAATCTTATTCCGGGATTTTTTTTCGCGAGGGAAAACGATTAATTTAAAGGAGCATAAACCACAACAAAACTACACACATTAGTAGAAGCCAAATAATTGACTCGTCGCACAAACTCAGGGTATCACGCATAAGTCACACACATAAATAAATGTTGCAACAAAGAACACAGCAGCGACGTCTAAAATGGAAACAGTAACTGGACAGGGTCCCGAGAAAACGTCTCTGGTACTGGGACTCATTCCTCTTCTATCGGGGGAAGTGGATTGACCAGTTTATGTATGTGTCTCTCTTGGTCGGGCCTCAGAGTTCTGCCGATGGCGATCTGAGGATTTAAATCCGCGAGGCTCTGAAGATAACCCATCACACGTTGGGTTAAAGGTTCTTGAGCGATGACGTACTGAACAAGGTTGGCCAGTACTGGGTCTCTCTCAATTCGTCCACCGGGAAAAGATGTTACTTCTCCGGGTGCTGCACGGCTCAGAAAGTAATAATACCCTCGTTCGTTGGCATAGGGTACCACCAATCGAAGGCGAGCAAGCGCTTCGTATGCAACAGCTTCTATGGCCATATGTGGGGCTGGCATAGATTTTCCTACGAAGGAGACCTTCGTTGGGTCTTGGTTTGAGTTTATGGGTGGGATGTGTACTGCTGCCCAATATATCGAGGTGGAAGGGGTGATTCTTGATTTGAATAGCTCGTACTGGGGTGGCTGGGTAGTGCCCATGGTACTGCAGGTAAAATCCCACAATATCTTGACAAAACTACCCAGGGTTGCATCTGGAGTTCTCAGATGAATACTAGGGCTCGGCATGGCAAGAAATGGTTGTGAGGATGGTGGACAAGATGAGGGGTGCTTGCTAGGGTCACGCGGTGGCCTATTTATAGCACCGGAGCTGGGTCATTTTTCCGTGGTGAAAGGTAATGATTTTGCCAGCTCAGCTCCAAGGGTTGGGGTCAAAGCCACAAATACATATCTCACCAAAGTGACGTATCACTGTGGAGTTGTCAGGGTGGTTTTGGTAGTTGTGCCCGGAAAATATGCAACTATCTGCTGACATACCCATGCAAGGTTACTATTTAAAACAGAGGCACGATGACAGGCTGCGTTTATATACATGGTCACACGAGGATACACTGGGATTCGACACTACTCGAGTGACTTAGTCTACCTCGTTCATATCCAAGCGGGTGTGCCTTGCGGATGTCGAGGCTTCTCCCTCGGCTTCGCCGTCGGGGTTAGCTGGAGGGGGTGGAGGAACTGCAGGGTCGGGGTAGCGATGATGGCCATCGCGGGGATTGTTGGCCACAATCCCATTGGAGTGTGTTCCCAAAAGGCGACGAAGCGCTTCTGGGGTCATCAAAGCACCTTGGTTGGTGGCTGGGGCTGACCTCAAGGTCTCGATTGGTTGTCCGAACAGCACGACTGGGTTGTCGGCGTCGGGCTCATCTTCTCTTCTTACCGGGGCTTGGCGAATCAGTTCTCCACGAGCCACGATCAGATCAAGTGTGATTTGATCGAACAATCCTTCTAGTGCACCTACATAGCGCACTAGGTGCAACAATGCAGGATCTGTCTCGTGATCTCCGTTGACAACTCGGGGTGGTCTACTGTATCCGTCACGGCTGGGGTATTAGTAGAAGGAGCGACAGTTAACTCTGGGTGACAAGTGCCGGAGTTGGACTATAGCTTCTCGAGCAGCTAGTTGGATGGCTTGTGGCTCAAAAGAAGTTGTCCTTCCGGTGAACCTGTAGGGGCGTTCTGGCGATAGACCCCTACCATAGACGTGCACAGTGGCCCAGAATTGACGGCTCTCACTGCTCACGGACCCTTGGTACACCACATATTCTGGGGGTTCTCCTAACGCAAAGGCACGGCGGGTGAGGTTTGCTAGCACGGTCACAAAACCTCCAAGGTTGGTTGCTGTGGTCTCAATGTGGACGATGGGTCCTGGCATTTTAGCTCGGTTTGGATAGAGGCTGTGCTGTGTTGGGTTGAGGCTAGCATGCCCTTTTATAGAAAAGAGGACGGAGTCTTCCTTCGCACGCTTGCGAAAAAAGACTATTCAGGATTCGGTCACTGGCGCATGATCGAAAGGTTAGGTTAATAGGTTGGGCACCGACTGCCAACAAGGTGTCGGGTCACTGTATGGCTATCTTGCAAGGGAAGTTTGGCTGGGGTTCGGTTAAGGTCTAGTGGGTTGGTTCACCTAGGTTTATTAACCTGGCTAGGATAGGGTCAGCCAATGGTCAGCATGGTTCTGATACCAAGTTTGTCGCGACCGGTTTTCCGGGTATTAATTTCCAGAAAATGGCCGTTGTGCTCACCAGCCCCAGGATTACTGTTAGCTGATGAGGCACCAACTTGATACAGAAATTTCAAGCAAAAAAAATGTGCAGTACATGACCATTCGGGTCTATGAGTACAACAATTGGTTTCTAGTGGTCGATGGCGGAAGCGGTTTGTGGGTCACCACGGTCTATGGGACTCCATTTCCCATAGGAACAGCTGACCAGGTTAACTCCTATCTTCGCGAGGCTGCTATCACTGTTGCTTAGGTTCCGAGGCTGTCATCGCAGCGCTCCTCTCCAAGCAAGCAATCTGGCCAAGACAATAGCCAGGGACAAGCCAGTGAGTACTTTTGAATGTACTTGCAAACATTATGAACACGGGTATAATATAGCAAACGATATTCATGCTCTGAAAATATTCTATAATCACAACGTCAGTCATGAAAATAAAATCCCGATGCATGCAAGCAGGTTATTTATATGCAACAGGAATAGGTAATGACAGAATAGTAATAAAAAGCACCGATCGGATGTCTGAAGCGACGTCTCGAAAGGATAGTAAAAGTGAGCATGCCTCAATCCGGCGTCTTAGCGACACCACATAAAGGGCTTATAAAGTAAATAAAATAACAAGCATGCCACAGTCGGGCGTCTAAGTGACGCCACATAAAGGGCTTGTAAGTAAATGAAATAATGAACCTGCCACAGTCGGGCGTCTGAGCGACGCCACATAAAGGGCATATAAGGTAATAACAAACATGCCACAGTCGGGCATCTAAGCGACACCACATAAAGGGCTTATAAAGTAAATAAAATAACAAGCATGCCACAGTCGGGCGTTAAGCGACGCCACATAAAGGGCTTATAAAGTAAATAAAATAACAAGCATGCCACAGTCAGGCGTCTAAGCGACGCCACATAAAGGGCTTATAAAGTAAATAAAATAACAAGCATGCCACAGTCGGGCGTCTAAGCGACGCCACATAAAGGGCTTGTAAGTAAATGAAATAACGAACCTGCCACAGTCGGGCGTCTGAGCGACACCACATAAAGGGCTTATATGAAAACATAATCATAGTGAATATCCAGGAGGTGATACCGTCCCAAGGATATTCCTTATTTCAAACAACGCAAACGGTTAGTCCATAATGATAATAACCATAACCATCATATATCACAAGTCAAAATCAATATTCGGGTTTAGTAGTTTCTCCTCCGAAGACCGACACTAAGACCGACACTTGACCCATCCCAAACTGTAGTCCTTAACCATGGACACGGCTATTCGAATATGTTTAATCTCTGTAGAGGGTGTACTCTTTACCCACGAGTAACGGATTCCTGTAGTCCATCGGGACTAATTCCGTCTATGGCCTTTTAGTTGACAAGATGCCTGACTTGCACACACCAGCTTAACTTTACTTGTGTCAGGAATCACCCACGACACTTGTTAAGCAAAACTCTAAGTGGGGAGGCTACAACCTCGCGTAGCATGGGATCAAATTTCTATTGCGCGCTCTAAGGGGTGCCCCCCTCTCGGTCCCAACCGGATACACCCATGCCCTCGGACCAGGTGGCATGCGTACCGGCTACAACCGGTATCTTCCACCATGGCCTCTCTGTACGGTGTGTGCCAAGACAAGGGTTAACAACTTACTGAACCATACCCTACCTACGGCAGGGACTAGTGGCAGTACGAAACAAGTATGGGTGTTACTGGAACAAGACTCGATCTTTGGCCCACTCAGGAGGCTTATAAATTCCCTGCATGACATGTATATCAAATATATTTTGACCAACAAAATCACCACCCATTATACCTTACTATGCCATACCGGACATAACCGTCCCGACGGAGACCGGCGACAAGCTCACGCCTACCCAAGGCAGAGGCTTTCCCGGATTCCTTTCCGGCATGCATGCAAGGCACATGAGGATGCTTACCATCACAAGTATATTCATTTCCAACAGCAAGGAAATCACTAATATGCATTCATGCAAATGATCGCATCATCACATAAAATAGCGAGTTCTCCGAAATAAGGTGGTGTTATAATCGTGTCAACCAACACATCAAAAATATTACGCCAGGGTTCAAGATGCTTGCCTTCATGGTGTGGAAGGGCAGGGTGCACTCCAAATCTTTTGAAAGCTTTCTTCTCTTCCAAAATCCTATTTTCAAAAATATGCAAATAACACATATTTCAAAAACAGTACAAAAAAGTTGTTTGGAAAATTTTCAAATAAATCTCAAAATAAACTAGACAGAATTTGAGGGATGTAGGAAAAAGAATCAACTCATTTGGAGTTGTATTTAAAAAGTTAAGCTCAGTCAAAGTTTTGGTAAAAATCTGTTACTTAAAATTAAAACAGAAAAAGAATAACGTTTCGAATATACGTACATGTCGAAGGCGTATTCTGGAAACGCGCCTCCACTTATCCAGCATGGGCCGAGCGTGTGTCACTGACAGTGGGCCCGCCTGGCCCACTGGTCAGGTTTGACTAGTCCACCTTCCCTCCTCTTCCTCTGCCCGAGAGGGGGCGGAACTCCGGCGACGCTCGCCGGTGAACAGCGGCACCGTTCGAGAATAGAGGTCACCCGCGGGCTCAGGGGGCCGAGGCGGTCACTCCGGTGGTCACTTTTGTCTCTGGGGTGGACGGAGCTGCCGGCGGCGAGCTCCACAGCGGACGGTGGCCGTCGGGCAAAGTGGGTTTGGGGCTACGGTGGTTCCCGATCGGAATCGAGCAGGGGGATGGGTTCACGGAAGAGAGAGAGAGCTTCTGGTGAAGAGAGTGGAGAGGGGGAGGCCCTGGTGGTGCCGGAATGGCTAGGGCAGTAGCGGCTGCAGGAGTTGCCGGAGAGGAAGAAGACGACCTCCTCGGGTCGATTGGCTGCCATGGGGGGAACTAGAGGAGTGGACTGAGGTTGCATGAGTGCGAGGATGAGCTCGGGGCTTTCTTTTATAGGCGAGGCAAGGCGGTTCCGCGGAGGCCGTGGATAAGGTCACCGGCGACCGCCATTCTGTAGCTAGTGCATCATGGCGGCGACGAGCGCTAGGGGCCATGCTTGTGGATGAGCTTGCGTTGCTCCAGGGGGCAGGTAGAGAGCGGGAGAGGCTCGGGCGGCGCAGACCTGAGACCTGAGCAGGGGCTGTCGGACGGCCGTGGCGGCTAGCTCCTAGCCTGCCGCGGGCGTGGCGAGGGGCTGCTTGGCATGATGCGGTGAGAAGGGGAGCATGTGGCGATCCTCTGCAGTGAGGGCAAAACCAGGGGCGCGACGCGGCGGCTCGGGCGCGGCACGTGCAAAACGCGTGCTCTGCTCACGCAAGAGCACGCACGGAACAAGCTCGACAAAATGCTAATGCATGTAAGAAGGCTCTAAACCACAAGAGGGTTAGCAGGTTGGGGTTGTAGGTTAGGGCAAAACCATTGGACATGCTGGTCTGGTCAGGGGATTAGGTTCATAACACAAACTTACAATCATGCCAAATCTGTCCATGCCCACTTGGTGTTTGACAAAATTCCAGAGGCATCTAGGCAGTGCTTGGAGTGGTCAAAATCTCCAGATGGTGGTCTCATTAGATGCGTAAGAGGGTGGTGAGGTTAGTTTGCCAAATGCAGAAACTTGATAGTGCAAGATTTGCAAAACTACAATTTTGGACAGGAGGTAAATGGCATCATTTCATGAACCAAAAATGATCCAATGGGTGCCTGCTCCTGGACTTAGGGGTTTAGTAGGGAGGACTACAAGTAGGAAAAGGGATCATGGAAAAAGGAGCAACTAAAACGGTGGTTGCTGTACAAATCCTCACGTTGGACCAGAATGAAAGTGAGGTTGGTTCACTCAAGTTTTTCAAATAACATCACTGGGTTTTTGCATAAAGTGGAATCATATGCTACTACCAACATCCCATGATTTTGGTGGAGGCTAGAAAGAAATATTTAAATGAGTTGTAGTCAAAAATTTCACTCTGGACCAGAGAAGAAAATTGGGTGTAGAGCTCAAAATATTTCATGAATAAAAGATATTTTTGTATAAAAGTGATTTAAAAACATCACATGACATCTCCAAATTTTGGTTGGAATTTTAAGTGAATTTATCAAATGGTTGTAATTCAAATATGGCCTTATAACCTTGAAAAACCATTTTCAAGAAAATAAGGATCAAGCAAATTAATTATGTAATTTGTTCTACTAATAAAATAAAAGTTTTTCTAGAGAGGTTAAACAAGTCCAATAACATATTTCAAAAGTTTTCACTTTGGGGAAAAACTCCATAATAACAAGGGAGAAAAGTGGTTCAAAAAAATCAAAACGGAGCCCAGAAAATAAAAGTTTTAATCTCCTGGCAAAATTTTAATTAACAAACAAAGTTCAAATTTTGGGGTGTCATAGTGAAGGGATTGACAACCCCTAATCGCGTTGGTTGCGAGTAGCTATCGCTTTGTGCATGTATGAGGGACTTGAGTGTGGGCTCCTACTGGATTGATACCTTGGTTCTCAAAAACTGAGGGATATACTTACGCTACTCTGCTGCATCATCCCTTCCTCTTCGGGGAAAACCAACGCAAGCTCAAGACGTAGCAAGAAGGATTTCTGGCGCCGTTGCCGGGGAGTCTACGCAAAAAGTCAACATACCAAGTACCCATCAGAATCCCTATCTCTCGCATTACATTATTTTCCATTTGCCTCTCGTTTTCCTCTCCCCCCAATTCACCTTTGCCGTTTTATTCGCCCTCTCTCTCTATCCTCCCGCTCTATTTGCCTCTTTTTGCACGTTGCTTTTGTTTGCTTGTTTGTTAGTTTGCTTGTTTGTCGCGATGGCTCAAGATACTACTAAATTGTGTGACTTCACCAATACCAATAATAATGATTTCCTTAGCACTCTGATTTCTCCACTTACCGATGCTGAATCTTGTGAAATTAATACTGCTTTGTTGAATCTTGTTATGAAAGATCAATTTGCTGGCCTTCCTAGTGAAGATGCCGCTACTCATCTGAATAGCTTTGTTGATTTATGTGATATGCAAAAGAAAAAAGATGTCAATAATGATGTCGTTAAATTGAAGCTATTTCCTTTTTCGCTTAGAGATCATGCTAAAGCTTGGTTTTCGTCTTTGCCTAAGAATAGTATTGATTCATGGAACACGTGCAAAGATGCTTTTATCTCGAAGTATTTTCCTCCCGCTAAGATCATCTCTCTTAGAAACGATATTATGAACTTTAAACCACTTGATCATGAACATGTTGCACAAGCTTGGGAGAGAATGAAATTAATGATACGTAATTGCCCTACTCATGGTTTGAATTTGTGGATGATTATACATAATTTTTATGCCGGATTGAATTTTGCTTCTAGAAATCTTTTAGATCCGGCCTCGGGAGGCACTTTTATGGAAATCACTTTAGGAGATGCTAATAAACTCCTAGATAATATTATGGTTAATTATTCTCAATGGCATACTGAAATATCTTTTAATAAAAAAGTGCATGCGATAGAAGAATTCAATCTGTTGAGTGGAAAGATGGATGAAGTTATGAAATTATTTGCTACTAAAAGTGTTTCTTCTGATCCTAATGATATGCCTTTGTCTACTTTGATTGATAATAACAATGAATCTATGGATGTGAATTTTGTTGGTAGGAATAATTTGGTAACAACGCTTATAGAGGGAATTTTAATCCTAGGCCATATACTAGTAATCCTTCTAATAATTATGGGAATTCCTACAATAACTCTTATGGAAATTATAATAAGATACCCTCTGATTTTGAATCTAATATTAAAGAATTTATTTCTTCGCAAAAGAATTTTAATGCTATGATTGAAGAAAAATTGCTTAAGATTGATGATTTGGCTAGGAACATTCATAGAATCGCTCTTGATGTTGATTCTTTGAAACATAGATCTATTCCACCTAAGCATGATATCAATGAGTCTCTAAAAGCCATGAGAATTTGAATTGATGAGTGTAAGGAAAGAACCGCTAGGATGTGTGCTTCCAAAGATGCCTTTATTAAAGCGTGTTCTTCCAATACCTATGAAAATCAAGATGAATATCTAAAAGTTATTGATGTGTCTCCTATTAAATCTTTATTTTGCAATATGAATCTTGATGAAACTGAATATGATCTTCCTTTACCTAGAAGGCATTCCAAAAATTCGGAGTGTTTAGATCTTAATGATGAAATTGATGAAAGTGGGATTGAAAGAAATAAAAATCTAGATATTGCTAAACCCACTATATTCGATTTCAAGGAATTTAATTATGAAAGTTGCTCTTTAATTGATTGTATTTCCTTGTTGCAATCCGTGCTAAATTCTTTCATATGCTTATAGTCAAAATAAAGCCTTCACCGAACATATTGTTGATGCCTTGATGCAATCTTATGAAGAAAAACTTGAGTTGAAAGTTTCTATCCCTCGAAAACTCTATGATGAGTGGGAACCAAATATTAAAATTAAAATTAAAGATCATGAGTTTTATGCTTTGTGTGATTTGGGTGCTAGTGTCTCTACTATTCCCAAGACTCTGTGTGACCTACTACATTTCCGTAACTTTGATGATTGCTCTCTAAACTTGCATCTTGCGGATTCCACTATTAAGAAACCTATGGGAAGGATTAATGATGTTCTTATTGTTGCAAATAGGAATTATGTGTCTGTAGATTTCATTGTTCTTGATATAGATTGCAACCTTCTTGCCCTATTATTCTTGGTAGACCTTTCCTTAGAACGGTTGGTGCGATTATTGATATGAAGGAAGGGAATATTAGATTTAAATTTCCATTAAAAAGGGCATGGAACACTTTCCAAGAAAGAAAATAAAATTACCATATGAAACTATCATGAGAGCCACTTATGGATTGCCTACCAAAGATGGCAATACCTAGATCTATCCTCGCTTTTATGCCTAGCTAGGGGCGTTAAACGATAGCGCTTGTTGGGAGGCAACCCAATTTTATTTTTGTTCCTAGCCTTTTGCTCCTGTTTAGTAATAAATAAATTATTTAGCATCTTTTTTGGTTGTGTTTTTTGTGTTTAATTAGTGTTTGTGCCAAGTAGAACCGTTGGGAAGACTTGGGGAAAGTCTTGTTGAACTTGCTGTAAAAAACAGAAACTTTAGCGCTCACGAGAACTGCTGTCATTTTTATTTGAAGAGTGCTATTTAGTTAAAAAAAATTCAGATGATTAATAGATAAATTCCTCACGTCCAGAAATTTATTTTAGAATTTTTGGGGTTCCAGATCTTGCGCTAGCTACATATTACTACATACTGTTCTGTTTTTGACAGATTCTTTTTTTCGTGTGTTGTTTGCTTATTTTGATGAATCTATGGCTAGTAAAATAGTTTATAATCCATAGAGAAGTTTGAATACAGTAGTTTTAACACAAATATAAATAAATAATGAGTTCATTACAGTACCTTGAAGTGGTCTTTTGTTTTCTTTCGCTAATGGAGCTCACGAGTTTTCTATTTTGAGTTTTGTGTTGTGAAGTTTTCAACTTTTGGGTGAATTCTTTTGATGGATCATGGAACAAGGAGTGGCAAGAGCCTAAGCTTGGGGATGCCCATGGCACCCCCAAGATAATCCAAGGACACCAAGAAGTCAAAGCTTGGGGATTCCCCGGAAGGCATCCCCTCTTCCGTCCACTTCCATCGGTAATTTACTTGGAGCTATATTTTTATTCACCAACATGATATGTGTTTTGCTTGGAGCGTCTTGTATTATTTGTGTATTTTTGTCTTAGTATGCCACAATCATCCTTGATTTACACACCTTTTGAGAGAGCCATACATGAATTAAAATTTGATAGAATACTCTATGTGCTTCACTTATATCTTTTGAGCTAAGTAGTTTTGCTCTATGTGCTTCACTTATATCTTCTGAGCATTATAATTTTGCTCTATGTGCTTCACTTAGATCTTTTAGAGAACGGTGGTGGATTTGTTTTAAAGAAACTATTGGTCTCTCATGCTTCACTTAAATTATTTTGAGAGTCTATTAATAGCATGGTAATTTGCTTAATAATAATATGCTTGGTATTCAAGATTTGTGAAATTTTCTTTTGAGTGTCTTGAATACTAAGAAAAGATTGAAGCATGATAATTGTTTTGAGATATGGAGGTGATAATATTAAAGTCATGCTAGTTGAGTAGTTGTGAATTTAAATAATACTTGTGTTAAAGTTTGTGATTCCCGTAGCATGCACGTATGGTGAAACGTTATGTGATGAAGTCGGAGCATGATTTATTTATTGATTGTCTTCCTTATGAGTGACGGTCAGGGATGAGCGATGGTATTTTCCTACCAATCTATCCCCCTAGGAGCATGCGCGTAATACTTTGCTTTAATAACTTCTAGATTTTTGCAATAAGTATATGAGTTCTTTATGACTAATGTTGAGTCCATGGATTATACGCACTCTCACCATTCCACATTTGCTAGCCTCTCTAATACCGTGCACCTTTCGCCGGTATCATACACCTACCATATACCTTCCTCAAAGCAGCCACCATACCTACCTATTATGGCATTTCCATAGCCATTCCGAGATATATTGCTATGCAACTTTCCACCGTTTCGTTCATGACACACTCCACCATTGTCATATTGCATATCCCGGTACACCGCCAGATGCATTCACATAGAGTCATATTTTGTTGTAAGTATCGAGTTGTAATTGTTGAGTTATAAGAAAAATAAAAGTGTGATGATCATCATTATTAGAGCATTGTCCTAGTGAGGAAAGAATGATGGAGACTATGATTCCCCCATATGTCGGGATGAGACTCCGGACGAAAAAAAGAGGCCAAAGAAGCCCAAATAAAAAGAGGCCATGAAAAAAGGGGAAAGGCCCAAATAAAAAAATAAAAAAATGAAATGAGAGAAAAATAGAGAAGGGACAATGTTACTATCCTTTTTCCACACTTGTGCTTCAAAGTAGCACCATGATGTTCATAGTAGAGAGTCTCTCATGTTATCACTTTCATATACTAGTGGGAATTTTTCATTATAGAACTTGGCTTCTATATTCCAATGATGGGCTTCCTCAAAAATTGCCCTAGGTCTTCATGAGCAATCAAGTTGGATGCACACCGACTTAGTTTCAGTTTGAGCTTTCATATACTTATAGCTCTAGTGCATCCGTTGCATGGCAATCCCTACTCACTCACATTGATATCTATTGATGGGCATCTCCATAGCCCGTTGATACGCCTAGTTGATGTGAGACCATCTTCTCCTTTTTGTCTTCTTCACAACCACATTTCTATTCCACCTATAGTGCTATATCCATGGCTCACGCTCATGTATTGCGTGAAGATTGAAAAAGTTCTGAAAAAGATAGAGTATGAAACAATTGCTTGGCTTGTCATCGAGGGTTGTGCTTGATTTAAATACTTTGTGTGGTGAATATGGAGCATAGCCAGACTATATGCTTGAAGTATTATTATTTTTTATGTCAATATAAACTTTTGTCTTGAATCTTTCTAATCTGAATATTCATACCACAATTAAGAAGATTTACATTGAAATTATGCCACGTAGCACTCTGCATAAAAAATTCTCTTTTTGTCATTTACCTACTCGAGGACGAGCAGGAATTAAGCTTGGGGATGCCTGATACGTCTCCAACGTATCTATAGTTTTTGATTACTCCATGCTATATTATCTACTGTTTTGGACTATATTGGGCTTTATTTTCCACTTTTATCTTATTTTTGGGACTAACCTATTAACCGGAGGCCCAGCCCAGAATTGCTTTTTTTGCCTATTTTAGTGTTTCGGATAAACGGAATATCAAACGGAGTCCAAACGGAATAAAATCTTCGGGAACGTGATTTTCTCACCGAACGTGATCCAGGAGACATGGACCCCGCTCCAAGGAACAAAAGCGGCGGTCACAAGGGTGGGGGGTGCCCCTTGCCTCGTGGGCCCCTCGTTGCTCCTCCGGCGTACTTCTTCCTCCTATATATACACACGTACCTCCAAACGATCAGAACAGGAGCGAAAAACCTAATTCCACCGCCGCAACTTTCTGTATCCACGAGATCCCAACTTGGAGCCTGTTCCGGAGCTCCGCCGGAAGAGGGCCGTCATCATGGTGGGCTTCTACATCATCATAGCCTCTCCAATGAAGTGTGAGTAGTTTACCTCAGACCTTCGGGTCCATAGTTAGTAGCTAGATGGCTTCATCTCTCTCTTCGAATCTCAATACAAAGTTCTTCCCCTCTCTTGTGGAGATCTATTCGATGTAATCTTCTTTCTGCGGTGTGTTTGTTGAGACCGATGAATTGTGGGTTTATGATCAAGTCTATCTATGAATAATATTTGAATCTTCTCTGAATTCTTTTATGTATGATTGGTTATCTTTGCAAGTCTCTTTGAATTATCCGTTTAGTTTGGCCAACTAGATTGGTAGTTCTTGCCATGGGAGAAGTGCTTAGCTTTGAGTTCGATCTTGCGATGTCCTTACCCAATGACAGAAGGGGCAGCAAGGCACGTATTGTATCGTTGCCATCGAGGATAACAAGATGGGGTTTATTTCATATTGCATGAATTTGTCTCTCTAAATCATGTCATCTTGCTTAAGGCGTTACTCTGTTTTTAACTTAATACTCTAGATGCATGCTGGATAGCGGTCGATGAGTGGAGTAATAGTAGTAGATGCAGAATCATTTCGATCTACTTGTCACTGACGTGATGCCTATATACATGAACATGCCTAGATATTCTCATAACTATGCTCAATTTTGTCAATTGCTCAACAGTAATTTGTTCACCCACCGTAGAATACTTATGCTCTTGAGAGAAGCCACTAGTGAAACCTATGGCCCCCGGGTCTATTCTCATCATATCAATCTCCATTACTTTAATCTTGCTTTGCTTTTTTACTTTGCTTTTACTTTTTACTTTGCATCTTTATACCAAAAATACCAAAAATATTATATCTATCAGATCTCACTCTCGTAAGTGACCGTGAAGGGATTGACAACCCCTAATCGCGTTGGTTGCGAGTAGCAAATGCTTTGTGTAGGTACGAGGGACTTGAGCGTGGGCTCCTACTGGATTGATACATTGGTTCTCAAAAACTGAGGGAAATACTTACGCTACTCTACTGCATCATCCCTTCCTCTTCGGGGAAAACCAATGCAAGCTCAAGAAGTAGCAATGATGGTCAACGGCCGGGGCATCTTTAGCATGTTGTAGGCGTAGTGTGACACCGCCATGAACTTGGCCAATGCAGGGCGGCCGAGGATCCCGATGTAGGGCAAGGGGATCTCAGCCACGTCGAAGACGATCCTCTCTGTCCTGTAGTTCAACTCTCCTCCAAATGTCACAGGCAGTGTGACCTTTCCCTTCGGCTAGATCCTCCCCGGATTGACCCCTTGAAACGTGTCCGTTTCCTCGAGGTCTCCATCAGGGATTTTCAATCTTTTGATCATGACAGGCGAGATCAGGTTCAGGCCGGCCCCGCCATCAACCAACATCTTGTTCACCCTGAGGTTGCGTATTATTGGCGAGACCAACAATGGCAAACACCCAACCGCGGTAGTGCGGTCAGGGTGGTCCTCGACGTCAAAGATGAGGGGCGTGCTGGACCACTTCAGCGGCTTTTGAGCGTCGAACGACGACTCTGCTGCTGTAATCTCATGCGCCCACTGCTTGAGCTGGCCATGAGAGGTATGCAGCGAGGCGCCACCATCGACGCACATGGCCTCCGTAGCCTTCTGGAACCCTTGCTCACCAGACTCATCGTCCTCGTCGTGATCGTCGTCTTCTTGTTTCTTGTTGCGGGCCCGAGCGGGCCTCTCTTGCTGGTTGTCCTTGCCGGGGCGGCCTCCTTGGCCACCATGCTTCTTGCCGGATCCCTCAGCACCGTCCTGGTCCTTCTCCTTGTCCCGCCTTTCATACTCAGCCTTTTGCTTCTCAGCAAGCAGCTCAACTTGTCGGCAGTTTTGGAGGTCGTGGCCCTTGGTGCAGTGGATCTTGCAGTATTGCTTGCCGGAGCTTCCTGGCTTGTCGGTAGCCGCCAGGGCCCGGTAGGCGGCGCACCCGGCAATCTCCTTGTCGGGGGCGTCTGCCTTGACCTTCTTGCCAGCACCAGTATCGTCAGATCCCTCAACGGCAAGAACGGCCTTGCCTTTGCGTTTCCTGTTGCGATGCCGGCTCTTCTTCATCGGGGTGGCGGCGTCTTCATCAGTAGAGTCAGTTTCCGCACCGGCGTCTTTGCCGGGGTACTTCCTTCCCTCTTCAGCCCGAGCGCACCTATCGGCCCAAACGTAGAGCTTGGCCACATCCTTAACCTTGGTCATTGCCAGCTCCTCATGCATCTTGCGATTGCGTACGTTCTGGTGGAACGCGCTAATCACATCGGCGGGATGAACATCGGGGATGTTGTACTGCACCCGGCTGAATCTCTGTATGTACTTGCGCAGGGTCTCCCCTTCCTTCTGGGGAATGATATGCAGATTACTGGCCTAGCCATGAGCTTGGTGGCCTCCTGTGAAGGCGCCAACGAACTCATGGCACAGATCTGACCAGGAAGAAATGGAATCCACCGGCAAGTGCATCAACCAAGACATCACATTGGGCTTGAGCGCCATCGGGAAATAGTTGGCAAGCACCTGCCGTCGCGAGCCCCGGCGGCCTGCATCGCGATGGTGTAGATGCTGAGGAACTCGGACAGATGGGTCTTGTCGGTGAACTTCTCGCCGACGTCGGGCTTGAATGTGTGTTGGGACGGCCACTGGAACTGCCTCAGCTCACTGGTAAAAGCCGGGCAGCCCACCTCGTAAGGTAAGACGCCGGGGCCCCCCGATGTTGGGTGGCCCATAGCAGGCCCCGCCCGCTTGTCCGACAGGTGGCGCGTTTCGCGCCGGCGCTCAACGGTGGTTCGAGCATCTTCGCGAGCTCGCTCCCGAAGGATCTGGCGCTAGTCGCGGAGGGTCTGCGGGTCGGACGATGCTATGGAGATGTTATCACAAGCGTCGTCGTGACGGGCCGACGCCCGCTGAGGGAGTCCTGGATTAGGGGGTTTCCGGACAGCCGGACTATTTCCTTTGGCCGAAGTGTTGTACTATGACGATACAAGATTGAAGACTCCGTCCTGTGTCCTGATAGGACTCTCCTTGGCGTGGAAGGCCATCTAGGCAATACGGATATGTATATCTCCTCCTTTGTAACTGACCTTGTGTAACCCTAGCCCCCTCCGGTGTCTATATTAACCGGAGGGTTTTAGTCTGTAGCACAACATACAATCGTACCATAGGCTAGCTTCTAGGGTTTAGCCTCTCCGATCTCGTGGTAGATCAACTCTTGTACTACTGATATTATCAATAATAAATGAAGCAGGATGTTGGGTTTTACCTCCATCAAGAGGGCCCGAACCTGGGTAAAACATCGTGTCCCCTGCCTCCTGTTACCATCCGCCTTAGACACACAGTTCGGGACCCCCTACCCGAGATCCGCTGGTTTTGACACCGACATTGGTGCTTTCATTCAGAGTTCCTTTGTGTCGTCACCATTAGGCTTGATGACTCCTTCGATCATTGATAGCGATGCAGTCCAGTGTGAGACTTTCCTCCCCGGACAGATCTTTGTATTCGGCGGCTTCGTACTGCGGGCCAACTCGCTTGGCCATCTGGAGCAGATCTAGAGTTACGCTCCTAGCCACCAGGTTAGGTTTGGAAGCTTAAACTACACGGCTGATATCCACGGAGACTTCATCTTCAACGGATTCGAGCCCCTGGCGAGTGCGCCGCACGGTCACGATGAGCATGATTTAGCTCTACAATCGGACAGTGTTCAGGAGACCGCACCGGCAACCGCTCCGACCCTCAATTCGGAGCCAATCACGCCATCCATGGACGGGTGGATAGACCCCACCACGGAGGCCGTATTCTCAGCGGCAATTGAGCTGAGTATCGACCTTACCCTTCACAGGAGCCGTGACGCCGAACTACCGGATTCTTCCCCGGCCACGGACTCCGAACCGCCTGCGCCCGTGCCTATCGAATCCGACTGGGCGCCGATCATGGAGTTCACCTTCGTGGATATCTTTCAGCACTCGCCCTTCGGCGACATACTGAACTCCTTAAGGTCTCTCTCCCTGTCAGGAGAGTCTGGGTAGAAATATGTTCGGCATGATTGGGATGCGGATGACGAAGTTCGCCGCCCACCCACCACCCACTTAGTAGCCAGTGTCGACGATTTGACCGACATGCTCGACTTCAACTCCGAAGACATTGATGGTATGGACGACGATGCAGGAGATGAACAGGAACCAATGCCCACAGGGCATTGGACGCCCACTTCATCATATGATGTATACATTGTGGACACACCCAAAGAAAATGGCGACGAGGAACGGAAGGACGCAGTGAAGTGCTCCCTCGAGAAGTAGTCAAAGCGGTGGCGTAAGCGCCGCTCCAAGTCCCGCCTCGGCAGAAACAGTGATCATATAGACCCAGCAATAGAGCAGGGTGAACCATCACCCGACCAGGGCAAAATGGAGAATCATACCGAACAACCTGACCCCGTCGAAGATAACAGTCCGAACAACATCACACCGGGCAGGCACACAGAGCAATAGAATGCCCATCAAAGGCTGGTTGCCACTGTGAGGGGTCTAAAAAAGCAGAAGCAAAGGCTCAGGGCTGCACAAGACACACTCAAAATCAGATGGAGTGAAGTACTCAACACTGCAGCGAAGTACGGCAGTAATCGCCACACCAAGAGCTACCCGAAGCGAAAGTTGCTACCTGAATTCAATGAGGAGGCCTTAGATCCCCGCAACAAAAAATTAAAATGGCCATCTGGTCGGATAGACGACCTCGTGGCCAACATAGAGCGGCAAACGACGCCGCACATAAGCCAGTACGCGATCCACGCAAGAGCTTGCATCAAAAGGATGGCGCAACCAGATCCATATACGGGCCACGTATGCACGCTCCAGCATGCAATGCAACACAACAAACATCCGAACACCACGGTACACCCAAATACAGGGGTGCCGCACACCCCCTATGTTACACCGATGAGGTGCTGGACCATGAATTTCCAGAGGGATTCAAACTCGTAAACATAGAGGCGTACGACGGAACAACAGACCCTGGGGTCTGGATTGAGGAATACATCCTCCATATCTGTCGTGGGTTTGTCATGCCAGATGTCCTTGTGAAAGGACTTAGTCGTGGAGCCATCGCTACGGGTTAGCTTAAGGGGGTTAAATCGGACAAGGGGACATGGGGAATTTTATACTAGTTCGGCCCCTTCGAGGAAGGTAAAAGCCTACGTCTAGTTGTGATTGGTATTGCTAGGGTTTCGAAGGCCAGGGAGCGAATCCGCTTTATCTACCTCTTGAGTTGTTGTCCGTCCCTAAACCGCTGCCGGGTCGTCCCGTTATATACATCGGTTGACGCCCGCCGGTTTACAGATTCCCGAAGCCGGATCATAAACGTATCCAGTTCGGTCTCTATCCATCCTATCTTACAATACAAGTTACGTGACTAAGCCGGTTTACATTTACAGGCTTAACCCGCCTTTGGGCCTTGGGCCTCCATGAAGCGCCATCATCCTTGCATCTTTATGGGCTTCTAATCTTCAAGGAGTCAACCCGGCTACATAAGGCCGGTTTACCTCCAGTAGAAATATCCCCAACATTATGCCCCAGATTGGTTTGAACTCGTTCATGTCAATCTTCTATAGTTAGAAAAATTCTTCCCTCATGTCTTCACCTCGATCTTGTAAATCGCAGTGACATGACACTTCAAGATTATGATAAACCGTCCTGACGTCATCCATCCGTTGATGTCGAAGATTACCTTTATTTAATATGTCTTCAGCCATCGAGGCGACACCCTTATTAACTTATCCATTTTTGGGCTCCTCGATTCCCGCACTTTCCGTTTCATCTCTTCGCCTTATAAATAGGGACAGTGGACCCCTTTTCTTTTCTTTCCGCTACCCATTCATCTCTTCTTCTTCCTCTCGACAACCCCGCACCCGAGCGCCGCCGTCATCTTCGAACTCCGCCTCTGCTTCGCCATTGTCCGCTGCATCAAACTTTTCGCACCTGAGTTCCACGGCGCCCTTCCGCTGCTTCCGCTGTCACAATAAGTCTTTTCCCCTTTCTTTCTTAGATCCATTAGGGTTTCCTTGTGCTTCGCTGTTCTTGAGGTTCATTACAGCTTTCAGTGTTGCTCTTTCATGGACTTTAGGTGAATACTTCGTATCTGACGTACTCCTTGCTGTAGCTAACCTTCCATTGTCACCACAAGCACTTATGCACAAAGAACTGATCTAGCCCTTCGTAAGTTGCTTCGGTTCTGCACCCCTTCTAGATCCAATTAATTTTTCTTTTCTGTCTTATCTTAGATCCGAAAATTTCAAATGTCACTGTGAGATCTATTCCTATGTCCCTGTGAGATCTGTTTCTCCTTACGCCAACATAGGCGGTTTGACCTTGTATAAGCAGTCTATGCCATTAGCCCTCTGATAAACCGGAGGAGCATTTTACCTTCATAACTATGCTCCGGTTTAACAATGTCTGAGTAATCCTGTGCTAGTATTACCTTTTTCCCTTATTGCATTAGTCTCCGGTTTACACCATTTCACATATCAGTATGTTTCTTACTCCCTTGTATATTGCATATAATCAGGCGTAATTTATAAACCGGTCTTTCATTTGCAGCTTTATTTGTTCCACAATGGCCAAACAATTCACTGCCTGCAACTGGGCTCCTTCACGGGTTACTAAGACTCAGTTGAATGAGATGGTTACCATCGGCTCTCTGCCTAAGAAAACTGAAATCAAATGGCGAGTTCCAGGAATAGAAAATCCTCCAACCCCAAGGCAAGGCGAGGTGGTGGTCTTTGTTGACCATATAGGCCGTGGCTTCAAACCGCCAGGGCCAAAGTTTTATCGAGATGTGCTTGCCAGCTTCCAACTTCATCCGCAAGATATTGGTCCCAACTCGGTTTCCAATTTATGCAACTTCCAGGTGTTCTGTGAAGTATATCTACAAGAAGAACCAACTACAGAACTGTTCCGGGATTTCTTTCACTTAAACCGGCGCATAGAGTTTGTAAATGGCCCGAACACAGAACTTGGTGGTGTCTCGATTCAAAAGCGGAAAGAAGTTCAATTCCCTCATGCCAAACATCATAGCCACCCAAAGGAATGGAATCAAACTTGGTTTTATTGCAGAGACACTTCAACTGAAGATGAAAATCCCCTCCCCGGCTTTCGTGATCACAGACTATCCAATACTCCCCCAATGCCACAACGCCTGAGCTCTTTAGAAAGGGCGAAATACGCTCCTCAACTCGCCAAACTCCGGGCCTTTATGGCAAACGGTTTAACAGGCGTGGACTTTGTGCGCTGTTGGATATCCTGGAGTATCTTGCCGCTAAGCCGGCGTCCCGGTTTAATGTGTGAATATACCGGTGAGGTTGACGACCCTCAACGCCATTGCAACATCCAATTATCTGAGGAATAAGTCACTAAAGGCGTAAAGAAGATTTTGAATGAGTCGGAACTGATCTGTAGCCAAACCGGTCTGAATCCCTTCTATGCCAAGAACAAACCGCCTGCTGTAAGCATTATATTTCCCCCTCATTTCTAATGTTTTTAGCTTATGCAACCTGTAATCCTTCTTCTTTGTATATAGGGAGATGACCCCTTTTGGAAACGGAAAACCGTAGAGAAAGCGGCAATGCCGACTGGAGATAAAGCGGTCAAGCCATCCCGCCCAAAGACCAAAGCCGTAAAGCGGACATGAAAACGGAAAACGGCTGACCGGATTAACATGGAGCTTGATGATGACACTGATGATCCAGAAGTTGATGTAGAACTTGACTCACTTGGCTCTCTTTTCATGCATCTCATTAACAATGATCTTCCTCAGGAGGACGCGGAAGCTAGCCAAGCTGATTATGTAGAGGTAATTACCCTTTCCTCCAGTTCAGACTCTATGCCAACACAAAAAACTCGCCATGCAGTCTGGAAAGTAAGCTTTTCTCATCCTCTTGCTCACTTGGATCCAACATTTATTTTGAAGACTCAGCAGCATGAAGCTCGCCAGACAACCCGGCACAGTGGCCAACAGGTCACTTCAGCCGGTTTACCTGATACTCTGGTTCGGAAGTGCCGGTCTGAGGTCTCTCCTACTTATGACCATTCTTACCCCAAGGCATGTTATTTCAGACAACCTCTTAATCCGTCTGATTAAAATTATCAGGTGACACCTCCCTCATCATCTGGCGAGTCAACCGCAACTCAACTCCTTCCGCTGAAAACTGTGGCCGGGTAAGTTCTAAAACCTTTTCCTTTAACGCATTGCAGAATTTGAATAAGACGTTAATCCTTTATCTTTATTTGCAGAGCCCAAGCTAGACCTATCAAGAAAGCTCGGGTCACCAATCCATCCGAAGATCCGGTCGCCGAAGAAAAAGAACCCAGAGGTGAACTGGTACAAACATGTGAACTGGAAGGTCCTCATCCTGAAGCTACTTCTGATGACCCGCCCCTTGAAGGCCAAAATACTGATGGGCCCATAGACGCTAAGCCTGCCGTGCCTGATTCTGAACCGGCAGAACCAAACCGGTCTAGTCCGGTGAAAGATGCTGAAATTCCAATATCATCAACCAAAAATCATGAAGGCCAAGGTGATGATGTTATTATTACTTGAATGGGCCATAGCTCTCCTGGCCATCCCATCATTTTGGCTCAGCACAGTGCCAAAGAAGAGCAAGCTGCCCGGGATAAAGGTAAATGGAGCAGCGACTTATCAAGCTATGCTCATCTTAACGCTGATGAGCTTCATTCTGGCTTCTTAAACCGTCTGCACTCAAACCGGAATTATGAAGCCAGTTTGGTGAACTTTATGAAAGAGCAATATGAGGTAAATTTCTCTCCCTTTGTTGATTGATTTATAGCTGAACTACTATCCCAAGTAGCCCCCAAGGGCCGTTTGTATGATTATTAATCATAAACTGGGTCTTTGTAACACTTTACGCTTCGCATCATTGATCCTTGCACTGACAGATCTCTAATAACAGATAAGACTCATATTGAAATAATTAGATAACTTTCTGCAACATAGCCCCCAATGGCCGGTTTAACTTGGCAAGTTAATCCGGTTTTTTGATCAACACATCCATTTTAGAACAGACGTACATTAGCCCCCAAGTGTCAAGTATAATGCTTGCATTATTCTAGAGACTTGCACAAAACTTTGCACTTGAGAGCAAAATAGGCATTAGCCCCCAAGTATGAAGTGCATAACTTGTTATACACTTTGTACTTAGCACATATATATGTCGTTTGTTTAATATACCTTCAATGTGGCAGGCTGAACTGAAAAGCAAAGACGCCCGAAATTCTGACTTGCAAGAGAATGTGAAATCACAATAAGTCGAGGCTGAAAAAGCCAAAGAGGAGCTGACCAGGCCCTGGCCGTGATGGAAAAATTGAAAGATTCTTTCAATAAAGATCATGCTGACTGGGAAACCGAGAAATCCGGTTTAATCAAAAGAGCTATAGACGCCGAGGCAGCCCTGAAGCTAGTGGTTGATGAATTATCTGGTTTGAAACATCAAATCAATGCTATGAGCTCTGCTATCTTTGGTAAGTGCCTGCTTATGTGTGTTGCGCAAGTTAATGAACTTTACAGCTGACCAAAATGTTGATAAAATCATTGGCAGGCACCCGGATCACTCATCTTGGCTCTGATATGCGGATGAAGCTCAAAGCGGCATACACATTGATTGACAATTGTACTCTGGGTCGTAGCGGGCTATTTGCACGACAGCTTATAACAAACCAGCTCCCTCTTTGATTAAAGAAACTCTTGAGAAGGTGGCCATGTTACCAGCCCGCATCGCCGACTTGAAGAAAGCAGCTGCCAGAGCCGGAGCTTTAACTGCACTTATTCGAGCAAAAGCCTGGATTCTGGATCTTGAAGTAGAAGACATCATCAAAGGATACCCAGGTGTTAAAGAAGATGGTTCCAACTTTGACAATGATGATCTCCGGTGGCTGACTAAATAGATGCGGCCAGCAGCTAGCAAGTTAGCCGATGATACCGATTTGTCCCATTTTCAATCGTTTTACAATGCGGAGGGGAAAAGGCAGCCGACCGACATCCATGAAGTTGAAGAACTTGTGCCTCCGATTCGTAAGCACACTTATCCTCCTAATATTAACCCCTCCAATATTATCCATGAAGAAGCAGTGTTTCAAGCTTTAACTGGAATCGATTGGCCAACGGTTGATTTCCAGCGACTGGGGAGGGATGAAGAAGTGCCTACACCAACAGACCCTCAACCATCAAACCGTCCTAACGAAGCGTCCTGAACCGGTCGCCGGTTTACTGTCCACGGTGTGCCGATTTTATGAAAAACAATTATGTCATTGGACCTGCTTTGAAGGCTTCTTGTAATAGGACAGCCAAAACTCCTTTATCTGCCATGCCTTTGAGCATGTTTTGTAATACCTCATGACAACTTTTGCCACCCTTCTAGATTTATTTATGCATAACCCATGATGAGTTGTGTTCCTGCTTTCAACAACTTAAAAGTGTCTAGCGGTTTACCGCTAGATGGGTCAATATATCCAAGAAGTGTACATGATATAGATGAAATAATCAAAGTATTTGTATAAAAAAAGAATATACATAACATACCTCATTGGTTGACCAACGGTGCATATGGCAGAGGTGTTAATACCAATCCGGAACGTTGATAACCTTATCTCTGTATTACCGGTTTAAACCAGACCGGGATAACTACAGGGCTTTCTTTATAACACTGGTGATTTAGTAAAACCAGACCGGGTCAATAAACACCGGTTTATAACTAATCATGTGCCAACAACTTGTAGTTGAGAAGCAAGCTGGGTCAAGGACGCCGGTTTATCAAAAAATACTTATGATTGTCAACAAACAAAATTCAAACGGGAAAATATGCAAGGCTTTTTACGAGCTACCAGGCTCCAAATCTAGGCTTTTCATGGGCTGCCAGGCCTCTGAGTTAAACCATTTAACAAAGCCTTTTAAGATGGGCCTCCAATTAACCAATCATTGTTTTAGCTGTGACAAGTTCAGGGTCTGTAAAAGATTGACTTGTCAAACGTTCGATGGGTCATACCAGGATTACCTGGACAGGTGTGGCTTACTTGATGAAGGCAGGTTAACCCAAGTTTTTAGGTGAATACACCAAGCTTCCAAGCCGTGGCTTGATAGCCAATTACTAGGGTCCTTTCAAACTCTTTGTTGCTTGCACAAAGAGCCCCCAAGTAATTTTGTGAGCTGTGCTCCGTGGGTGCCCATGTTTGAGTTTATGCTTTGTGCAACACTCTCTTTGGCCCCACATAATTACCTTTCTGGCCAAACGCCTATCAAGAGGTGTAGCTATGGTGTGATAACAACCAAGCCCCCTAGTGATGTCCCTTTGTCATTTCAAACCGATCAAGAGGTTTAGCTATGGTTCAGATATGACCAAGCCCCCTAGTGATATTCTTTACACCCGTGCGGCTGTAGAAACCAGTTTAACAAAAAACTCCACTTTGTCAGTAGAAACTCTTGTGAGCGCACACATGATGTAAAAAGAACAGAGACCCCGCTTTAATGGAGGCTCCAGTTTATTATATAATATATACATTATCATAAATATGTACATAGGAAGAGCCTATGGCTCAAGTACAGTAAGGCCGAAGAAGGGCTATGTTCTATGGCCGCTTGGTCTCCTCCTCTGATTGACGTGTCTTTATGCTCTCGAACATCAATGAGATAGTAAGAACCGTTGTGCAGATTTTTGCTGACCACAAAGGATCCTTCCCAAGGTGGGGATAACTTATGCATATCAGTCTGATCCTGGATGAGCCGGAGTACCAAATCGCCTTCTTGAAAGGTCCTGGTTTTAACCCGGCGGCTGTGATAACATCGGAGATCTTGTTGATAAATCGCCGACCATGCTGCTGCATGATCACGCTCTTCATCCAACAGGTCGAGAGAATCCTGACGTGCCTTCTCATTATCAGCTTCAACATAGGCTGTCACACGAGGTGAATCATGACGGATGTCACTAGGAAGAGCGGCCTCAGCTCCATAGACCATGAAGAAAGGTGTGTAACCCGTAGACCTATTGGGTGTGGTGTTGATGCTCCATAACACAGAAGGTAGCTCCTCAACCCAATAACCCGGCGTCCGCTTTAAGGGAACCATAAGCCTAGGTTTGATACCTCGTAGAATTTCTTGATTTGCCCTCTCTCCTTGACCATTAGATTGGGGGTGAGCCACCGACGCTAGATCAAGCCGGATGTGCTCACGTTGACAAAATTCTTCCATCTCCCCTTTTGACAAGTTAGTACCATTATCTGTTATAATGCTGTGCGGAAAGCCAAACCGGAATATCACCTTCTTGATGAATTGAACCGCCGTGGCTGCATCACACTTGCTGACTGGCTCTGCCTCCACCCATTTAGTGAATTTATCAACTTCTACTAACAGGTGGGTCTTTTTGTCCTTAGAACGCTTGAAGGGTCCAACCATATCAAGCCCCCAAGTTGCAAACGGCCACATAACTGGAATCATCCGCAATTCTTGAGCCGGAACATGCGCACGGCGGGCAAATTTTTGACATCCATCACATCTCTTGACTAAATCCTCAGCATCAGCGTGCGCCGTCAACCAGATAAAACCATGGCGAAAAGCTTTGGCAACCAACGACTTTGAACTGGCGTGGTGACCGCAATCCCCTTCATGGATTTCTCGCAAAATCTCACAACCTTCTTGAAGAGAAACACAGCACTGAATTGCTCCTGAAACACTGTAACGATGTAACTCCCCGTTGAGTATGGTCATGGACTTGGAACGTCGGATTATCTGTCGAGCCAACGTTTCATCGTTTGGTAATTCGCCCCAGTTCATGTAAGCCAGATATGGGATCGTCCAATCTGGTATGGCATGCAGAGCTGCCACCAACTAAGCCTCGGGATTAGGAATAGCCAAATCTTCTTCGGTTTGCACTTTGACTGACGGATTATGCAACACATCAAGAAAGACATTGGGCGGGACCGGTTTACGCTGGGAACCAAGACAACTTAAAGCGTCCGCTGCTTCATTCTTCTGCCGGTCTATATGGTCCACCTGATAACCTTTAAAGTGACCAGCCACTGCGTCCACCTCTCGCCGATATGCAGCCATAAGTGGGTCCTTAGAATCCCAAGTGCCAGACACCTGCTGAGCCACTAGATCTGAATCACCGAAGCACTTAACCCGGCTCAAATTCATCTCCTTAGCCATTCGAAGACCGTGGAGCAAAGCCTCATATTCAGCTGCATTGTTAGTACAAGGGAACATTAAATGGAGGACATAACAAAACTTGTCACCTCGTGGGGAAGTTAGTATGACTCCAGCCCCCGAGCCGTCCAACTGTCTGGACCCATCCAAATGAATAGTCCAATATGTATTATCTGGCTTCTCCTCCGGTGCCTGCAACTCCATCCAATCATTAATGAAGTCCACGAGTGCCTAGGATTTTATCGCTGTGCGGGGTATATACTTGAGCCCGTGAGGTCCAAGTTCAATAGCCCACTTGGCAATCTGGCCAGTTGCTTCTCTGTTCTGAATGATGTCGCCCAGAGGAGCTGAACTGACCACTGTGATGGGATGGCCCTGAAAATAATGTTTAAGCTTCCGGCTCGCCATAAACACCCCATACACCAGCTTCTGCCAATGCGGATGCCTCTGCTTTGATTCGTGAGCACCTCACTGATATAATAAACCGGCCGTTGAACCGGATATTTCTTGCCAAGCTCCTTGCACTCTACCACAATGGCTACGCTAACAACCCGGCCATTAGCAGCCACATATAATAATAACGGCTCTTTATCGATCGGTGCTTCAAGGACAGGCGGTTCAGCTAGCTACCTCTTCAGATCCTCGTACGCCTTATCAACTGGCTCACTCCAGACAAAATTATCTGTTTTCTTGAGCATCTGATATAACGGGATGGCCTTCTCTCCAAGGCGACTGATAAACCGGCTCAAGGCTGTAATCCGGCCGGTCAGTCATTGAACATCGTTGATACACGCTGGTTTAGCCAAGGATGTAATTGCTGCAATTTTTTCTAGATTAGCCTCAATGCCTCTGATTAACACCAAAAACCCAAGAGCTTGCCTGCCGGGACACCAAAAACACACTTCTCCGGATTGAGCATCATCTTGTAAATCCGGAGATTTTCAAAGGTTTCTCTTAAATCCTCTATCAACGTTTCCTCCTTTTTGGACTTTACCACAATATCATCCACATATGCATGAACATTGCGCCCAATTTGTTTATGAAGGAAATTTTGAACACATCGCGGGTAAGTTGCCTGGGCATTCTTGAGTCCAAAAGGCATGGAAACATAGCAGAAGGCTCCAAAAGGGAGTTATGAAAGCTGTCTTCTCCTGGTCCTTAACCGCCATTTTGATCTGATGATAACCAGAATAAGCATCCAGAAAACACAAATGGTCACAACCCGCCGTAGCATCAATTATCTGATCAATGTGAGGGAGAGCAAAGGGATCTGCAGGGCAAGCCTTGTTTAAATCTGTGTAGTCCAAACACATGCGCCAAGTGCCATTTTTCTTAAGAACCAGCACCGGATTAGCTAACCACTCTGGATGAAAAACTTCGACAATAAACCTTGCGGCCAACAGATGGGCTACCTCTTCACCTATACCCTTACGTCTCTCTTCATTGAAACGGCGGAGGAACTGCCGGACCGGTTTAAACTTAGGATCAATGTTGAGTGTGTGCTCAGCGAGTTCCCTCGGTACACCTGGCATGTCAGAAGGTTTCCATGCAAAGATGTCCTGATTCTCACGGATGAGCTCGATGAGCGCGCTTTCCTATTTGGGATCCAGGTTAGCACTGATGCTGAACTGCTTGGATGAATCGCCAGGAACAAAGTCAACCATCTTAGTGTTTGTAGCCGATTTGAACTTCAACGCTGGATCATGTTCTATAGTTGGCTTTTTCAAAGAGGTCATGTCTGCCGGATCAACTTGCTCCTTATAGAATTTCAACTCTTCCGTGGCACAAACCGACTCAGCATAAGCCGCATCACCTTCTTCACACTCCAAAGCAATCTTTCTACTTCCATGTACTATGATAGTCCCTTTATGACCTGGCATTTTAAGCTGTAGATAAACATAACACGGCCTCGCCATGAATTTAGCATAGGCCGGCCGCCAAACAAGGCGTGGTACGGACTTTTGATCTTTACCACCTCAAACATGAATGTTGCTGACCTTGAATCATAGTCATCTCCAAAAGCTACCTCCAAAGCTATCTTGCCAACAGGATATGCAGACTTACCAGGCACCACACCATGAAAGACCGTATTCGACGGTTTAAGATTTTTATCTGTCAACCCCATACAGCGGAATGTATCATAATATAAAATGTTGATACTACTTCCCCCATCCATGAGTACTTTGGTAAACTTGTATCCCCCAACTTGAGGGGCTACGACCAGGGCTAAGTGACCTGGATTATCAACCCGGGGTGGGTGATCCTCTCTACTCCATAGAATAGGTTGCTCAGACCAGCGTAAATACTGAGGTACTGCCGGTTCAACAGAGTTTACTGCCCTTTTGTGAAGCTTCTGGTCATGTTTACACAAACTAGTAGTGAAGACATGATATTGCCCGCTGTTCAGCTGTTTGGGATTACTCCGATAACCCGACTGCTGCTGCTGCTGATTCCCCTGATGGTTGTAACCTCCCTGGTTACCTTGGTGCCCTTGATTGAGGTGTCCGGTTTGGTTGCCTTGAAACCCTAAACCGGAACCACCACATCCGTAGCCCGGCCCATGGAAACCTCCTCCTGAACCGCCGGGTGGGTTGTTATCATACTGGAACATATTGGAATTCTTGAAATCCCGCATGATATAATAGTCCTTCCAAAGATGTGATGTTGGCTTCTCCTTTGATCCATGCTTTGGACAGGGCTGATTTAACAGGCGCTCCAAATTGGAGCCTAAACCTCCGCCCCTCTGGGGCTGCTTGCCCTTACGGCATGGGCCGTTCTCCTGTGCATTGGTGTTAGCAACAAAGTCCAAGCTACTGTCGGCCTTGCGCTTACCACCGTTTCCATGGCATGCCGGATTATGTTGTTGACCCTTGGCATTGCCGTTCTTCTTACCTTTCCCCGGTTTGTCCTCCTCTGAATCCGGATCCTTGGTATTATCTGAATCGGTGTATTTAACCAAAGCGGCCATGAGTGTTGACATATCATTGCAATGATGTTTGAGCCTTCCCAATTTCTGTTTTAGCGGTAAGAAACGACAATTGCCCTCTAATGTTAACACTGTAGTGTCTGCATTGATACGATCTGATGAATGCAAAATTGCTGAGACCCGTTTGACCCAATGGGTCGTGGACTCCCTTCCTCTTGGACACAAGTGGCCAGATCCACGATTGACATCGGCTGCTTACATGTATCCTTGAAGTTCTGGATAAACCAGTGCTTCAATTCAGCCCATGATCCAACAGAGTTGGTCGGCAAGCTCTTCAACCAAGTGCGAGCTGTTCCTTCCAACATCATGGTGAAATATTTAGCACACACTGCCTCATCCACATCTAACATCTCCATTGCCATCTCATAGCTCTCCACCCATGCCTCTGGTTGCAAATCGGCGGTGTAATTTGGTACCTTACGAGGTCCCTTGAAATCCTTGGGCAGTCTCACATTATGCAAAGTGGGGGTTAGACACGGCACCCCTAAGGAACTGAACACCACACCTGGCTCCATGGAGGCCGTGGGGTGAACCGGAGTATGTTGTCGTCCTCCGTGTCGAGCTGCCAACTCGGCCTCCCGACGTGCGTGGCCATGGTCCACAACATCCTGCGCATTATGGCCTCCCCTGGCCAGGTTGTTTCCTCGTGGTGAATTTCGGCAACGTGCACTACTGGACACGGCCGGTTCATCCTCCACGTGTCTGCTATAGCTCCGGCTTGGACGGGGAGTGGAATGAATTCTCTCACGACTATGTGAATACGCCTGCTGTTGATTTAGTGATGTTTGAAGGAGATCCCTGCACTACTAGGAAAAGGGCTATAGATGGAAATGACACTAATGGCACACCAGACATGTGGTGCACCATTAGTATATACTAATGGCGCACCATGTGGAGATGCGCCATTAGTGTGGAAGACACTAATGGCACACCAGGCACACGGTGCGCCACTAGTAACAAAATGTTTTTTTTCATTTTTTCAAACATACTAATGGCGCATCCGGGCAGAGTGCGCCATTAGTAGTTAGAACTACTAATGGCGCACCATCCATAGAGTGCGCCACTACTGATTTTTTTTTACTTTTTTGCAAAACTACTAATGTTGCACTGTTGCATAGTGCGCCATTACTAGTTTAAACTAGTAATGGCGCACTGTGCCACGGTGCACCATTAGTATAAAAATAATAAAAACATTCTAATAAAAAATAATAAAAAAACATTCTAATGGCGCACTGCT